>NW_027206068.1:45610774-45938274 GCF_024711535.1 Dipodomys merriami | reverse complement strand
TTCCAAAGCCATATGTTCTTTTTAAAGAGAAACAAGCAGGGCATCCCTTTGGTGTCTGTGTGGCTCTCTGTCTGCTTCAAGCTCAGAGTCAGAGCTCAAAGAACATAGGTAAAAGCTGTTGCACAAAAACCACTCCAGGCATCAGTTCTTTCTTTCTAACCAGAAGATGGGATCCTCAAGAGAACCCTCATACCTGCACAACACTGAACTGTGTCCCTGGAAGTCTGTGCTTCAGCCAGATTGTCGCTCACATACATGCATGTACACACTCACGCATGCACGCACGCCCACATACACAAACATATTTTCATCCCAGGCCTTCCCTGCATTCTTTCCTCTATTTACAAATGAATAAAAGACAAATGACTTCTTTATATGGTTTTCTCACCTATTATCTACCATAAGTGATTAGCCAACTTCTGCTTGTTTCATCCACAGGATTCTTTAGAGAGTTGTTGAAGTTCCTCGCTCTCAAGGCCCTGCCTTCTCATCTCTCCTGACTGCTCTACTTTCCCCTCTTTTTCCTCTATTTCCTCTATTTACAACTCTTCTCTCCAAATTCTGGACAACTAATTCTTATTTATTTTACAGAGCCTTCCTCTGAGACCCTAAATCTAGGTAAAGTTGCTTTCTATCCCCTCACAGACCCTGCCCTTCCCTCTAAATGCCAAGGCACATTCCATGGTTGTTCAGGGCTGACCTGCTCTGATTCATAATAGCTTCCAAGCTAAGTGTGACCAAAAAAGTGCATCTACCTTCTTACTATCGGATTTATATTGAGCACATAGTTAGCGCTCAATAAATGTTTGGGGGTTGAATTCAGCAGTCAACCAATTAATGTGTGTTTATTATTTAGTGATTCATGCATACATTCTTGTTTAATAAACTCTACCTAATGTAACCTTAAAAGCAACAGAAAGCACCCAAGATAGCCAGACCTATTATTATAAAGGGGAATGTTCAGTCCTTTCCTTACATAGACCCTCTGTCCCCCAGATATTTTATGTCCCTATAGTTATTTATGCTTTTCTTTACTAAAGTGTTTTGTAAACTTACTTGAGTGAGAATAAATGACAAGAGGTTGGATCTCTTTTTCTCACCCCCCACTTCAAAATGAAGTTCTAAACACAAAAGACTCTACCTCCTCTTGATAACTGGACAAGTCTATAATAAGGGCAAAGCAATTAAAATAAAGCCATTTATCCAGTTAGCTGTCAGCCTTTACCAAGTATTTTCCTGAGGGCAAAAACGTTACTTGTGTTGATCCATTCATTTTTTAAAAAAATCTCAGCAAGATCAAGGTATCTCTGAACTAGAGATGATATTGGAAGCATTTCAAGTAATATTTCACACAAAATAACTTAATTCTTAATCATTACTAAATAGGCATTAGAGGCTCTTTATACTGCTCTTTGACCTATTTGCTTTTGTTAATTTACACCGACAAACATTCTTGGTTGACTGTTATTGATAGATAAAATGCCTTGAAGTCTAAGAAAGTACCCAGCCAGTGATAGAATATGCCAACTAATAAGAAATTCTAAGTAGACAGAACACAAGAAATGGGAGGGAATAAGTGTGATCCAAAGGATGGGTGATAGTAAAAGAGGGGAAAGCAAAGAGGTCAGGAATGATGAGAAGGCAGGGCATTGAAGAGAGCCCTTGAGAGCAGGTAGAACTTCAACAGCTCTCTAAAGATGCCTGAGGTTGAAACAAGCAGAAGTTGGCTAATCACTTGTGGTAGATAATAAATGAGAAAAACATATATAAAAAAGAAATTTGTCTTTTATTGTTTTCTGTAGCCTGAAAGACTGAAGTGATCAAATCCATATCCCATGTGAGTTTGTTGATGCCATTAATACGTCCAGCATTATTCTTCCCTGACTGTTAAATGAGGATGGAGAGAGCACACAGAACTATTTTCCAACAATGACTGAATATGGATCAGGTCTTATCTAAAGCATTTCATAATGCTCTGATAATAAGTAATATGGATAGTAATGTGTTACTACTATATTCTTTGTTAGTTTTTTGTTTAATAGATGCATTTCTCTTCCTCACTGGAAGAATCAGCCACAAATAATACACACTTAGGAGAGATTTCTCTTGAGCCTAAAGACTGTGATGCATTTTTATAAACAATTCGTAAATGGGCCCCTCTAACCAATTGCTCTTAGATTCACCATTTAGATGTGAAATGTAGCAACTTCTTCTCCAGGATCTCATGGCAGGGAATGAAATATTACCCTTTGGAGCACCATACAGTGCTCTGTGCTTCATGATCTATCGCTCAATAAATATTAATTGATGATGATGAAGCAAAATCACACAGACTAGTGAGAGTCCTGCAGAACTGTTCTCTTATTTATCCCACCTCCTACCTAGACACACATCTGTGCAGAAATGCAGAATTTTTGCCTCCCTCAAAACCTGCTCTAGTGAGAAATATTCTCAACCCAGCTAAATTAGAAGTTCTAGTAAAAAGTCATTTTAGAAGGAAAGTTTCTATAAACTTCCATTCCTCTTCTCTCTCCCTCCCTCTCTCTGTCTCTCTCTCTCTCTATCTCTCTCTCTCCCTCTCTTTCCCCTCTTTCTCTCCTATCTTTTAGGTGCATAAATGCCTGCATACTACATACACATTACTCTCTGCCATGCAGTATTTATCCTTCTTCAGAAAAGGAGAAAAATAATTAAGGAAGTAGCTGTTTCTGTGTAGGACAGAGAACATGTAAGCTATATGAATTAAACTGTATGAATATTTGGAAAACAAGATAAGAAAGTAGATTTCCTTGACAGTGTTTTATCTGTATTTTCATCTCAATTGAACCAGTGACTTGTAGCTGGAGAGGTAAATGAAGGGGTAGAGGGAGAGAGGAGTGAAGGAAAGCAATAACATACAACTGGAAATTTCAATGTGCTAACTTGCCTAGTCTTTGGATCAGAGATTGATGTAGAAATTGGACTGAAATTCCAAAGACACTGCAGAATCTACCAGTGTGAAACCCAGACCCTAAAATTTTCATGAGCCCATGGTCATGATGCAAGGTATGGAGAAGCTTCTTACCAGGGGCCATTTGAATATGCATGACATCGTTTGCAGGACATACAGAATTTTCAATGCAGGCAAGCCTGGAAGCATATAAGAAGTGTGCCTGTCTGCTCTTGTTATATACCAAATGATTTTGTGGTTATCATACTGTCTATGGATGAGATGCTTCTAAAATATATTTCAATAGATTCAGCAGAAGCTTACACCTTGTTAGAGATAGTGGTAGAAAAAAATCTGAGATGGGATCCTAAATTTGCTGTTTGCTGTGCAGCCTTAGTATGTTTCTGGAGTTCGCCAAGTCATCCTTAGAAATAGCAATACATGCTAGAGCACCTGCCTAGCAAGTGTGACCTGACTTCAAACCTCATTACCATCAAAGTAAATAAATTTACATTGTTAAAGTCTGATCCTCATTACTACAACATGAAATTGTATTTGAAAATAGACTCTTTTCTGATATATTTAATGCAGATGATGAGCCCTAATACCCTAGGACCAGTATCCTTACCCAAAGGGGACATTTGGACAGAGAGATATGCAGTGACAGGCCCTTTTCCTCACAGCCCTTAGAAAGAACACATCTTACCAGTCTTGATTTCAGACATTTTTGTCTCCCAAACTCTGAGATGATCATTTATGTTGCTCCATCTTCCAGTCAGTAATACTCTGTTATGATCCCTAGGAACCTAAGACATGGATTGATGTACAGCCAAGTCTGACAAGGTGGCTCTCTGAAAAGTTCCAAATTGCTCTCGGTGCCCAAACCATAACAAAATGTCCACATCTGTCCAAAGATAGGCATGTACTTACCTGAAATGTCAGGGCAAAATGTGTTTTAAAATTCAGCATAGTTTATATTTTATAATGGTATTTGATTGCAGCTATTACATACAGTAACATACAATAGTACATACTAATATTTATATAAGTAATATGTGAAGATTAACAATAATGGGGAAAAGTAGAAACAACACATAATCTTATATTACTTTAAGTCAGCTTTGTTTCTCCCAAGTGAGTTAAGAAAAAAGTTTCAAAGCTTTCAAAAGTTCAGAATTGATATCAACGGACTGCAAACCTATAGAGTAATTGATTCCTCCATAATTTTGAGTGTTCTGCTCCATCTAGTCCCTCCACCTAAAATTCCTTTTATTCTCATGGATCGTTTCAAAGGGCAACAATCCTAAGAGAACTTCTCACATTATTGAGGCACTTGGTTCGTTTCTCATCCCATAATGTCTCCTTTCATTCCTACCTCTAGTTCCCAGGACTTTTCATGATGACTGTATATACTCCCCAAAAGAACATCTCGTTCTAAGTCCTTAGGTAGAATAAAGTTCAATTTACTAAACATCCTCATCTTGATGTAACACTAAAGCATCAAATGTGGCACAAGAATTCTATCCCATTTTGATCTTCATTGCCCCCCTCCCAAGCCCCATACCATACTTTAAAGAGTTATTCCTCAACTGGACACTAGAGGTGGTAGAAATCTTTGTGGAGCCCAATGGGGAGTTTAAGGTTAGTGAGGAACATGCCCAAATACTCAATCCTAAGTGATTATGGAATACCAGCCCCCCCCCCCTCCACTATCATCTCCAACCATTCCTGGCAGCCCCTGAGGTGAGCAGCACCTCCACCATAATGTGATAGCTCTCACCAAATGCCCAAAAGGAACAGAAGCAACCAATCTGAGCAGAAACCTCCAAAACTATGAGTCCACATGAACTTTTCTTCTCTGTCTCTGTAAGTTGGTCATCTTGAGTACTTTGCTATAATAACAAAGCACTAACACAACTCCATGTTTCCACTAAGAAGTCCAGCTGCAATGCATTGCTGGCCTATAATCAAAAGTTCCTCCCTTCTCTACAAATGCACAGACATACAGGTAGAAATCTGAGAGGAAACAACAATTTATCATGAGCATATAACCCAGAGTAGGAACTGCATATAATTTTCATTTGTTTCAATCACTGAGAAAAGTATTAATTTTTATTTTAACTTTTTTTAGTTCCTTGGGCAACCTATAGGATAAATGAAGGTATTTTTGACTCAACAGTAGTTTAGCTTCTAATTTTAAACTACTAGAATAGGCACTATTGTTCAAATACAAATCAAATAGAAAAGGGTTTCGTCTCCTATATTTATCATAATCACTATCTCAAAGTTTCCCAAACTGAAAAGGAGGAAAGAATAGGGCTTGTGAACCACAGCATCTTTGTACCCTGCCAACTAAACCATTCAATCACCTAGAAAACCTCCTCCTTGCAGTAGGTTACAATACCTTTGTATATCTCTGTTTTCATTGCTCATCATGGAGGGAGCATTTTAAAAAAATGTTTCTCAATTGATTAAAGGAATGAGTGTTTTATTTTAAAAAGGGGGTGGGGGTTATAAAAATATAAGTGGTTTAGCTCACAACTCCATCCAGCCATTGCAACGTTATGCTGTGTTAGGATTAGTGAATGGTTCGTTGTACTTCTTAAAATACAGGCAAAATCGCAATGGTCTCCTGACATCCCTTTCCTGCTATATTTGGAAAGAAGCCATGGCAATCCCTCTAGTTCCTTCCTGTCATCTCCTTCAGAAAAGCCAACTCATGTGGACACTCGGGGGGCTAGTTTGGCAGCTGTCAAGCTCAGGATTATGCATCTTGAGCCCTGGCATCTGCAGTAGCAGTGAGAACATTTCTCTAGTGTCTGCCCTGGCTAGGCTTCAAGGACCACAGCTACCAGACAGAGGTCACCCATTCCTGAGTTGTCAGAACTTCCTGGTAGCTACTTTCTTTCAGTCAACCTTGATAAAAATGAAAGATGCCTTCAGTTCAGTCCCTTGGACCATGTCATGCTGGAGCTGCCAACACCAGAACTGAACCTGTGCCAGAGTCTTCAGTAGGGTCTTACCAAGCTGCTATGTGAGAATTTAAAGCTAAGAAAACAGAAACAACTGTTTTTAGCTGTATTATGTTGCTGCCAACACGTTGCCAGGGTGGCATATGGCCCACAAGTTCTCTGAGATGAGAGGATGGGACAGTGAAAAAAAGGTCTTCATCAGATCTTTTGGGTTTAATGGCTTGTGCTATTTGTCTGATTGACTCCACTTCATATGAATCCAAGAGACATTTCAAGGTCTCTCATTGAATAAGTGATGCACTGATGCTATGTGTAATGGCCTCATATCAGGTTGCCAGACAACATTACAGCCATGGCCACTTGCAGCTGACACTAAAATCAAAGGACAGGATAATATCCATAGGCAGGACAGGTACCACAATTAGAAGGAAATGCAAAAGTGTGGATCACAGCTCCTGACTCAAGAGTTGTAACCTCTATAATAAAAGAGATAAACTTTTCAGCACTTAACTCAGCAAGTCAGCAACGCAAGGCCTGCAAATGCATCAAGAAGTCACAGAGAAGAAACACCTCCTGTTGGTGGTTATCATTAAGAGCTACGACGTTCCTTTCATATTATACATAATCTATTATTTCTTCAGAAAATTTCTCTGTACTTGCAATTCAAGTCATATTCTTTGGGATTTCCAGTTTAAACCAAGCTCCATCATTCTACTCAAAATAAGGTGTTTGCAAAGTTGCAAACATCACTCTAGGAGCATCTTCTTTATTGATCCAAGTTGCAAACATCACTCTAGGAGCATCTTCTTTATTGATCCAAAGCCAGAGAAGCAAAGAAGATAAGACAAGCACCAGCATACTACAGGTATTTATTTCCCAAGAGCTTATGACAAGAGAAACAATCTGCCAATGGAAAGGTTCTGAAGTTCAAACTTAAGTGAATTGGAGCCAAAGGAAAGTATCTATTAAGAGAGATTATACCTCCAGTGAATAAGTAACAAATACACCAGTGTATCCTATTTCTCCACTCAAACTATGTAACAGAACATTATAAATATCATAAATAAATAAATATTGTAGTATGCACAAATATACACATAGAAACATAGAATATGTATTTTTAAATTAAATCAATAACCTTTACATCTTATGAATATATTCTAAAAAAGAGCAGACTTTCCAGGCCTCTGTTCCAATATTCTCATCCAATTAAAACCAAAGTGTATATATTTAATCATTACACTCAAAAAAATTTTAAACACATTTCCCTTTCTGTATTGTAAAGAAGATCAATTCTGGAATTGCATATACAAAGTATGCCTCAACTAACAAATGTCTCAACTTCTCTGAGCCTCAATTTTACCATTTGTGAGATGTGGATAATAGTAGTTTCTTCAGAAGGGAAATTATGGAAAATTCATGAAATAATATTTATCAGAGTATTTCATTGAACAGTTTGGGTACAGTGGCAAACATTAGGACTCACAAGTCCCTGTGCTATGTATTGATTTATGCACATACATCAATTAAAACATGGCCCTATGCAAAACATGGGGGACAGATATTGGGATAATAAAGAAGCAGGGAGAGCCTCTGTCTTCCAGGGTGTACACACTAGACATGTGGGAAAGAATATGCTGATCAAATGTAAGATCTATGAGCACAGTGCTCATTCGTGGATGGCAAAATATTTCAACAATCTTTCTTCATACTGAGCCAGAGAGAGACTCTTTAACAATAGTAAAGCTCTCAGTGCAGCAGGCAAGTTCAAGGCATCTTTCAGAAATGTACAACAGATATTAGCTTCGTTTAATTGAAGCAATTACTCCATGAGAGAGGAAATACTGTTATTGTTTCTATTTTACAGATGAGAAAAACGAAGCTATGTTGATGTAAGCCAAGATAGCCAACCACTAATTCCGTATGCCTTTGATCAGTTTGTCCACTGAAAGATGTTTGTTGGATTTTGTTGTCTTTTTTTTTGGGGGGGGGGGTGGTCCGGTCGTGGGGCCTGAACTCTGGGCCTGGGCGCTGTCCCTCAGCTCTTCAGCTCAAGGTTAGCACTCTACCACTTGAGCCACAGCGCCACTTCCGGCTTTTTTCTTTTGGCTTATATGGTGCTGAGGAATCCAAGCCAGGGCCTCATGTATGCAAAGCAAGCGCTTTACCACTGAGCCACCTTCCCAGCCCCTGTCTGTTGGTTTTTAAGTATATCTATAAATATGCCTGTATTTATCTTTAATTTAGCAAGTGAAGAGACTACTATGCTTACAATACAAAATAAAGCTAAGTTACAATTATTTGAGCCTTGTTCAACTGAAAGGAATAGCAGTCATAATTTAACAGTGATATACTGGGAACTGCCTAAAATTGAAATGAGAAATATTGGCTAGGTACCAGGTGACTAGCAATGTGAGATCCACTTAAAGCACCTCACCAAAGCACAAGGATTTTTTTCAAACAATGTTCCTGATCTCATCATTAATCAGCTTATCCCCCCTCCCCCGCCCCATACACACACACTTTTTTTTACCCTATTGACTGGCCATCTACTTCAATAGAACACTCTGGCTCTTTTCAGAGATTTCTCATTCAGCCTTTAAATTAGCTAACTGCCCGGCCACAAGGCAGGTAGCAATTTATGCCAAACAAATCATGAGGCAGGAGGCACTGAGGAAAGACTGCTTATTTTCCTTCTGCTCTCCTGTGAGGAGAGGAGAAGGTGACAAATGCTTGTGGGTTGGTAAACTGTACTAATTTACAAGCCTGCTGTTATCTTTCTAATGTAACACTCCCTAGAGGAGCTCTGAGGAATGATCTAGCTACAGCTTTCAGCTTCAATCAATAAACTTGGAAGATTATGAAACATAGACACCTACTTAATATAGGAAAATCCTCCTTTTAGACCACTGGAAAAACTCCTAGGGGGATTCACACTATAAGTGATTCTGAAGTTTAAGTTAAGGGAATTAAAATATGAATTAATATATTGCTTGCCAAGTTTTACCACCAAAATAATAGTTTAAATAAAACAATGTTTTACAGCTCATTACAGCTCAAAGACCAACTAGAATGTCTTAATACCCTCCTATAAACATCACCATCATCATAGTAGCTATTGTGTACTAATAAGCAGCAGGCTCTAGGTGCTTTGCATGAATTTTGCTCAGGATCTGCCTGCCTTTTGCTTTCAAACTCTGCTCCTTGTGTAGAGATCCACATCCCAGTGACCCACCTATTTTATCATGGAAGTCAGAAAACTAAAATGCTATCCAGATATTTCTCCACCCACATATGTAGTGCATAATCAAACTTAATCAACTTCCTCCCCTAACCCTAGCTTTAATACCCACCTCTCCAAATCCAAGGCTAGCCCATCATCTCTCCCCTCACCTGTTACAATAACTTCCTAATTGGCCTTCTGGCATCTTACTCTTCCCTCATTCCTTTTTTTATCTTTCCAGAATGGCCATTGCAAATGAAAATCTGGTCATACATGCTCATGGAAATACACATAGGTAAACCTTTCAAAGATTAGCCCCAAACTTGCATGTGGGATACAGGACACTGGTGCCTGTTCTCTAGCCTTCGTCTCTTCCTTCAGCTTCTCCTGCCAACCACACTAGTATTGAATGTCTCACATGGTCTATTCATCATTCTCTCCCCCTCCTCTCCTCATTGATACACAATCACCAACTTCCTCTTGTCTAGTGGATGCCAGTTCATCTGCTAGCTCTCATCTCAAACATCATTTTCTTGGGTAATACATCCTGACTCCCTTAAACAGATCCACCCTTCTTACCAAAGTCAAATTCCTTTGTTTTACACCTTCATTGAGAGATACTCGGTCCTCATCGTCTCTAAGCTCTGAGAAGCAGAAATGTGGTCAGCCTTCATTTATCGATATACCCTCATTTCTGAGATTACCAAATGAGAAACCATAGGTAAAAATTCATAAATAGCAGATAAACTTAAAATGCACACCAAATTTATCCCATTTATTCTTCACAAGTGCCATATGTCACAGAACAATGGAGGGAGGAATCAAAGCTCAAATTTGAATCTTCTAGGATGGGTTCCAGTGGCTTATGCCTGTAATCCTAGCTACACAGGAGGCTGAGATCTGAGCTCCCAGTTCAAAGCCAGGCTGGGCAAGAAAGTCCATGAGACTCTTATCTCCAATTAAATACAAGAAAACCAATAGTGGTGCTATGGCTCAAGTGGTAGAGCACTAGTCTTGAGCTGAGAAGCTCAGCGGTAGCACCCAGGCCCAGAGTTCAAGTCCCACAACTGAAAAGAAAACGAGTTTTCTGATGTTTTGGTGTCCATCAAAACACTGGTTTTGCTGCCTTCCAAATTTAAAAAAAAAAAAAGAAGACTATTGTACTTTGCCACCTGTTGATATAGTAGATATTTTCTCAACCAAGGCAAAGGAGAAGAGGTGAAAAATATCATTATAGCTATAGTTTTACAACTCAGAAAATGTACTATAAATGTTGAATTGTACACCAAAGCATATGAGTTTGTGGTATATAAATTATATTCCATTGATCAAGAAGCACTGTATTCATATACTGCTTTGATGAATAGCAACTCCTTTATACAACTACTTGAAGATATTAAAAATATTCAAAACTATACTTCAACAAAATATTTTTTAAAATCACCAAAATTTCCATAATGGTATTTTGGAGCTCAATCCAGATCTAAAAAGATGGAAAGCTTGAACACTTTCTATAAAGTCTAACTTAGTAATTCTTAAAATGCCTTCTTCAGACTGTTTCCATCAAATACACGCAAATGCTATAAAAATACAGATGCCTGGACCCATTTCAAGACCTATTGTAAGAATGGTTGCAGATGAGTTTCTAGAAGTCCAAGTTTTTAATTTTCACCAGAAATGTTTTTTATGCATTCCAAAGTTTTTAATACAGAAATACTTACCTGCTTCTCCAAGTTAATAGTAAGTTAGTTAATAGTTTCTTAGAATTAAGAAGAAAATTACCACAAGCTTGTAAAGCTATTCAACCAACAGCTATTGGATGTTCATTACATGCAAAACTTTAGCAAAATTTAAGGCTTCCATCAAATGAGCAACTTAATATATAAAAGTTTTACCCCCAAAAGTACATATTATGATGTTTTTTATAGATATGTTAAAATGGAAAAGATGTGATTTCAGAACTATTTCCCTTGCATTGCTTCTGCTCAGGAACCTTTGCTTAAGTGGCTCAAGTACCCAATCTACAATTCTGAGCTGGAATGTCTTCCTAGGCACAGGCTTTCTAGTGGTACATTCCTCACAAAACATGACTGTTTATCCCATTCAGGTTACTTTGGGGAAAATTATAAACACCAAGAACATAGAACTGGAGAAAGAGCCTAGACATGCTTTCAAAGATAGGTCAATAAGATTAAAAATGAGCCCAATGTTAGGAAAGACTTAAAGATCAGGCAGTTACTAGAGGCCTGAAAGGACCATGTGAATAGGAGAAGGCAGAGGTTCAGAGTCTCACAAGTTACTTGATAGCAGGAAAGCATTAATTCTGTAAATTAAAGAGTCCCAGAAATTGAAAATTAAGTACATCAAAAATTAAGAAACAATCTAAAATGGCACATTTTTTTAAGTTTCCTTCTATATGTAGCATACCATGCCAGGAAATGTCGCACTTGCAGGCCCCTGTGACTAGCAAGTCATTTAAGCTGTCATCATGACAGCGAGTCATTAAAGCAAGTCATCATGACTAGTTGCCGAATATCATGACTAGTTGGGCTATTACAAGATACCGCAAGCTGAATGGCTTAAACAACAGACATCACTGATTACAGCTTTTGAGGCGGGAAAGTCCGAGATCCCATCATCAGCAGACCTAGCATCTGGTGAAAATCTTCTTCCTGTTTTACAGATGGCATACTTCTCATTATGTCCTCACATAACAGAGCAGAGAGCAAGAACCAGCTGTCCTATCTCATTTTGAAAAGGCAGTCATCTCATTCATGAAGGCTTGCCCCTCATGACCTAATTACCTGCCACATATCTAAACTTGAAAGCACTATCATAATAGGATTTCAGCATATGTATCTGGAGGTTGGGAAGACAAGCATTCAGCCTATAGCAGCACTGAAGGACCACACAGCTTGTAATTTCTCTGATACACCTTGCTCTCATTAACTACCACGCTTATGAGAGGAACCTTCCCCAGCGATGTCTGAGACAGAACCTGCACTTAACTGGCTATAGTCCCTATAACAACCCTGCAGCAGAATACATGAGACTTCCCAACTCCATATCCTTTCAAAGTAAATTTGACGCTAACAAGTCTAATGGAGTTTCGTGAGCTTGTCTGATCATCAAAACCTTGAATCTTATTTTGGTTACTTCTTTGATGGAAAGAAACATAATCATAAATGAATGAATGGGAGAAAATTCATGAAATACTTTCTTCAAATATTGTTGTTATCTTCAAGGAACTTGTGACCTAATTGTGGGGTGAAAGTGGAGACAAGCATTGCTACCCTGGAAACAAAAAAAGCAAAATGTGGCATGAGAAAAATATAACAGTTTAAAACTTCAAGCAGGAAAAAAAAGGTTACTTGAAAATAGAAAAAGCTCTGTAGAGTAAGGGGTAGCCGGAAAGATTCCATGCAAGCGGTACTGGGTATTGGATGCATGCCCAGCAGCAGAAAAACTCTAGAAATATGCTTACCTAAAAACTAGTTGTAAGAATACTCAAATGCTCACTTTAGGTAAAAGAATAGGCACCAGTTGAAGGGGAAAAAGTTGGAGCTAGAGAGTTGCTAGAGAGTAGGGCAGCAGTGGTATGACCAGGGATATTCATGAAGGTTGATGTGTGACAGTGTCCAGCAGGAACTAACCCTCAGCTGGCAGCACCTTGGTAGGTTAAGCATTATTCCAATGTGGTGAGATAGAAAGCAGGATTCTCATATACACACACATCACATTTTCTTCCATATACAAAACAATAAGTGTGAAATGGGAACCAGTTTGTTTTCTTTCAAACGTGTGATTTAAATAGAAACTGAATAAACATGAAGACAAGCAGGAAAATGGTTACAAAGTACAAGAGTAAGAAAATTCTGATAAAGCTCAAGCAATTTTTACTTATCTATACATATAGCAAGCAATCAGGTTGAACTATGGTGAAACTTGCCCAAAATAACATGATGTAGCTTAACACCAGAGGCTCAAGACTGAAATTCTAACCTCTCAAGAGGCTGAGATCTGAACATTGCAGTTCAAAGCCAGCCAAGGAAAGTCTATGAGACTCTTATTTCCCATTAGCTATCAAAAAGCCTGAAGTGAAGCTGTGCCTCAAATGGTGAGTTCCAGCCTTAAACAAAATAGCTAAGGGACAGTGTCCAGGCCTTGAGTTCTAGTCCCAAAGTTCTGCATCCCAAAGGCTTCAGTAGGTCCAAGAGTAAATTTTTGAAAGTCCTGGGTACCAAAAATACATGGCCAGGTCTCATAAGCACTGTATCTGGTCATTCAGGCTCATTATTTCAAGTTCTATCTTGTATGTAGGGCACAATTCCTGAAAGTGACCAGAACTTTTTCATTACCAAATAACAAATTGCAGTTTCTCATTCTTGCATTGAACACATAAAAAGACTAACTTCAGTTTGGTTTGTGAAAACTGATAGCCACACTATATTATGAAATTTTGAAATCGCTTGAAAGAGCCAGATGACAGAAGCCGTATCTGTGACAGCTGACAGATCTTTTTTCAAGTTTGAAAGAAAAAAAAAAAACAAAAAACAAAACATATGCTAAAGATCTCAGCTCATAAACAAGTGACATCAAAGGATTTAATAAGATGTCTTCCATGATTGCAGACAAAACCTTTCAAGATTTGAGTTTCAGGGACCTCTTTTCTGCTGTCTGCCTTTGAATTTTATGCTTTGTTAGAAACAAAGCCAAAGGTATAAAAGCTTCTATTCAAATTCTGGCTGTGATTGCAAACTAGGGAACCCTTACCTGCTTCATTAATCTTTGATCTTATATCTAAAAGCTGAAGAAGCCCAATGAAAAAATATCTAAATTAAACTTGTATGATCCTAGCTGAGTGTTGGTGACATGCCCCTAACTACTCAAGAGACTGAGGTCTGAAGGTCATGGTTCAAAGCCAGCCCAGACAGGAAAGTCCAATTAGCCACCAAAAAGCCAGAAGTGAAGCTGTGGTTCAAGTAGTAGAGCATTAACCTTGAGGGAAATAAAAGCTCAGGACCAGTGCCCAGGCACTAAGTTCAAGACCCAGCACAAGCATAAGAAACGAAGACAAAAGAAAGGCAGAAAGAAATGATAGCTTTAAAAAAAAAATCCTAAGCAGGTTCTGGTGGCTCATGCCTATAATCCTTAGCTACTCAGGAGGCTAAGATCTGAGAATGGCAGTTCAAATCCAGCCAGGGTCAGAAAGTCCGTGAGACTCTGATCTTCAATTAACCACCAGAAAACCGGAAGTGGCGCTGTGGGTTCAGATTGGTAGAGAACCAGCCTTGAACACAAAAGCTCAGAGAAGCTCTCAGGCCCTGAGTTTAAGGCCCATACCTGACAAAAAATAATGATAATAATAATTAAAATCTGTATTATATCTGCAGAGAAAACCCTGATCATATCAAAACCCTAGAAAGTATTTTGTCTTTCACAACATAAATAGATTTGTGCTTGGAAACAATAATAGCAAATATGGGAGCTGAGTGTAATCTCAGAATTTGGAAGGCAGAAAAAAAATAGGTCATTGGTTTTGGGCAGCTTGATATATGTAGAAAGGTCAAGGCCAGTCTAAGCTGTCTATAGAGATCCTTCCTGTCTCAAAAGAAAAAAAAAAAAAAAGTCCAGGAATGTAGCTCACTGATAGAGCACTTGCTAACAATGCAAAAGGCCTGGGTTCAATCTCCAGGACCACACAAACACACACACAAAATGTATATCTGTATGTATAGATGTACATTCTGGTATGAATATATAATTATATATATTTACATGCATGCAGATAAATATATGTACATCCAGTACTGTTAAATATGTTCAAAACCCATGCCTTATTTTTCATATTCATAGCAGCCAAAGAAGGTAAATGCTGAGCACCAACCAATCTGCCTCACTCAAATTCACACAGCAGCAGCCTGTGCTGTTAATTATCATGAGATCCTGCCTCTTCTCAGCTGACCAAAGTTGAAAATTTCCTAGTAATTATTTCCATAAATCAATGTGTTATCAGTTTTCCCAAGAAAACATACATAAAGAAGTTCAAGAGCTGGAAGTATGACTCAGTGATATTACACTAACCTAGCAAGCCCCTGAGTTCAAATCCAGTACTGACAAAAAAATAAAACTAAAAATAACTTCAGACACCTAGTACACAAAATGAAATTCTTTTGTCTTTTTTTTCTTTTGTAAAGGTGATGTACAGAGGGGTTACAATTACAAAATCAGGTAATGAGTGCATTTCTTTTTGAACAGTATCACCACTCACTCATTTTCTCCCAGTCATTCCCCTCCGCAACCCCCCTACCCCAACGCCCCTCAAAAGTTGTATAGTTCATTTCCAACATAGTGTCTGGTGAGTATCACTGCTGAATTGGTTCACCCTTTGTCTCACCATTTCTGTTCCTTTCCTTCTCCTTCCCAAAGCAGATAAGCTTATATGCAAGACAAATGATACAGAAATCAAAAACAGGGACAAAAGGCAGGAAAAACACAAAAGGAGGCAGTGAGGGAAAGAAACCACAAACAGTACAATAAAAAATCTCTTGTTTCCATTTCTTGGAATTCATTTTGATAAGCATCACACAAAATGAAATTCTTGCCAGTAAAAGTAAATTTAAAACTTAGAGAGCAATATATTTTTAATGTCCATTTTTTCTCTTCTGATTTCCAGAATCTTGACCTGATGCCAGGAAATTTCTGCCAATAAGTATTTTTAACTCACCAATATATAAAAATGTCCAAAAATATTTGTTGAGAATATTGGCACCCATAATATATTATATGTATATATAATATTCACATTATAATTCATTGAACTCATACAAAACAAACTCTAATTGGGAGACTTTTCTCTCTGAGGTTCCTCTTCATCATGAGGAAAGTAATGGTCACTTTTAGCTAATGTGGCTCCGTAGGGATCTGCTGGCCCCTGTCTTCTCCTGTGATATCTGGTGATGTGGAAGCCACAGGAAGTTCAGCTGCATGGTTCCCCACTCAGAAGGGACAATTGTGCAGTGAAGTAAAGCCTCACAGCCTTCCAGATGCTACTCTTCTGGCTTGGCAAGTGCCACAGGCGTGGATCACAGAATGTAGGAGCACCACTGTGTCATAGACACTGATTTTGTCCTGCTGATGTTAGCAGCACCTCAATAGTTAATCAAAGCTACAAACACTTAATCAAAATCTAAGTTTCCTTCTTGTCACACCTTCAAATCACAATAGTCTTTGTAGGCTGAGATAGCTCAGCGGGAATCTCTGCTGTTTGTATCAGGGCTTTTGTTAGTGCCTTGGCCTTTGCCTAGGCACTTGATAGAAAGTACTGTCTTGGAGACCGGGCTGTTTGCTGTAAACCCCTGAGTGCCTGTGTAAGGCCCTCATAGCTGGGGTCGCCTGAACATTCTGTCTGAACTCTCAACAAAAGAATTCTTATGCTCAAGAACTTGTTGCTACTGATTATGAGAATGGGAGACACCTTGGGTATTTTTACCAGCAAGGACTGGTAGACAAAATGAAATTCATGCAACTAAAGGACAACTTTGAGACTTAGAAAGCAAAAGGAAAACACTACTTAGAAGCCTGTTCCTTAAGAATGGGGGGGGAGGGTTGAGTGGGGGGGGGAGGATGGGGTGGGAAGGGGAAACAAAGGAGGAGGCTACAATGCTCGATAAGAAATGTACTCATTATCTTGCCCATGAATTGTAACCCCTCTGTACAGTATTTTCACAATAAAAAAAAATTTTAAAATGGTCTTTTCCTGCTTAGTACAGGAGCCAATAAAAGAATCATCCTCTTTTTTTCTCACTGAAATTAAAACATTCAGCCCTGAATTAACCAATTTTCCCCCTCTGCTTTGGCTCTTCTGGTTGACACTTAATTAGTGGTAGGAACCAATTGGCAGGTGTACTTATGAGAGTGAAATGATCAGCAGCCGCTAGGGATACCCTTTCAAAATGAAGCTGATGTCCATGTAAATAAGGTACTTGTCATAATTATAACTTGTGCATGTTTTGTGCTTTGTGGTTTTAAAAGCATTTTCAGATATATGTATGAACTCAATATTTCACAAAGTAAGAGGAGCAGGCATGATTGACTCCTACAAAGGAGGAAACATCAGTTGTAAAATTACTACCATAAGGAAACTGGTTAAATATTTTGTTATTTACCTGCCTCCTTTGCCTTTGTGATTATTATGTTAAGCAGCAGTCATTCAACAGGGGAACTGGAGCATGAGAGGAGGTAACCAATTTTTTTTTCCCTTGTGCTGTTGTCAGACCTGAGTTCCAGGGAGAGTTTTCACCTATGTTAGCATGTTGTCCGATATCCAGAAGAGTTTACAATTGCTGAGCTCCACTACAGAGTAGAAAATAGTGGCAGTAGGAAAGCAGGACACAGCTAGCTTCTGGATTTCTTTTACTATCTTCCTGTCTCCATCAAAAATATGGTAGTACTAGCTCTTATACTCTATAAATGGGTGTTTTGTGTGTTATTTGAAGAATTTGAGCACTGACGTTCATCTAATACAACACTTTTGCAACTATCTTCCACCTACTGCCTTTCTCAGCTCTTAGAAATCTAGTAGTCACCCTCTACATTCTCTCTGCAGGACGCCCTACTGGAAATACCTAAACCAGTCCACAGGAACTCCCTCTCCAGTGGCTAACCTGAACAACCACAAAACCTGTCTCAACAAATTCCAAAAACACAGAGTAATGCCAGGACATCCACTTGAATGCTGCTGCCACAGACTCACAGACCTGTGTCCCCATGCCCATGCATAGGTAGCCCCAATATTCTAGCTGTTCTCCCAACTGCCAGTAGTATATAGCAGACTCTGCATATAATGCTGTGGGAAACCACCTCATAAAGCTGGGTGCATAGGAGGTAACAAGTATTCTATTTCCTTAAGGAATACGGTGACAGACCCACAAAACCGCACCTCTCTTCAGTTCTACCTCTTTACAAATCTTGATTTCTCTTTCTTCCTCAGAGTATTTTCAGAGTACTAAAAGGAGTACAGAGTACTAGAAAAGTATGAAATCGGCCCCCTTAGTCATCTCTCTCAATTTATAGAAAACCAGCTTTAAGATTTCTTATCCATTGAATCATAGTGTGAATCAGTTAATTTTATGTCATCATGATTAGTCTATGTTGTCCCTTTGTTAAACACTAGTGTCAGTATTGCTATGGAAATATATATGTATATCATTTATATAAATATATATTCAGTAAATTTTAAGAAAAATGGAATACCCTCCATAATCTTTATTATATCATAACCATATCATACCATAAACATATAATAATGTAAATGATATCATGATTATCATTTGAAAGTATTAACAAAAAAAAAAAGAATGATACTTCCCAAGAAATTTCCTATCCTGCCTCCAGAAAGCCTTCAGAAGAAAGACTGCTACATCAAGTCTTCCAGGAATTCCCAGCCTGCTGACCTATTTGACAAATCCTAGACTTGCCAATCCCCACAATAATCTGAGCCAATTCCTCAAAATAGATCCCTATTCATCTATCTCTTCTTGGTTTTGTTTTTTTTTTTTTGAGAAATATATAGAAAGAGAAATATGGGATATTTTTAAGTTTCTATTTTGACATCCATTTTTAAACTCCACAAACTCTGTTATTCTAACTTTACATATGAGGAAATAAAGATATAAATTTAACCAAGCAATTGGCATTTAGTACAGTTAGAATGCAGAGCTGACTTCAGTAACCATGCTGTCCTCATCACAACTTATTATTCAGTGCCCACATAAGCTAGACCACTGAATCAGTAGTATCTCGTGTGTGCACTTATCCATAATATTGTAGATGCTAGACAAAGAGAAGTTATTCAGTGATTTAATTCATAATAATCCTGTCAACTTGGTAGAGCCCATTGGTTAAATGTCACAAAGATTAAGTATTTGGATAGTTGCATTTTGTTTGTATTATCAAAGTATTTGGAGGGGCAGGGGAAATATACTAGTAGTAATAGTGAAAAATATTTTTTAAAAACAATCCTTTTTTGAAATCACTCCACATACATATCATTAAATATCTATGAAAGTGTTATCAGCCTCATTTTACAAATTAGAAATGGATTCCACAAAATTAAATTAAGGTTGTAGAAAAAAATATTTAAATCCTAACTCCCATAGCAATAAAGTAGGGAAAAAAGTAACACCTACTTCACAGGTTTATAAGACAGAAAATGTGTGTGTGTGTGTATGTGTGTGTGTGTGTGTGTGTGTGTGTGTGTGTATGTGTGTGTGTGCAATGTTTATCACATTATAATATATGCATTCAACAAAAGCTATTCAGTCTTTCTCCTGTTTGCAGAAATAAATGCATGCTTGAAGAAATTATGCTTATCTTCTACCTAAACAATTATTCCCTGATTCAAATTCAAGAAAGGAATTTAGAAAACAAAGTGCGAAAATGAGTATCTCCTTGCAATCCTGCTTATGGCTTGATTCTCAGGACTTCTAACATTCTAAGACAATAGTTTGTGTGTGTGTGTGTGTGTGTGTGTGTGTGTGTGTGTGTGTCTGTGTGTCTGTGTGTCTGTGTGTGTGTGTGTCTGTGTGTCTGTGTGTGTCTGTGTGTCTGTGTCTGTGTCTGTGTCTGTGTCTGTGTGTGATAGTTGTTGGTATCCTAATAGAAAAATGTCTCCAAAAATCACTTAACTGCTCCCTAAGCTCTCACTTCTTTCAGTTTTGTGCTCTTGGTCTTTGAACAAACTAACTCCAGCCTATGGACCTTATTCAGCAGTACACCAAGTCTCTATGTTGTTATTCTTTTCATCCACTTTCCTTTTGTGCCCATCCTGGAATTCAGACTCTGGGCTCTGTCCTTGAGCTCATTCACTCAAGGCTAGCACTCCACTCCTTGAGCCACAGCTCTACTTCTGGCTTTTGGGTGGTTAATTGGAGATAAGTGTCTCATGAACTTTCCTGCCTGGGCTGGCTTCAAACCAGGACCTTGGAGCCTCCTGAGTAGCTTAGAATTCCAGGCATAAACCACCAGAGCCAGAATCATCTCAAATTCTTTAAATTTCTTCTAGATTGTTGGAGAGGAAAGGAAGAAGAAAGAGAGAGAGAGAGAGACAGAGAGAGAATCATTTTTCATTCACAATAAACAAGTACTCATATGACTAGATTTTCGTTCTTAAGCTAAAAAAGTAGATGTTGAGTCCACTGGAACATTGCCTTGACCATATAATCCTTTGATTGCATATATATGAACATTTTATTATGCTGCTGACCTCAGTGAGCTGAAAATAGGCAATTAATTTTCTTCTAATCCCAAAAGTGGACACTTACTTTGGGTCAAGGCAGGAAAATATATTATAGCCATATAACAATGAAGTTTATACTACTCTCCAGGTTTCTGTTCAAGGTAAATTAGCCTGAGCTGTTCCTTTATTCTATCAGGACAAAATGTTCTTTCTTTGAATGGTACAAATACTCCTGGAAACTACAATGTTCTAGGAACAGCAGTGGAAAAGTCAAAGTACCAGGCTCTGGTATAATCAATTACTACTGCCATTTTTATAACAGCAAAAGACTGCGTTTGGGGGCCCACCTTTCATCCAACAATGTTAAAATAGCCATAGTCATGGCATTAAAAATCTTAAGCAATATGAAACACATTGCCTTCCAGTGGTGCAGAGCCTCAGAAAGAAATATCTCTCCAAGTGAGCTAACCATCATCTCAAGTTACCTGGAGATCGAAAATTCTGTATATAACCCTGGCAATGACTGAAACATTCCAAGTTCAAAGGGCCACAACCAATGCATCACAAATCTGCCCTGCCTCACAAATTCCACTGAAAAGATGGTGGATTACCTATTACATGGTGGCCCAGGATAAGATCCCCTGGGACCAAGGATGAAATAGGAAGGTTTGTCCTTTGACAATAAACCTCCCCTGTTCATTGATTCTGATTGATTACACTTTAAACTAGTAAAAAGAAAATGCCTTTCCTTCTTTTCCTCTCTGTCTCTTTCACTTAGAACATTCTGGCTACAAAGGAAATAATCGATAGATAGACTCTCCAGCCAAACTTAAGGGGATAAACTAGTAAATGCTAAGCTTTGGAGCATTAAGAAGGCTCATTGTGCAGTTTCAGAACAATTTCCATGTCATTAACTCTAACGGCTCCCTCCACCAATGGGACTGACTGTCAGGAACAGAATCAGCATTATT
Organism: Dipodomys merriami; assembly: GCF_024711535.1. Classification (NCBI taxonomy): domain Eukaryota; kingdom Metazoa; phylum Chordata; class Mammalia; order Rodentia; family Heteromyidae; genus Dipodomys; species Dipodomys merriami. The sequence continues at coordinate 45,916,940 of NW_027206068.1, read as the reverse complement.
TTGCTTCCCACTTTCAGGCATGACAACAACAACAATAAAGCCATAATGATGTTGTTGCCACCTTCCATATGTATATAACATATTTAAATATGTGGATTTATTTACATACCATTTGTTCATGTAAGCTCATTGAAGGCAGGAAACATGTCTGTTTTATTCACTATCATGTCATCTAAAAAGCCTGTCAAAAGGCCAGGTTAATAAATGTTCGTTGAGTAGATGAGCTAAATATCTCACATAACCCTCAGAAAATAAATGTCCTCTGAGGTTAATCATTTGTTTTTGTTTTGTAAAAATTCAGACTGAGATACAGGGACACAAGTTGAGGACCTAAGGTCACACAGCTATTAAGTAGCTGAGTCAGGAACCAACCTACAATATTCTGACTTTAAATTTAGTACCTATTACCCTACCGTGCTACTGAAATTGATAAGCATTACATCATGCATCAAGCAAACAAGACTAGAATGTCAAAACACAGGAATGTCAAAAACATATGCTTCTGCAAAGAGTAGCAAAGGAAGGAAAAGGTCAGAGCACAATAAAAGTGCAGCGAGAAGTTAAGTTCAAGAGATTGGTCATTATTAATCAAATTATAGATCAGCCCCAATAGCCACATGTTTCCTTGCATTTACACTCAAGAGACCCCTTTGTAAAACATTCAAAGAAAAGGATCGATATCTCTCTGGAGGTAAGTGGCATAAATTATGTCTCAACATATGCACCACAAGAGTTTTACTGTGTGTTGTATACAGTAATTGCATTTTATAGATGGCTGTGGAAAACTTCAGTCCTCATTGATTTTGATCATAAACTAAAAGGCGACAAAAAAGAAAAGAACAGCACTTTAGATGAAGAAGTCAGTCAGCTGAAGCTGCAAAAGAAAATGAAACTTTGGCATGCTGAATATGATCAATTCATGTTTCGTGGAAAATGAATATAGATATGCCTTGCTTTCATTACAAGCTGGTAGAAGTACTAGAGAAGTACTTTGATAATCCCTGTTCATCTAATAGTCAAGGGTGGTTCCCAGCAGCAAGACATAAGGTAGCAGGAAGGCCAGGAACTGTAGCTCTTTCTAACTTCTCACATTGGACTCACATCAGAAGTGCTCACAAAGCATGTTAACTGAATATGTGTGATTTTTATTGATACTTTTAACATGTCTTTCAGATTTACAGTCAGCAGCAAATACATCATGATATAATCTACAATCACCAATCTGTCACCAATACTGGTAAGTTCCAAAAGCATATTTTTCAAGCATTAGTCTCTTGATTTTCTTTATTCCTTCATGTCCTTCACAGTGAGCAATTCTGGAGGGACGATAATGCAGCATAACAACTCTTTACCCTTTTTCAAGGCCAATTTTGCAATATGGGCAAAATGATTGGAAATGGAGTTCTGAAAACACTGAAACCATCTGTCAGGGACTCAGTTAAGAAGATCCATACTGTTTCACAGCCAAGGATGGGGATAAATTACAGCTGGCTGGAAATGTCCAAAGCAAGTTGGATTCCCATTCAAGCTTATTAGGATAAATTACAAAATGTTTTATTATTCATTACCCTAGTAAAATCACTCTTTTGGATAATGACTAACTGTAACCTACTGATGAAGAAGGTGGCAAATAGTGCATACTAGTTTTACCAAAAAAAATACACTTTTTCTAATAATAAATACTAATCAAAACAGGTATCACTAAAACACAAGTTGTCTGTCAGAATGTCTATAGACAAATTTACATTCATAGACACAATCCTGTGAAATGTTCCTATGCATCTTATAAAAATAACCCTGTTAATATTTAATCACAAACTCCAGAAGTACTTGGATAATATTTATTCATGAAATGTATTTGGTAAAATATTAAAGGACTGAGGGTGGGACTCTTGTGATTAAATTACCTAGCTTGGGATATCAAGCTTTGGAATAGGTTAAACACTTTTCCACCTTCCTTTCTTAAATATTTATCACTATTTTAATTATCGCTATTTTTTAACTATTGACATGTTACACTAAAACAAGAAACCAATGATTCTCACATCTTATAACACGGGTTTTTATACTAGTAAACAGTGATCGGGAAAACCCAGAAGTGTTGGGATTGATCTGCTTCCCAAAAAGCAAAGACACCCCCCCCCCAGTTGTAACTACAGAACCACACAAAATGAATCATCACCATCACAAGCTCATAGAGTTCTTTTTATGAAGTACCAAGGAGACAGTTTGATTATAAAGTTGTGACTGAGGAAATAAATGTGTTGGAGAAACAGACTATGTGTTGATAAAGATAAGCAGTTACTCCTCTCTCTTCCCTCTCACCCTCCCACTAAAACATTGGAATATGCATGAATTGGAAAATTGTTACAGTAATTTAATACATCTTTTTAAAATTCTCCTTTGTTTTTTTTTCTTTAAATCATTCAGCTGGGTGTGGTGTCTAGTGTCTGTAATTGTAACTACACAGGAGACAGATCAGGAAGATCACAGTTCAAGGCAAGTTCAGGCAAAAAAGTTTGTGAGACCTCCCCTCCACCCTCATCTTGACAGAAAAAGCTAAGCCAATGGTGGTAAGCTACTGTCAGCACAGCTGCAGTGGGAAACATAAATAGGAGGATAGCAATCCAGGCTGGCCTAGGCAAGATCCTATCTCAAAAATAGAGCAAAGAGGGCTATAGGCATGGTAAGAGTGGTAGAGTACTGCCTAGCAAATGTGAAGCCCTGATATCAAATCCTGGTACCTCTGACAAGTATTTAAAAAATAATTATTCGTTTTTAATCTAAAATGCCACCAGACTGATTTGGTTAAAACCCTTCAAATAACATTCAGAAAAGTCCTCTTTACTAGCAGAAAGGATTTGGGGAGAAAATTGTGGAATGGGAAAGTGCAGAGAGGCTTGACAGGCTTCAAAGAGCAAAATGAAGTCGGTAGTATACTCAGAGGGCAGATGCACACTCTCAGAACCAGGGCTTTTCACTGAGTTCTTGCGTGATTGAGGGACCTGCAGATAGTCTCAAGAGAATAAGATGGATTTTGCCTTAACAAAATAACTCGCTCAATTACGAAGAACCACAGTATCAGACACAAACATGACCCAGCAGAGCTACTAACAGTCACAGAAATGCTCCAGACTCAACAATTTACTTAGACTCTGAACCCAGAGGAGACCTGAATTTATAGATAGAGAGGAAGTCCGGCTGAGAGAACTGAAGGTAGATAGAGACAAATGCTTTCACCAAGACATTTCACCATGCCACAATTTCACTCATAATATCATCAAGCTACAAACTTAACCAACTGGGTCAACTGGAATTGAGCTGCTGATATTGGACTGTTATTGTCACAGGAGCAGATATTTATCATACATGCTCAAGTAATCTTAATCCCTTTCTCTTCTTTCCTTCTGGTGGTTACTTCCCCTAGAATTTACTGGAAAATTCATACTCTAGAATGAAGATCTGGGAAGGCCACCTACTTCCTAAAGGATTCCATGTGGAGCACGATGATGAAGAGAACAGGCAGAGAACTAAATGCACCCTAGTATGAGAAGAAAATACAGCTTAAGTTTTGCCCTTACAACTAAAACAATTATACTGCTAATTGCTTAAAACCTTCTCAGGCAGGAATCCAGAATCCATACCCTCCCCTCCTATAGCTCCATATGTTATGATTCCAAATGGAAAAAAAACAAGTAAAACATCTCTTAGAAATTTGGTTCCAAACACTATCTAATCAGAACAAATATTGAGCTGTAAAGAAGACACACTAAGATTCAAAGTAGTTATTGAGGTTCAGTTGGCTCCTAGAAGATAAAGATGAGCAACTGCATAACCCAGCATCTTAGAATTAACAGCACAGCTGATGCCAGAAACTGTAAAATGTATAATACATAGGGTATCTCATTAAACCCTCACAACTTTTTTAAATGAATCTTACACATATTTTAAAGGTGAAGAAAATCTATCTAAACTTGTTCCAGAATCCTTAGCTACAAGGTGATTCGTTTACACCATAGATGCGTATGCAAAAAGAAACATGGAAAAGGTAAGGCTTCCAGTAGACCTGAGAAGACAGAGGGAAGGATGGAAGGAAGGAAGGAAGAGAGGGAGGGAGGGAGAGAGAAAGGGAGAAAGAGAAAGAAAAAGAAAGAAAGACAGAGAGACAGAAAGAAAGAAAGAAAGAAAGACAGAAAGAAAGAAAAGGAAAGGAAAGAAAAAAAACAAGCAGGCACAAATTAGAATAAAGGGCATAAAATATAAAATACAATTATATAATATAATATAAAAATCTAATAAAACGTACAAATAGAGTTCATTATATAGCTTTGGATAGCACCATTAATGACTACTGTTAGAAAAAAAATCAATAAAAACTAAGAGACTTCACTTTTGTTTCAGTCATTTTGCTGTCTATGAAAAGAATAACATCATGCTTTTGGAAAAAAATAATTCTTTAGTCTAATCTCTAGGATTAACCAGTCATTAAACTGCTAAATATTTTAAGGTTTAAAAAGGAAAATATCATTGTTTTTTGCTTTTAAAGATTGGGACAAGCTGAGCACTGGTGTCACGGGCCTGTAATTCTACAAATTCAAGAGGCTGAGATCTGAAGATTGCTGTTTGAAGCCAGCTTGGTCAAAAAAGTCCATGAGACACTTCTCTCCGAAAAAGACACTTCTCTCAGAAAAAGCTAGAAGTGGTGCTGCAGCTCAAGTAATACAGAGATATTCTTGAGCCAAAGAAGCTCAGGGATAGCACCCTGACCCTGAGTTCAAGCCCTTAGACTCGCAAAAAAAATTCATAATATATGATTTATAAACTGATAGGTTTATAAACTGACATTGTGGACTACCACATATCTACAGCGCATGCGATATATTTAAAAGGCCACATAGCATAAGATAATGGAACAAGAAAAACAACTACTCTAGACTGATATTCTCCATGTAATAACTGCATGAATCTATACATTACACATTATTACCACTAAACAAGTAACATTATTACCACTAAACAAATAATGAAGAGGAACTATGGAAGATAGAATCATAAATAAAAGGATTGTCCTACACTGGTTTAAAATTCCATAGCAAAGCCTGATGTAATCTATTGGCATCAAGCCTGACTGATGTCCCCTCTAGTCTTTGTAATTGTACTTTATAGTTTCTTTTCAAAATGTTATTTCATGTGACTCTCAAAGTTCTGCAGATAAAAATATTAAGCCTGGTAAATTTAAATAATCAGGTAACTAGGTGTCAGAAAAGAGGATCTGGACACATCTTCTGATATTAAGCTCTGGCCCTTTTTACTGCCCCACATTCTCAATGTCCAACAGTCTCATTGCAAATCAGAAAATTTCCCTTGTCAGATGAATGATGCAATTTCATTTCTTAAGGCTTTCTGGTCTGTGTAGAGTTGCTTACTTTCAGAGCAAGTTGGTGAGTGAAGTTAAAAGATATTTCAAGAGGCCTAAAAAAAAGTCTTCCACAGTGATTAAAGAGATATAACACCAATTCCTAAGACATATTAAGAAATTCCTGACTATATCAACAAGTAATTAATGAACAATTATTATTCTAGGTAGTAGCAAGGCTCTCCATTTGCAATGGTAAACAAAATAAACAAAAACCCTTGTTTTCATATGCGTGTCAGATCATAGAAAAATAGATATTATAGAAATAATCACTTATGTAAGTTCTAAATCTTAAGTGCTATGAGCAAGAAACAATAAGAGCTAGTGATTTAAATAAATGAAAACTTCAGAAAAGCTTAACTACCAAAATTACAAAGAACCGAAGGAAGGGTATGAATTAACCAGATAATAATGAAGCATATCCAGAGAGAACTGCATACCAAAATTCCTGAGATCATAAAGAACCTGTTATATGTGAGGAACTGAAGGCAAGAAAGCCACTAGTATATGTCTGAGACAAGCAGAAACAGTCAGATAAGCTGATGTTAAGCGAAATGAACCCCAAGATAAGGATTCAAATGTTTTTTCTTTCTTGCAATTGTTTCTAATGTATTTTTTCTTCTTTTTTTTATTGTGAAAATACTGTACAGAGGGGTTACAATTACATGGGCAAGATAATGAGTACATTTCTTATCAAGCATTGTAGCCTCCTCCTTTGTTTCCCCTTTGCATCCTTTCCCATCGTCCCCCCGCCCCCCCACCCAATTCTCCTCCCCACCACCACAAAAGTTGTAAAGTTCATTTTCTACATAACGACTTGTACATCTTATTGTTGCAATGGGTCCACCTGTATCCCTATTTAAACGATTTGTTTTTTCCTTTCCCCTCCACAAATTATACCGACATCAAATACAGTAAAAGCAGGGGTTATACTGTGGGGGAGGGACATACAAAGCAACAGAAATAATCTTATAAATGTGTTAGAAACAATCGCATGAAAGAAAAAAAACATTTTAATACATATCTTAGGGTTCATTTCCCTAACATCAACTTATCTGACCTTTTCTGTTTGACTCAGACATATACTAGATATTGCAAATAAGGGAAACCATGGGACCTATGTTTCTTTGGGCCTGGCTTACTTCACTTAATAGAATTTTTTTCAAGTCTTTCCATTTCCTAACAAATGGGGCAATGTCATTCTTTCTGATGGAGGCATAGAATTCCATTGGGTATATATACCACATTTTCTTGATCCATTCATCTACTGAGGGGCATCTGGGTTGGTTCCATATCTTAGCGATGGTAAATAATGCTGCAATAAACATAGTGGTGCTGGTAGCTTTAGTGTGGTCTTGTTTGTGAACATTTGGGTAAATCCCCAAAAGTGGGATTGCTGGGTCATAGGGGAGTTCTATGTGGAGTCTTTTGAGGAATCTCCATACTGCTTTCCAAAGAGGTTGAACAAGTTTACACTCCCACCAACAATGCAGTAAGGCTCCCTTCTGTCCACATCACCTCCAGCATCTGTTATTAGAGTTCTTGATTCTAGCCATTCTAACTGGGGTGAGATGGTATCTCAATGTTGTTTTGATTTGCATTTCTTTTATGGCTATGGATGTTGAGCATTTCTTCATGTATCTATTGACCCTTCTTTCCTCTTCAGAGAAGTTTCTCTTTAAATCGTTAGCCCACTTACTTATTGGGCAGTTGTTTCTTTGAAGATTTGTTGTTGGGATTTAATTTTTTGAGTTTCAGGTATATTTTAGATATGAGACCCTTGTCCATTTTATGGTTAGTGAAGATCTTCTCCCAATCTGTGGGCTTTCTATTGATCTTGCTAGCATGCAGAAGCTCTGCAATTTCATGCCATCCCATTTGTCCAACCTTTCTTTGATTTGTTGTGTTTCTGGGTCTCTATTAAGAATCTAACATATTTATAAGATATTTCCTTGTTGTTTTGTATGTCCCTCCCCCACGGTGTAACCCCTGTTTTCACTGTATTTGATGTTGGTATAATTTGTGGAGGGGAAGGGAAAAAACAAATTGTTTAAATAGGGATACAGGTGGACCCATTGCAACAATGAGATGTACAAGACATTATGTCGTAAAACGAACTTTACAACTTTGACTTGGGTGGGGAGGAGAAGGAGAAACAAAGGAAGAGGCAACAATTGATAAGAAATGTACTCATTACCTTGCCAATGTAATTGTAACCCCTCTGTACAGTATTTTCACAATAAATAATTTTAAAAAAGAAAGCCATAATGTTGAGAAAAATATGGGATAGCACAGAATGAATTTGGAGAGGTGGGAAGAGGCTAGACCAGTATATTATTCATTTACCATCTTGCTGAGTTAAACTATCAGATTGATCTGTCTAACTTCCTGCTTACAAATAAGGAAACAAAGATTCAGGAAGTTAAATGACCTAAATTCACACAACTAGTCAGCTAAAAGAAGAATGTACTATTTAGGGATATATTTTCCTATCTAATGGTTCCTAAAAGTGAAGGAATCCAAGAGTCAACACAAAAGAACAAAGCAGAAAGAACAAATTAATTCACTAGGTGAATGTGAAAGGTATAGGGACAGAATCTCACTTTTTTTTTTAAGAAGCCAACATTCTACTCTACTCCTGCCAGGCCTACATTGGAAGTGGCAGAATACCATTTAATTGTTACAAGTGACTCTCGAAACTTTGCCTAATTCTGTCTTCAAAATAAGGGAATCCATTGTAGGCAGATCAAAGTTATAGTCTTCAAAATCAATCAGAAATGTAGATGCTCTGGGTTCATTTTCTTAATATCTCTAATTGGTTCAAACATAAGTGGGGAAAGAGGTGGTGGTTGAAGACAACAAGTATCTCATGAAATAGGTAGATTTAAAAATCTAAAAGGTAAGCCAAGTGCCGTGGCTCATGCCTATAATCCTAGCTAGTAGGAGGCTGAGAAACATTGGGACCTGTGTTTCTTTGGGTCTGGCTTACTTCACTTAATACATTTTTTTCCAAGTCTTTCCATTTCCTAACAAATGTGGCAATGTCATTCTTTCTGATGGAGGCATAGAATTCAATTGTGTATATATACCACATTTGGGGGGGGGCCTGTACTCTGGGCCTGGGCCCTCTCCCTCAGCTCTTCAGCTCAAGGCTAGTGCTCTACCACTTGAGCCACAGCACTTCTTCCGTCTTTTTTCTTTTTGCTCATGTGGTGCTGAGGAATCGAACCCAGGGCCTCATGCATGCAAGGCAAGCACTTTACCACTGAGCCACCTTCCCGGCCCTATATCACATTTTCTTGATCCATTCATCTACTGATGGGCATCTGGGTTGCTTCCATATCTTAGCTATGATAAATAATGCTGCAATAAACATAGTTGTGCTGATGGCTTTAGTATGGTCTTGTTTGTGATCATTTCTGAGACAAGCAGAAACAGGTAAGTTGATGTTAAGCAAAATGAACCTCAAGTTAAGGACTCAAATGTTTTTTCTTTCCTGCTATTGTGTCTGACATATTTATAAGATATCTCTTTGTTGCTTTGTATGTCCCTCCCCCACTGTATAACCCCTGTTTTCACTGTATTTGATGTTAGTATATATAATTTGTGGAGGGGAAGGGAAAAGGCAAATTGTTTAAATAGGGATAGAGGTGGGCCCATTGTACCAATGAGATGTACAAGATGTTATGTCAAAAATGAACTTTACAACTTTGGCTCAGGAGGGGGAGTAGGTGGGGGATGGGGCTGGGGGAGGAGATGGTAATGGATGCTAAGGGGAAACAAAGGAAGAGGCAACAGTGCTTGATAAGAAATGCACTCATTACCTTGCCCATGTAATTGTAAGCCCTCTGTACGGTATTTTCACAATAAAAAATAAAAAATAAAAATAAATAAATAAAAAATTTTTAAAGGAGGCTTAAATCTGAGGATAGCAGTTCAAAGCCACCCCGGGCAGGAAAGTCCGTGCGACAATTATCTCCAATAAACCACCAGAAAACCAGAAGTGGCACTGAGTCTGAAGTGGTAGAGCACTAGCCTTGAGCTGAAGAGCTGAGGGACAGCGCCCAATCCCAGAGTTCAAGCTCCACAAATGACCAAAAAAAAAAAAAAATCTAACAAGTAACCGTTTTTAGAGCCATTGAATTCTAAAATGTCAGGCTGGGAACAAAAAAAAGCCTAAAGTCAATGCTAGAAGGACACCAGTGATGTTTAGGCCACATGGTTCTGGAAGCTGCTATTCTTTTTATGATGTTGATTTGAGATTACCAGCCCTGCTTTCTCTTCATTTTCACAAAGGGCCCTAATTAATATCTAAATCTAACATGTTCTTATCAGAAAAATAGTCACTATTACTTCTTGTAATCTTTGATGTGCCCCTTGAAATGTGTTATTACTGGGATAAAAAGCTTTTCAAATAATATATAAAACACATAACAATGTTTTTCCAAATGGAAATTAAGTCTTCTGAGCTTCCTGCTTCCCACAACCAAATTCCTATCACCTCTAAACCACCCATCAATACCCACTTCCTAAAAAACAACAGAATCCCATGGAGCTTGGAGAAATGTGGGTTTCTCTTTCTAATCCTTCTGTAGAAAGGGGGAGTAATGAGAAACTAGAAGTTCCTCTGTGAAGTAATGAAACTAGAAGTTCCTCTATGAAGTAATGAGACTCTAGAAGTTCCTTTATGAAGAGTACGCTCTTGAGGATGAGTTGATTCGGTTTTTTTTTTATTTGTTTTTGAGTTTAAGGGTCATCTCCACAGTGATTATTGTGTTAGTTTCTTTTCTCCTTTTCTCAGAAGCTAACATATTTTATAAGTTCCAAATGATGCTCTCTCTATTTCCAGATAATATGTAATGACAAAAGTAAAAATATCCAAATTGGAATTTGAACCCTGGAATGTAATCTGAAAGATGGAAAAGTCCATTCATGAATGATGTATTTTTCCTGGGTGAAAAAAAAAAATCCATTATTTTTTGGAAGAGAAAAGAAACAAATAGATTCCCAAATGTCTTCTTTTCCTTATTAGTATTCCTAAAAAGCAGTAGCTTATTGGAGACTTTTTTTCTATTACTTTTAAGGAAAATTGGTTTTATGACATTTATTCAATTAAGTTCAGGTTATATAATCCTAATGTAACTGAGGAAATGGTTATATTTTGTGGAGTTCAACAAGGGAAAAGCTGAGTTCATTTCATTCATTGATTCTGACTCCAAGAAAGTCTTTTAAATACTTAACTTTTTGTCTTACTTTTGTTTAAAAGGAAAAAGAAAGTAAAATTGCTCTGTAAAAATTGCATCATGAGCCAGAATCGATTTCTTGACCATTCACATTAATGATCCCTTAGGTAACAGTGTTTCTATGAGCTTGCTTGATCAGGTGACGCTGAACAACTGTAGGTAGTCATATCAAATGTTTCAGGTATGAAAATCAAATTTAAATCAACCCTTAAAACTCTAACAAAATCTTGATAGGTACCACCCAAAATATAAACTGGGAAATCCTTGAGGCAAGACTAGGTTTCGCTGCCCCTAATAATGCACCAGAATCATGCTGGCACATGGAAGACACTAAACAACTTCCTGCAGACCTGATTCATTGCAGAGAGAGCATATGGGGGATTCAAGGCTTAATGAAACAGATGGCCTCATAGTCAAGCCTGTGAGCGACATTTCTGACATTCTCTACGATCAACTTCTCAAAAGGAAACAAAGAATGAGTGTGTCATTTATTCTAGTTGTGAATCTGTGTTTGTATAGACATGGCCCTAAATTTCCAATTGTTTCTACCAAAGAAAAAGAAAGCTGATCAAGACAATGAGAAATTAGTCTCCTTTACTCAATTATATTATTATAAATATGTTAATGTTTAAATAGACCTCACAGAACATCTTGCCTGTGATTTTTAAATTATACCTCTGGGAACTTGCAGAAGCCATAAGGGAGTTTCTGCACATTTCCACATGATTTGACACAGATAAATATAGATATAGATATAGATATAAAATCATGATTGTATATATCATCGGGATTTAATTTGATATCCCTAGAGATACAGTTTCCAGTACTAAAAATATTATTTAGTGCTATTTACCTAATTGGACCTTTTAATCTTGTAAAAATGGATGTAGAGCCTAAATACCCAAGATGTTAAAAGCAATTAATTACAGGACAAAAAAAAACAAACAAACATACAGGTTTATTCTCAATCTAATGATGATCACTCCCCAGATTTTTAAGATCCTAAAGTACTTAGCAACCAATAATCCCTACAAACCTAGGAAAGAAGAAAGCAAAAATTGGCAATAAATAATGTTGTTGACAGTATATATGTATCACATTAGGCAATTGGCAAAGAAATCCACATCCATTTGTCTGTTTCTCCCTATTGACAATGAATGACAATACATTTCAAACAGAAATGAAGATAAACTTGAAAGAAAGCTAAGTTTCAGAGATAATGGCTAATGTAGTGGTAGTGAAGTGGCAGAATTGGGAAAAGAATACAGTTCTAACCATCCTATCCAAGACTCCATTCACTAAACACTAGTGCACAGCCAGCTAACCATTCGCTTGGATTGTGCAACCCAACATCACTTCCAAATAGAAGAGTACATAGGACAAACTCAAGGTAACTCAGTGACTGTCCATACTAGTAAGTATTCTAAGATGAATGCAGATAGCACTTAAGGTAGTCAATGATGGTGAACAACATCAGCCTTTGACACCTGAGGGAGAAATGAAGGAATGCCTGTCATGCCTTCACCATCCTTGATTTGAAAACTTCACAAGAGAGAGAAGGGCTGAAATACTGAGACTTCAATTCTGAAGGAGGCAGACTGCATTTCACTTTAAGTCCTACTATCTGCCTGTCTAAGCTTGAGAAACCCAGGAGGGAATGAAAGCCTCCAAAGTCCTATAAACAATAAATGCCTCCAGATAATTCCCTGGCCTCAACAGTTCCCTGCTAAAAACAGAAGAAAGGAGGCCTGACTAGAGGAGAGTTGATCGTGTGGGAAATGGACTTTAGAAAGGGAAATGAAAGTACCCTCAGTTCACTGAGGCACCATCAGATGGCTGTGTTTGGGCACTGCTGACAGGGTCCAGATTCCACATGCTCATTTGGGAAAGCCAGCGAAGCTCATGGAAACTCTCCCCTGCAATTTAGCCCCAGCTGTTCAAGCTGAGGCTGCTCTTTAAAGTGAAGCAATCTGATGAAAACACTGGAGTTCAGCAGTTTCACTCTGTTGGGCCAAAGCTTCCGCGTAGTCCCAGCCCACGGATTCTGCTACATTGGCCAGATGCTCAAGGCCTCCTGGGCCAGTCTTACAGGGAGCTCTGTCAAAAGGCAACAAGCTCCATGTGCATCAGGTCCAGGCCAAAATGAAGCTGTCCAAGGAGGGCATCAGGTCCTGGTCAGCCTGTGCTGCCAGCACTGAGTGTGATCTGAGTGAAAATTCCAAAGAATTTCCAATGGTGAATGTCATCAGACTTCATTTTATAAACCAGATCTTAAAGCAAAGTAAACAACATAAGTTAACATGGCTTATTCAGAATGCTTTTTTCCTGATAAATATTTATAAGTCACAAAAATAAAAGTAGTGTGAACAAACTCACTATTTCATCTCTGACCTCTTCATGTCATTTCGCAGTATCTGTCCCATGCTTCCTCAGCACAATGTTTCTATATCCATCCGTTCACTACTGCAAGTTGATAAGTGAGATCTCTCAACTGTGCTCTGTGGTCTCATGCAAACAATATGCCTTCAGCCCTCCCAAGTCACTCTGGCATTATTTATTTTCAAGTTTATTCTTCACGAGTTTTGCAAAGGAAAATACTGCCTGGCCTAATCATCCCTAGATATTTTCTTACTTCATAAGATATTGGCAGAAAAGGGAGAGCCTGAATACAATTTCGTAAATCCCCATTAGTGTCCACAAAGAAACCTCTATGGCACATCAGACATTGAGCACAGCGTAGCGCATGTGAATCCTCAGCCCTGAGCACTGATGTGCGAATGAAACCCTGTTACTCAAGCCTCTTGTGTCCACTTTCTGTCAGTAATTGAAGAGTCTGGAAGATAAAAAGAGCCTCACCATGAAATGAAAAAAATAATTCCTTTAGAAACATCCATCTTGACAACGACTAAATGTGTGGGCCATGATTGCAAACACTTAGTGAATCACTAAGGAATAGAAGATCTAATTTCCAGGACTGCTTGTGGTAGGAGGGGCAGTTGGCCTTCCACAAGGGTACAAGTCTTGGTGACTCATTTTTCTTCTTACAATTCCCAGGTGGAAAAGTTCATACAATAGATGGATAGATTAAATAAAGATCAACTCTGGCTTATGGAAGGAACAGCTTTTGTGGGCATTGTTAGCAGCCATTCAGGGAGTGCTAAGGCATAAGTAAGCCACTTAGGAGAGTGGTTTAGTCCACTGAGATTTATCGCCCTGTTCCCTGATACCAGGTGTTAGAAATTCTCACCAGTGACAGCAGGCCTATGTTACCATGTTTTCCCTGGGGGCAGATAAAGTGTAGAGAAATTCTGAATCCAAAAGGCAATGATGTCTCTTTTGAACCATGTTTATTCTCTGGAGTACTGGGCATATTTTCATACAAAGATGGACTTGCCCTCTTTTTCTTCAAGTGCCTTAGGACTATAATAAACTTTTAGACTATATATAAGAACAGAAAAAAAACACAAAATTTTACTGGGAAAATAAATAAAAACTCTATTCTACTTTTTTGGCTTTAAACTTTTCAATTATAAAATAAAACACATACAAAAAACCCACAAAATATATGCATAGTTTTGTGAGTTATTAGAAGATAAATATCCTGCAATTTTAAACTATATAAAATTATCAATTTTTGTCAGCTTTCTAGGAAATCCTCTCAGATACACCCTTTCGTATCTCAAAACACTTCCCTCATCCCCAAATTAACCACCTCAACTCTACAGTAACATCACATTTTGTAGTTTTAGGCACACATGTGCATTCCTAGGCATCAGTGTTTAGCCGACTACTTTGCTCAGTTTGATAATATTTTAAGTGTCTCGTCACCCACAAATTTTAATGAAATGTTCCGGATTCACCTTGAAGATTTCCTGTCCCAGACCTGGAATGATCATTGCTCTAAGAGTTCCTGGTTTCTTTTCATGAGAAACATTTACTCAAACTTACAGCAATCTTCATGTTAAGTGTAACCTTTGCATTGAGCTGTTTGCTGTTTCTAGGCCTCTTCAGTAAGCAGAGGAAAAAATAGACATATATGCTTATATTTATACATGTGAAATATCTTGTAAGTTTATGCATGCTTTTTCATTCAACTATTTCTTTTTTATTAATTATATTCACATTTTTATTCTGCATCAACTAGTTATACAGAGGGGTTTCATTTTGAGATATACATATATGCGTACATCTATGTGCAATGTATCTTGATCATGCTTACTTCCCCCCGCCCCCTGCCCGGTCACTCTTCCTCATCCTCCCTCTTGCTTTCCAAACCAAGCTCAACAAGCTTTGTTGTTGTATTTTCACAGGTGTCCATAAGCTATTTTGATCACACTCATCTTCTTTCACCTTCTTTGTCAGTCCCCCTCCCACTAGTATTTTCCCACAAGACCTGTTTCACAAATTCCTGTCATGTATTTTCTTAAATGTATGTTATTCAACCCTTACAATATTACATCTATATTTTCTTTCTTCTATGCCAAAACTTCTAACGCTCAAAGATGCATGAGATGATAAAACTAGAAAAATTACCAATCACTCATTTATTTCTTTGTATTACACTCTTAACTACCTAACAGTGCTACTACTACCAACAATTAATAAAAAGTATTTAAAATTTTTTTATCAGAATGCATTCTTTTCATTTGTATCTCCAATTTTATAGTCTTTGTCTATGTTTTCCTCTTGTTTCAGATTTTTTCCTGATCTACATCCACTCATTTCTAAGTACTTTTTATTTTAACTTGAGCATCCATGTATTGAGACATTCCCTTAATGTTCTAGTTTCTCTTATACAAAACACGACAGCTTTTGCTATAGCCATATCCTTTCATTGCTTTTGGAATAGAAGAAGACACTGACCTATTTTTTCAAAGGTATGTGCAAGAATATTTCCAATTACATAACCCAACTTCAATCCCATAGAAATGTCCACCTGTAATATCTCTCTGACACCAAGTATTAACCCTTTTATTCATTCAACAAATGTCTAATGAGAATCTCCTAGTTGTGCAGCAGTGCTTCATTTTTTAGCAAGGTTTATAAGATTATTAATGAGACAAATATGGCCCAGCCATTACAGAATCATAATCTAATAGTGAGACAAGAAAATATACTTTTGTGATTCTCAAGCTTTTTCCACATAAGATATAGACCAGCCATGGTGGCAACTAGCCATTGAGGACTTTTCAACTCACAAATCATGATTCATTTAAGCAACACTTAACCATGCCTTCATGTGGCCTCTCCATCACTGTCTCCCATGCAGCAGGGGGTGACTCTTATTAGAAAGCATTGGCCTGATTCTAGCACTAAAATGCCATTTAATCTACAATTCTGTTAAGAGGTCCATTAAAGATGTGACAAAATTAGGCACATTTGCATATTCCTTTTGCTTAATCCTATAGTTTCCTATAGTCCATGAATGTGTTCTACTAGGCAAAAAAGCTGAAAAAGCAGAATTATTGGTCTTTTCTTGGTCATCCTCAAGTCAAGGAAATGTACATTCACTCACTAGACTGACAGCTCCCCTTGACCACTCAGAGTAAAGAACTACAGCTACTAGTCTCCTGCACTCCAACAGCATAAGTATAACAGTGGAGACTGGCAAACCATGTTTTTTCCTGTTTTTTATTAAACAATTTTGGAAGCAGTAGGATTTTACTATCCCTGGTCATATAGCAGAGAAATACATTTTTAGAATTTTACCTCAAACTGTTGTCTCTATTATTTTATTTATTTATTAGTTATTCGTGTGCTTGCTTCACTTCCTGTAAGTCCTTTTTGCTTCAGTTTATTTTTCACAGAGTCTCACTCACACTTCTTGCCAAGTCCATCCTCAGACCATGATTCTTTTACCTCCACCTCTCAATTATCAGACCTTACAGGTATGTACCAGCACAAGCCATGACTTGTCCCTTCCAAGTCAGTGTCCAAGCATGACCAGCCCACAGAAGTAATGTCTGTCCTGTATGACCCGAGATGCCCTCCTCTAAGGAGAGCTGTGGTATACAGAAGCAGGAGCAGAGCTAGTGGCCACCCTGCCCATACAACCACTTCCATTGTCACACACACAGGACAGTGGTATGCATTCTGCTCCACCTGGGCAATCGTGCATTCAAGACTGGCCAATGCTGCCATAATTTGATAATATGTTCATCTTGAAATCCAGCTGAGAGACAAGAAAAAAATCCAGCAAGACCTGAAAAATGTACTAAACATAGACAGGTATGAAACTATGTTTGGAAAAATGAGAATGATAGACCTGAGTGAATGTGATGATTAGAAGATACTTCACAATATAATGTTCGACTATAAAAACAGGTTACAGGCCAGGTACCAGTGGCTCACACCTGGTAGCCCAGCTACTTGGGAAGCAGAGATCCATATGATTTTAATCCAGGACTATCCAAGACAAAATGTTCACAAGACTCCATCACAACAGAAAACAGTGCCCCTGATGGCATGTGCCTGTCATCCCAGCTACAGCAAGAAGAATAAACAGGAAGACAACAGTGTAAGCCAAGCTAGGAACAAAGTAGTATCCTATCTCAGAAACAGCCAGCGCAAAGAAGGATGGAGGTATGGCTTAAGCTGTAGAGCTCCTACCTAGACATGGCAAAACTGCAAAAAAAGCAAATGATAAAAATATGTACAGTACATGAAGTAATTTTTGAAATTGTATTTAAACCTAGAGAGGTTTGGATACTTGTATATATTATACTAGATGGATGAGAGGGAGAGAAGTAAGAGGGAGACAAAAGCTAATAAAACAGGAAGATACACAGCAGAATGCTACATGGGTCTATTATGCAGAGCACTAGGTGTTATTTCTTCTTTTTTTTATGTTTCTCCATAGCTTAATGCTGTGCTGCTAGTTTTTTCCTGTGTCCTTGCTCCCAGCACCCATCTGAAAACTTGAGATCAATTGCTTACCTCAAATGTAGAATAAAAAATATAAAACATATGGCACAATCTGAAAAATCTCTTCAAACTTGCTTCTTGTTTTCCAACAAATATTCCCACCTTTACAAATATAATAAGTAAAAAATAAATATCATGAAAAAGAGCATCCAAATAAGACTTCTGACAAGGCAACAGTTAAGATTCAAAAGGGTATATTTTGCGGTTAATTGGCTATCCACCATTAGAAATCTGGCTTTTGGATTCAGAATCATCACAGCAGGTCCTCACAGATTGGCTAATGAGCTGTCCACTCACTGGCGAATCCAGCTATTCATCAAGCCTCTGAGTAATTTGACGAGAGATCAGGATACCTACAGCGGCTCAAGTGGAAAATGAAATCCAAGTAGCCCAGAAAGGGGAAATGACATTCTACCCAAGCTGAAAATGTCTGTTCTTTTAGGGTAGACTCATTAAATGACTAATCGAATTGGCCTGAGAAATTAACTAAATAGAAAGTCCATCATCTACTTCCAGCCATTGTGACTTCAGAATCTAGTAAATTCAGCTTATTTATAGAGAAAAATGGCATCAGGAGAAGGAATACTGAAAAAGGAAAAAAAAGGAACCACAACTAAAGTTTGGGGGAGGGAGACAAGATGTTAGAACTAATAATGTAGTACAACAAAAGTGATATGGAAAAATCCAATAAGAAAGCAATTACTTAAGTGGGTTTTAATCTGAATCTGCCCACTTACACGCCAGCTTTAGACAGCAGGGGGTATAAAAGGACACTGGATGCTTCACAATGTCAGCCGACTGTCATCCTGTCAAGAATGCAGACAAATAGTCACCATGAGAAAATCAATAGCAGTGGGGAAAAAGCTTTCTTGTACATTTATGATGGATAACACAGCCTGGGTGTAATGCATTGAAACAACTAACTTAGATGATGCAGCCTGCTTCAGTCAATGATTTTTTTTCAAGCCTTCATTGGTAACAGCTGCACTACTAGGTACTTGTCAGTGGCTAGTTCCCTACAATCTAGAATTAACCCATGTGGTGTTCCCTGAAAACTCCAGGTATGGTAATGGTAAGAAAGAGTGGAAAGAACCATCAGATATGTCATGTCTAAAGCAGCCCTTGGCTACAAGTCCTGATCGGCTTCAGAATTGGAAAGCCGCTGATAACATTGAGAGAAATCTTGCCCTCATATGGAAGGTCCACAGGGAGCTGTTTCAGGAAGGACTGCCACTGCTGTTATTGAATTACAGAGAAACTGGGATGTTAAAGCAGTAGTTACTTTTTGAAACTTCTAGAAGGCTGTAGAAAAGCAGGGACTGGGTACTAAAATCAAATGAGTTTCCTTCTCTTTTAGTCTCTTTTTATTGGAGTCTTTTGCCTCCATTAGGCAAATAGGAACCTGTGGGGACTAAGGAGTGATTGCTTTGACAACTGATGTCTACTTTCTACATAGCTAAGCAGAATGATTTACTTGGCTGCTTTGGCCTGGGACAATTCTCCATCTCGTTTCCTGTAGCAAGGACACATTTGGAATCTGGGATCCTACCAGAGTTCTCTCCTAGCAAGCACTTGGGTCTATGCAGGAAGTATTGTATCCAAATGGGGAGTCTCTTAGAGCACTGGGGTCAACCAGGCATAAGGCGCTATGGCTGTACCCGCCTGTGCCCACAGAAGGAAAGCTACAGCCTCATGTGGGCTGTGGTACCAATTCAGGGTGACTTTGGACAAGCATGCAACCCCACAGAGGCTCAGAACCTCATTTGTAAAATAGTGGTGATCTTATCTCTCTTACTAGGTGGTCAGGGAATCAAATGAACTCATACATATGAAAGAACTTTGAAAAATGTTCACTCATAAAATCATAGAATTTTAGAAAGACCTGAGAGACCATTCAAGTGTAGCCCCTTATTGTACAGATGTGGAAACAGTCCCCAAGCACATAAATGACTTGAACAAAGTCAAACAGAAGCAAAGCTGCTGCTGTAAACGTCAAAGGACAATTATCACAAAGTAATCGAGTTCCAAACTGGGTAGAAATGTATTAAGAGCTTATTTTTCTTTCTTCTTACCATGAAGAAGAGGACAAACAGTCTAGCAAAATAAAAGAATTAGACCACCAAATTTGGATTGCATAATAATGTACTGCCACTATGCCATGAACAAAATATTTTTATGTTTTCAGTTTTTGTGGCCACCTATAGTGGATCAAAAATGAATACACGAACCAGGTGCTGGTGACTCATGCCTGTAATCCTAGCTACTGGGGAGCCTGAGACCTGAGGATCGCAGTTTGAAACCAGCCTGGGCAGAAAAGTCCATGAGAAGGCCGGGCACTGGTGGCTCACGCCTGTAATCCTAGCTACTCAGGAGGCTGAGATCTGAGGATCGCGGTTCAAAGCCAGCCCGGGCAGGAGAGACCGTGAGACTCCTATCTCCAATAAACCACCAGAAAACCGGAAGTGGCGCTGTAGCTCAAGTGGTAGAGCGCTCGCCTTGAGCTGAAGAGCTGAGGGACAGCGCCCAGGCCCAGAGTTCAAGCCCCACGGCCGACAAAAAAAAAAAAAAGTCCATGAGACTCTTCTCTCCAATTAACCACAGAAAACTGGAAGTAGAGCTATGGTTCAAAGTGGTAGAGTGAGAGCCTTGAGCACAAAAGCTCAGAACAGTGCCCCAGGCCCTGAGTTCAAGCTACATGAGTGACCAAAACATAACATTCATTAATTAATTAAAATTACCTATAATCTCTCGCAGGAAAAAATATCAGTGTCAATATGATGGTACACACCATTTGCTCTTATGAGATTACATGACATATACTATTTTTATGCTACAACTTTGAACACGAATTTAAAGTGGCATTCTCTATATTCTAACAATGTGACATCTGGGAAGCATGTTGACAACAGAATGTGTGAAAGAGTAATACAGCATTCAGTTTTGTGTGAAACAGAAAACCTCTATAAAGATCTCCATCTATTCTCCAGGGAACAATAGAATGCACAAAGATAGCTGGAGAACAAAAAAGCTGATAAAGTGTTTTCTCCATTTGGTTGAAGGCCATGGACAAATGCTTCACACCCAGCCAAGATCTGTACTAAGTCACAAAATGCGTTCTGAAAAAGAAAATCATCTTTAGTCCTACTCATGATCCTTCTCCAAAGCAGTCATTGACCTAGTAGTTACTACCCTGAGCAGCAAAATTGATATCATCTCAAATATCTGTCCTTCCATTCTTCTTCTGAACTAAAAGCCAATTTGATTAACTTTTAAGATAATGATATTCTATAACCCAGGGTTCTTACTCCTCATAAATTCTTCCCCTTAGAGTGCGTATTCTACTTATAAATTCCCTTACATTCAGCCTTTATGATAGAGTGCTGCCCCACCAGCCTGATCTCTACTTTAGGGAGTGAAAATGCAAGGTGCCCATGTACCATTTCTTCTTCTCTTTCATTCTAAGATGTTAAACTTGGCAGAGTCACATCAATCATCTACATCCAATTTGGGTTAAAACTAGGACTTCTGAATTAATATCCACCAGAAACCCCAAAAGTATCCCTATCTGATCACCCAAAAAGAATAAGAAGTTCTAAATCGTTTCTCCTTTTTCTATCCTTGTCCTAACTTCCAGAGAATTCTGGAAAATTTGTACCTACAAATTTTTTAAGGTTTTTAAGGTTGCATCCCTATGTTCAGACCATCCTGCTATTTCTTTTTTTTAATAAGGTCAATCTTTTTCATACCAAAAGTATAACTAGGGAAGAGAAGAGTTCACAATTACCATCTCTGAAAGCATTCCACAAAAATAGCACCTTTTCAGCAAGGGTTTTATGGTAATTGGTTTACAGGACATTGGAAAGAATTTGACAAAGAGCCATTAAAAAATCCAGAGAAAAATAAGGCTGTGTAATGTCTGAGCGAGGTTCTGAATGTGGTGCCTGTTTCATGCTCACGGCCCTTGTACTTCCAGTACAGGTCTCATGCTTTCTGGGGAAAAAACCACAGACCAGTTCTCCCCGTCTGAGATCTGTCTCTATACTCACTCTGCATTTTTCTCTAAAAAGCCAAAGTTGACTTTAAATCTAATCATCAAGAGTAGCTCAGCTTTAAATAAAATATGTATTCCCTGGGAATTCTTAGAACCACACTTTAAATAAAATGAAGTGTTTCTCTTTGTGGAAAAATGATTTCCAAGTTCAAATTTCCTCAAGAATAATATTCTTGCCTGTATACCCAAAACTTCAAATAGGTATACCCCTCTCATTCCTGACTGATGTGTACATATACAGTTTATATGTGCATCATGTGATTGACACCCATATTTCAGCCATTTTAGTGATCAAGGCAGGCCTCCACAATCCATCTAAAGATGCAAGTAAAGCACAAATGGAAAAATACACTTTTCTCTGTAAGCCTAATACACTGGGCCACAGCTAATTCTACATGCTTAAGCTAAAATTAGCCTCGAATTACATTCAATAAATTTGACTGAATATGAACTGGGTTCCTATAACACGTGTATGTCCACTACATACACAAGACATAGAACTTACATTGTCTGCTATAGTCTACCTTAAGATACAATCAAAATTCAAGTAGTAAAGTGGAAGGGGTATGGACTTTAGTTAAAAATCAGTAGAATTTCAGCTCCCCTTCAATTTCCTTAAACTTGTATACAAACCCACTACAGGAAAAACTTTGAGGTAAGATCATTGTTACTTGGCTATTAGTCTAGTATTTATCTGACTTTATTTTTTGAATGCTAGTCAATTCTAGACTTGATTTCAGACAATATTCTATATATTACATGCTGGGAAAATATTATGTTTATTTTTATTTTATAACCTGATATGTTTAAGAAATTTCTGTGAAAGTATAACAAAAAAGGGTACAAATCATTTTTTCTTATTTTTGTGTTATTTAATTGGCGTATAGATTGATCACTCTTTTTGCTTTTATTTTTGTGCAATTTGTTTCATAACTAAATACTCAATAAACTTTATTAATTAACCACATACAACCTATAGGCATCCCAACAGAGTACAATCAATAATACTGATAGTGTGAGATGCTTCTTGGAATTGGCCTCAAAATAAATACCAGTGCTTGGTAATATTTTTTAATAAAATAAGCAGTTACTGTTTTCTTCCAAAAAAATCTATTCATGACTATTCATTTTAAATCAAAATTTCTGAATTGAGAGCGTTTTGTATATTGTCTCTCATCACTCATCTCAACCAATTAGGTATCTTAGATATCTAATTTGCCTGAATGTCAAGGGTGTTCTAGTAACATCTAAAGGTACTAGACCACTGGCATTGGTTTATAGCAGTTGACTCTACCCTTCACTTAACTTGCATACCTACTGTCTCTCAGGCTCATGGTTTTTAGAAAATTAACAACATGAAGAGTGGAGATGTAAAAAATTCAGTAAGATTAGGGAAATTCAGGAAATTAGTGTCCTAAGGGGAGCTATAATAAAAGCCTAATTTGAAAATACCTCAGAACAGACAGAAAGCCTCTGTAAATTATATGCCAACTCTATGCAAATGGACATGATATGACCTCAGGGAGAACTGTGAGAGGCTTATCACCTGATGCTTCCATCGCTCCTCATTTGAAGTATTTAGCTGTTACTGTCCTTTCATATATCTATAAAATGTATTGACCTTTAAACCAGACTTTCATTTGAGCCAGGCATACTTTATGTACCATAATTAGGTAGTCACAGCCTTCCATAGTGAAAAAAGAAAATCTACTCTACAATAGGAGGATCTGCAGAATCCACACACAAATAAATTTTTTTAATTGACGACAATTCACTAAACAGCAACTCGCTTAGCGGTATATTAAGTGCTTTGTATTTCTCTTGCTGATGCTACTCATCCTCAAAACAACCCCAGTGGTTGAAGGAAGCTATCATTTATATCCATGTTATACATGTGGAAAATACTTCTATAGAAAGATGAGGGAAATAGTACCAGGTCACAATTACCTTAGTTAGCAAAGTCCATACTCTCATCAGCTCTAGTTGCTCCAAACACAGGAGGGAAGGTGTCATTGTCAATACTCTGTCACACCTCCCACACCACCATAGCAGGGAAAAACAAACTGAACAAACAAGGAATGGATTCACAAAACGACTCGGCATTTCATAAGTTTTCTCCAGGACCAGAGTTCTGTTTTCTTATCTTCTTTTTTTTAAGGTAATATAAGTAATATCACAGGAAATCAGATAAAAGGATTTTCCTCTACCTCATCTTCCTTAACAATATATTAAAAACTAAGAAAATGTGAATTCATAATGTCCCTTCAAATCTTTATCTAGATGTGGTGCTATAGAAAAATGGAACCTGAATTGATCAGAACTCCAGCAAATGTTGCAGACACCTTTATTCCCTCAGTCACACTTCTACATTTTATTTTTCTGTTCATAAAAATTCATAATTAAATCCGAAAAGAGCAGCCTAATCTGTTTCCTCGCTTTAGTACCTCACTACATCACTGGTTCTACTGACCTAATAAAAAGAACTCATCTTCCCCATATCAATTGATGTACCAAATCACTAATGAACTTGTGTCCGTTTT
This sequence comes from Dipodomys merriami, assembly GCF_024711535.1. Taxonomy (NCBI): domain Eukaryota; kingdom Metazoa; phylum Chordata; class Mammalia; order Rodentia; family Heteromyidae; genus Dipodomys; species Dipodomys merriami. The sequence goes on along the minus strand of NW_027206068.1, from coordinate 45,892,766 downwards.
GTATACTAGAGGACAAGAGATGTATTTAATTGATCAACTCCATTAACTGCTTAATACCATTTTTAGGACTTCATGAGCAAATTCAAAAACCCATCCTACAAATTTCCTGAGCATTATAAAGTGTGGTCTTGATTTTGATTTCATTTAACTCAATAATTCTTTTTGTGTTTTTAAATCACATTTTAAATTGCTCAGGAAAGCCAGAAAGGTTCAAGAGAGTCCTACTATATCAGAATCCCTTTTTTATTACTTCACTTTTTCTCATTCTTTCATTACTTCACATTATTTCATTATGAAGGACCCAAGTAAATTATAGCAACTCAAAGAGTAGCCTCAAGATACCCCTCAAACACATGAGAACAACCCACTGAAATTGCCTTGTCCAGTGAATTAGACTGGAGGGCAAAGGTGGGGGAAGGGACTCCTTCTGCCTCAAGGCTATGGCACCAGTCTCCAGTTTTGTTAATAGCGTGCCAACACTGCCACTTGTGCTCAGGTGGCTGCTGCAAGTCCTCGGAGAGGCACATTGTGTGACATGACGCCAGATATTTGAGGTCTTGGGAGTAATTAGAAAGAAGGCATTTTGACTTTTAAATATTCTACTGTCTGTGAGTGGTTTAAATAATTCCTAAATGTAAGTGCCTACAGGGAGAGCATGGTGTCAGCAGCAGAATGGATGCTGTTGCTAACAGCCAACAGCTGGAAAGGGACTGTGACAATGCCCCCTGCTTTGCAGCACTTTTCCTGGTGTTTCCAGTGCTACACTTGTTCAGAAATCTAATAGCACAATATGGGAAATGAGAGCTCATCTATCTCCTTGTCAGGGGTACAGCAGGCATCCCATGTAAAGCTGTCCCAGATCAACCAGAGCTGAACTGGACCATGACCTGATAGGAAGCCTTTCAAGGGTGAGAGGCCTTTTATGGTAATTAAACCTCTGGTTGGCACAATCCCCAAGGTCACCTGAGTTTAAGAGCAAGTGGGAAATTCCACTATTCTAAACTCTGTTATAAAATCACATTGAAAGAAACTATATCAGAAATGGCAAAGGAACACCGATTCTTAATAATAGGTGACAATCCTCTGGGTGTTTCAGCCAGATTGCACTTAACACTTCTCCATCAAACCAAAAACTTCCACCTGCCACTAAAAGCTTTTCTTTCTGATGTTGGACAGAGTTTTCATGCTGTATCTTTTTCCTGTTATCCTTTCTGCTATAATTGTCCTATTTCAAGTAAGAGCTTTGCCTTTTCACCCCAGTATCTCCATCTACTTTTTAGTTGGTATTCATGTCTCCTTTGCTCCCATGAGACCTAGACCATGACACCAGATTAAGTTACCAAAAACTATTTGGATTATATCCCTCTCTTATTCAAAAACATCAAAGATACGAATTCTAAACAACATAGGCTAACTGTTAAGACCTTTAGAGAAAATGCAGTAAATGCATATGAATCTTTGTGTAAATGATACCAGTCCAACAAGTGACTCATTTACCAGATGATTCCTCAAGAGACTAAGAGTCTTCCAGATTAACTGTCAAGGAATGCCTTGAAGGACAAGAAAAGAAAACTGCCTACATCCTTATCTACCTTGTGCCTCTCGCTCCACTAAGCACTCTGACAAGCAGAAAATTAAAACTAAAATCACTCAAAATAAATAATTGCAAATAATAAAAATAAGTTACTATTTTTTATCAGTGCAAATGCTAAAAAGTTGAGGAGGATGTAAGAAATAGCCCTCACATAAGAGCATTGTTGGTAGTAATATAGAGCAAAATGTTAGTATTATATGGCAATTCTGTGTGTGCCTATAGACACATATGTCTGTTATTCTTCAAGGGATAAAATCAATAAAGCTACTTGGATTTGAAGAAAATACAATGACTTGATAATACTATCTGCTTCACATTAAACATACCATCTCTAAGAAGCCTTATTTTCTACATTTCTTCTTCCTGTTTACCTTTTCTCTGTGTTTTCCTCTCACTTCTTTAGAACCTGGCATTTGTTAATGTCATTCCCTTTCCAACTGGTTGAGAAAGAATAGGATGGAGAGGGAAAGTGCTTGTGTCAACTGGAATCTCTTCTTATGTACTCATGTGACAGAGGGAGAATGAAAAGTTAACAACTGAACATTTTTTGGAGCAAGTGCCTGAGAAAGCCTTCATTGTTCTGTGGTCTCTGCAACCTAATACTAAGATTTGCTCCAAGCAGCTCTCCTAGACCTCTAAATAGACAATTTACTACATTTTGAGTAAATGTAGTACTTTTTCATTGGGGTGAGACAATTATTTTCAATATTTAATATGGAAAAGTTTCAGATACAAGAGCTAAAAAGAAGGAACCAAAGGCAAGGAAATGTCATGAGACCCTACATGTGCCAGGTGATAAAATTATTCATTTATACTTCACAAAGTCTTATGAGATGATTACTCTTATCTTCCTATTTACACATAAGAGTCAGAGGCCTAGCTGTTGTTAAGTCATCTTGCCCAGCATAGGGAGCCATTCATTAGAAGACCCAAGATTCAAATTCAGTTGTGTCTAAGACAAGTGTTTGACTTTTTGTTTCCAATTTTGCCAAGAGACAAAAACTTGGTGTGCAAATATCATCCCCAATCTTGTTGAATTTTCTCCCCAAACTTACTTCTCACCTGGAGAGAACAGAATTAGGCAGCTCAAAGATCAATTGAAGGTTTAGTCTTGCCATTGAATCCAAACCTTTTTACTGATCATATTGTAAGACTAACTGAATAGACTTGATTAGGACAATTCTAAACAATGTGTCATGCAGCCAGACACTGATGGTTCACGCTTATAATCCTCGCTACTCAGGAGGCTGAGATCTGAGGATTGCAGTTCACCAGCCAAAGCAGAAAACTCGGTGAGACTCTTATCTCTAATTAACCAGCAAAAAGCCAGCAGTGGAGATGTGGCTCAAGTGGTAGAGCACTAGACTTGAGCACAAAGAGGTTCAGGTATAGCGTCCAGGTCCTGAGTTCAAGCCCCAGAACTGGCAAAAAAAAAATGTATCATACAAAGGAGAATCAATTTTGCCATCAAGACTAAAACACATATATTTGTACTCTGATGCTTAATATTTTCAATAAACTAATCATCAATGAGTCCTAGTCCCAAACAATAATAGGTGAATAAGAAAAAATGTAAAGAGAATTCCTCCCTATATTCATGTCCTTTTAGAAGGAAAAGCTAGGGTCATTGATATAAGAATGAATTAGTGCAAAATTAGTAAATGACACATTTCAGATAAAATTAATAAAAGTTTGGTTTTTAAAAATTTAGTCTGGGAGAAAATGAAATATTAAATGATTAGCATGCTTTCATTTGTAAAATTGAGTATTTAATGGGTTGCTTTTCTATGTAAGAAGCTTTTGATTTAATCATCTGAACAAAACTAAGAGAACTCATAGGAATACAAGAAATGTCACAACATTGAACTATGACACTAAAGAAAGCACCTTATTCTAATAAACCCCATAGGTCATCATGCCAAGCTCAGTTTGTTTTTATGTACCTCATGGCTGCTTTCACTTTTCAAGGGGCTCTAGCAGGTCTCCTTCATAAGTGAATTCATGCAACAAGTATTTATTGCAAATCTCATCCAATACTGGTTTCTGTTGTACCCTTCACAGACATGCCAACTTCATAATGGAATTTTAAATCTATTGTCTCTCTTTAGACATTTACTCTTAAATTCTCCATACATTTTCCATTCCACTTTAATGTTTTTACGTCCCAAAATTCAGGAGTATTTCTGTCTACTCTTAAGAAACCATCATGGATAAGTTTAATAGACCAGAAGCAAAGCTGAAGTTCTTCATAGCAGAAAGCAGTGCATGCATTTATTTTAGTATTTCTAGAAAGATGACAGAACAGAGTACAATTAGACATCTCCCCAAATTAAACTGAAAATGCAGTTTAACATTTCAAAACCCTGGCACTCAAAGTTGTTTTCCCTATTGATGAAACTGTAATTATACTATTGGGCAATTTAATTAATATTGTGTTTTAGTACAGAAGTCCATGATTCTGCCCAAATAGAGTTAAATCAATGGAATATAAATCAGTTTGTCACATCTCCAAGAAATTTTGTGAAGGGTGTTTGGCTTTAATTTGTAAAATCTAGAAATGTCTCTACACGATAAAAATTAATCATCCTTCTCTCATATCTTTTCATCTAGAATCCAGGTAAAAAATTGAATAATTTTATTCCTTCATTAACCACTTTGCCCTCAAAATACTAAAATTTTTAGATAAGCATTAAATTATTAGACCATAGAGACATTCCAAGATGTTCATTTATTCTTTCTGCTTGGGAAAAAAATCAAAGAAAAATTGTGAAAGAGCAGAATCAAAAAGCTACTATGTGGTAAAGGGACTGTTTTATGTCATTATAATTTTACGAATAAGAATGTTCCCAAGATAATAGTCAACTTATAAATTCAGTTTAAAAAAGCTCATTTGCTCCTTTTTAACCTTTCCTAAAATTCCATTTCCACATCAGAATTTTTTCAAATAGTTGTGCAAAATTTTTCTATCAAAATTATCTCAACCTGCCACGTTTGCACCGTTTGACTTGTATCCCACTAAATAACTGTAACATATCTTCTCTGTGTCTTCCTTTTCTCTTGTTAATTGCATGTACCCTCTTCCTTTCAACAACTCTATTAAACAGTTAAGCAATCATCATTTTACAGAACAGAACACTCAAACTTGAAGATGTTAAATGATTTTTTTTTCCTGTCGGTCATGGGGCTTGAACGCTGGGCCTGGGCACTGTCCCTGGGCCTGGGCACTGTCCCTCAGCTCTTTAGCTCAAGGCAAGCACTTTACCATTACAGTAGCACTACCAGTTTTATTGGAGATAAGAGTCTCATGGCCTTTCCTGCCCAGGCTGGCTTTGAACCACGATCCTCAGATCTCAGACTCCTGATAGCTAGGATTACAGATATAAGCATCCAGCACCTGGCTGCTAAATGATTTTGACACTAGATTTTTGTAGGAAAAATGTAGAAGGACATGGAGACAAAAGTCTGGAGTTCTAGTCTGGATTCTTCCTGTAACTATTTATTTGATCATGAATTAGTCATTTCATTCTTCAGATTATTTTCCTTAGGAATGATATAATAGGCTCATGTAAATAAACTCCAAAGATTTTCAGCTTTAAATTCAGTGTCTGAAGATAAAGAATCTATACTAAGATATAGGTCTTCAGTTCCTCACCTAGTACTCTCTCCACTACTCAAAGTAAAAGATTATAAAAGTAAAATACCATTTCACATCAGCAGAGTCTACACAATCTGCTACATGCAATTCATGCAGACTATATGCAGTCTCATTAGATCTCAATTGTTACCACTACTATTTTATTTTTGTGAGCCAGCACTTGTTTTCATACTTTTGTATAATATACTAATTTCAAATAAAACAATCTCAAAAATTAAAAAGAACATCCTATGATATTATTAATAATTGCTTCAGAAATCTGATGCTAACACTTGACTGTCTGACCTTAATCAAGTCAGTGAGTCATTCCAGATTTTTCTTCTGGTATTGAAAAAATTAGTTTGAATAATTTCTGGTTTTTAATAGTTGTAGAATTATGTTTTCCATTATTCTAATCAATGGCAACAAAATGTCCTTGTCTGCAACAACATCCACACAGAGGTGATGGAGAAAGTAGCAGACATCTAGTGTTTCCCAGAACGCTGAGAAGCAAAGGGCAGACATGTAAAATTGTCTGTGTGGACCCTTATTGAGAGCTCTCTCCAAGATGAATGCAAAAGAAAATAAGGGGACAATGGGAAGAATGCCAGCGCTATCAGACTAAATGGACCAATGAAATTGGCTCACCTGCCTTGTGAGTGTTTCAAGTGTTATTGAAAAAAAAAAAAGACAAGAATTAGGTCAACAAAAAACATTCTTCCAATGTGAAAAAAAAATGGTGTGTGACTAATTCAGTTCTGCAACTATATTAAGAATATGGGCCTTCAGGTCAAACTATTACAGATGCCATGATTCTTCGCTGCCTATCCTAACCAATATTATCTCCATGAAGACAGTAATTCTGATCTAACCATTAACTAGACAATGCCACAGGCTGCATCTATTATTTGTTTCTTTGTCTCATCTAGGAAGAGGCTCTGGAACTGCCTGAGAAAATAAGAAATCCAAATTTTTACTTTGTTCCTATCTTTTATCTTTTTTTTATGTTAGGCAATCCTCTTTACCAGTGAGCCATACTCCCAGCCCTGAGATTTATTTCCATTTGCTTCAGTTGCCTATTGTGGCAAAATAGGTGTACATCACTGAACAATATTGTTAGATATCATTTGAAAGTATGAAAGCCAAGAAGTACTACATCTTTCACAGCTAAGAGGTTTGAAAATACCTACTAACAGCCATTTTTAGGCCAGCACTCTACAATTTGTGCCACATCTTCAAGTCCTTTCTAAAAGCTATTGTTAAATATAAGGAATCCAGATCTCCTTCACTGTATTTTTTGAAACCCTACTCGGCATAACTACTCAACTGATTTTTGTGGAAATACAAGCTTCTCTGTTTTGAGATGTGGGGGACCATAGAACTGTAGCTAGAATAAGTCACCACCATTTTAATACTCTAATGGATTTAAAGAGTTGGAAAGCTTATCTAGGCAGTGATGAGGTGGGTGGTACAAAGGAAGAGTCAAAAAACCACTGGAAAAGAAATGAACTGAAAATACAAATCAAAAGAAAAATGTTGCTTTCACCACACTGGACCTTATTAAGTGAATAGATTTTTTTAAAGGGCAATAAATGATATGGCTCATAAAATCAAATTTTATTTCTTCTTGTGATTAATATAGTTTTGTGTATTTGCATGTACAATGTTATGGGTAATAGAAAAATCAAACACTTGTTTTTCTGCTCAAAATCAAATAGAACAGGAAGGAAAAAAAAAAAAAAACAGTATGTTTTCAAGCCTGTCGAATTCCTCTTCCACCATGATTCACTGATCCTTGGAATGTCATGTCTGGCCTGGAAGAGAAGCAGATGTCATTCCAATAAGACCTCTGTTTCCTCGAACCTGAACCCCCATCCATCACTTTTGTCACATGCTGAGCACACATAGCCACTTGGACCAGACTCAAGGTCCCAGAGCTTCTGTGAATTCTAAAGAGTTGCCCAGATTATTTTATAAATTTGATCTAACTGAAGCAATGTTGGAATCAAGAAATATTGATGTACAATAACATTCATTCTTTATTATTATTTCCAATCCAAGGATGGACAAATGTATTAGTTACTATCAGGATCTACCTAAATTATCTCCCTTATCTTATCTTGGGTTTTTAGATACTTCTTAGATGACACAGTAGCCTTATGCAGAAAAAGAGGCAGTGAAACAGTGTTGAATCCTAGTTCTCTTAGTTTTTGTCAATTGTTGTTTTCTAAGGATTGGCAAATAAATGATGGGTAAAGAAATAGCCTCTGGGATATATAGAAATAAACCCCTGCCATCTCATATTTTGAACAAATGACAACTACATCACTGTGCGTTGTAACAAGCCACTTAATAATTTATGTTAGTGACTTCCAACAGCATCTGATATTGAATATTGGTCCAAACCCTTTTGGAAAAGTGACAAAAGTAGATGCTGATAAGCAGAAGGCAATTTCCTCCCAACTTGCACTCACAAATGGCTTGAGACTGTTAAAATTCCAAGCTGGAACATTGCTCAAATTCTTATCCTTTCTGAGAAGTACCAGTCTCCCTGGACAGCAATGGCAAGCCAGATCACAAAGCAGTGCAGATTGTATAAAGAAACAAAGAAGCCTTTACTCATTGTGAGTTAAGATGCCCCAGCTTGTGGGTGTGGGGAGGGGGAAGCTTTACCTTCCACCCTTCTGCTAAAGCTCTAACAGCCCTGACTTCCAGTAAAAGTTTGGCTCATTTCCTTCTTCAATGGCACTTCAAAGTACAACAAGGCCAGGAATTATTTATCAAGACACAATATATAGTACATCAATCTCCTTCATGCATAGCATACTGTCAACTGATTAAAATTTTAAGGTTAGTATTTTAAAGTGGCAACAATCTGCCCTTTAATTTAAGTCTATTTGGGGTTTGTTTTCAGCCCTATGTCACAGTTCTACAAACATTGCCTTATTCCCCTTTGTTAGATTTATGTATAGGGAAGCTAGTTATATAATACATGATATAATTTGGTTTACATGTAGTCACATGAAAAATAATCAAATGGTATTCCACTGTAAGGTTGCCTCTGACAATATCTGACAGCAATACAGCTCTTCTGGACCATGCTTCACCCCAACAATGCATAGACATTCAAATGATGGTATCAGTTGCATAAATTAGAGTTTTAGACTCTATTTTTAATGTCTTTGCTCTTTGTATTAAACAATGAAAGCAGATTATTTAACAATCTCTCCAAATTCCCTACTTCTGAAACACAACTTTCAATGAGTACATAAATATAAGGTGACAACTACTAGTAAAGATGTCTCCCAAGCTGTGGTAGCCCCTAAGAATAGAGAAATTCAGTATTTATAAAAGTGTAAGTCTTATCTTAAAAGTGTAATCTTAGGGATATGAACTCCAGTTTCAGTGGAACTTCAATGAACACATTACTACAACAGTTGACTCATCCTTTCTTTTCTTACTATGAACTATAATTTTCCTCTAGCATCCTTCTCTTTTTGAAGAACCCTTTGTGTCTACACATAATTTTGAATAGATCATAGGAAAAGGATGGAGAAAAATGTTGAGGGTCATAAAGGACTAACGCCAAACTGCATGTCAGAAGATCCTCTCCATTCTTCTCTGTGAACAGCCCCAATTGTACCATTTAGCCAGTCATTGCCAGCTAAATCATATAAAATAGACTAAAGGATTGGAAAGACTGAGAATGATGTAGAAGAAACATGGCACACAATGCAGAAGAGAAATGTTTTGTCCTAGACCTTGAGATAGTTAAAACTGATTATCCTCCTTAAATTCCATTCATATCCCAGAGTTCACTGGCAATCTTTCAAGCCCCAAATACACTGCTGTCTTTCAAAACTCAATTCAGCAAGCCTCTTAATACCTCAATGTATAAGAGATAGGTCACAAAGAGTCACTCACTTTTGGAATTCAATAGGATCAGTATCATAGTCGTCTTCACAACAATACAAACTACATAATTCAGCTAAAGCAGATTAATAAATAAAGTACTTTGAGAGCCAGGCATCAGTGGCTCACTCCTGTCATTCTATCTATGGGAGATACTGAGATTGGAAGATTGTGGTTTCAGGCCAACTCAGACATAAAAAGCCCCCAAGACTCCCTGCCCACAGAGGAATGCTGGACACCAGTGGTATAGGCCTCTGAGCCCAGTTGGGTCCATGGCTCAGACAAATGATCAGTAGGATTTGAAACTCTATGTCAGAAATAACCAGAAATGCATGCTGGAGGCCTGGCTCAAGTAAAATTCCTACTCTGGCAAGCATGAGTTCAAAACCCCACTGCCAAATAAATAAATCACCTTGACCTCACTCAAATAATTCTTTACAGTTCACAGTTGCAACTACATTTGCCTAGTTACTATGTGTAGAAAAACAACCATACTGTAAAATGTCACAGTTAGGAAATGCAGACATCTTGGAAACCAGGGCATGACACAGTTTCATAAAATGTTTGATAATTATGCATATTTTGGGGTCATTTGGGGGGAGTAGAGTGCTCTCTCTTTTGTGGTAATTAAAATCTTAGAGTGATTTTCAAATTTTAAGTGACTAAGAAGGCAAGAGATTGTGTTAGGTGTTCAGCTCATTGGAGAAGGTAATGTTCTTTGGATGATAACTTCTAAATACAGAAGAGATACAATGCAAATACTCCATATTATCTATCCTTTCTTCCTCCTCTCCCTCTCTCTCCCTATCACATCTAATTCTATAATACAATATCTTTGGAGAGAAATCTGATGCTTTCTGTCTTTTTGTCGATTTTAGTTTCCAGGCTAGAATGGAATTCTTGATGTATGATCATATTAGCTTTGTCCTTGCCTGAACAAATTAGATAGGTAGAATACAACTCCTGACAAGATTCTCTCACAAAAGTATAGTAGGAAACACTCTCTTCTCCTGAGCCATCAGAAATGGCAATGTGCATTGATAGTGCCTAACAAGGAGAATGCAGTTAGTCCTTGTCCGTGAATTTGCAAAAGAGAAATTGTGTAGTTCTAGCATCAACCTACCCTCTACTTTTTAAAATGCTTTACCCAACACAAATTGCTGCAATCCCAGTAAGTTTGAAGAAATAAAGACATGATTACATGATGCCTATTTAAAGAAAAAAAGTCAAGCAATTAAACAAAGGCATAGAAAATATTGCTTTTGTCCCTCTTCATGACACATAAATTGTTTGAAGTTTTCCATTATGAAAAACATCTAAATTGCAGTATGAAAGAGTAATTTATTAAGTCAACCTCACATATTTACAGTCCTAGTCTCCAGGCTTAACAGAGGCCTATAAAAGGAGACATCTATAAAACATAGTGGGAAATCAAGAGTATCTCTGGGTTCTAACCTACCAAAAATCAAGATATTAAAGAAGGAAAGAAATGCCTTCATAGGACCTAACACAGATCAATTAAAAAAAAAAAAAGAACAAGGAGAATATTCAATAAGTCTACAGGTGCAGCTATTTCACTATACTTGTTTCAAAGGGAAATCACACATTCAGAAAGAGAGTATAACACAAAGACTGGATGGGTTTGTCAGCCTGGAAAAATGAGAGTTAGGGATGTAAGTGGCCATAATGCACTTTTACCACCGTGAGGTCAGGTATAACACTCAATCCAAAAAAAGGAAATCTGTGGTTCTGCTTTCAGTACTGTCAGGTTTTTATAAAATAACATCAAGGTTTTCTTCCTCTAACACACACACACACACACACACACACACACACACACACACAGAGCAAGTTTTCCTTACTAGTTATTCTCCAGAGCCACTTTCCCATAAAGCAAGATTTCTTTAAATAGTATTTAAAATATTCTTCAGGAAAAGTATATTATCAAAATGATATTCTGTGTTCTAACTACTTCATATACAGATATAAAAATAGAATAAGTAATAACCTATTAAAATGGTTTAAAATGGGTGGTTAGGAGTTAAAAAATAATAGAAAAAATAAACTATATTATATGCTTGTATAGAAATATTACAATGAAACTGCTTTGTACAATTAATGTAGGCTAGTGAAAAAGAAAATGTTCCAGTTATAGTGAGCTTTTTTCTAAGGATCTATTGGCTATAGAAGCACTGACAAAGTTCGTTTTTCAGGCCTTGCATGATTTTTATAAACATTTCATTAAGGCTGGTAAAACCCTGTGAAATCAATAAATGGCTAATCTATCAGTTATTTTCTTATCAGATTTCCCCATGACTGCCAAATTTTCAATAAGAGAGTTTCACTAGATTTTTAAAGAAAGAATTATAAATGTGTTCCTTGAGCATACGATGATGGTGGAGCCTGGGTATCCAAGTCCATGAGGATCCTAAATAAGTATGAGAAATCATGAACAGGTAGGGGGAAGGAGAGAGGGTGAGGAGGAGAAAGAGGCAGGAGGGAATGTTGCCTAAACAACATTCTTCCAATGTAATAGCCTTTTGTAAGGGTTATTTTTGGAAATAAGAGGAGATACTATATGTGTGTGTGTGTGTGTGTGTGTGTGTGTGTGTGTGTATGTATGTATATGTGTGTATGTACATATATGTATGTATATATATGGAAAAATGTGATAAATAAACAGGATGAATTCTCACTTTAATCATAGGACCTTGGTCATTAAATTATGATCACACATCTACTCAGAGAAAGGATTAATGTTCTTTTCCAATTAAAAGAAATTTAAAGATATTCAATAAACAAAATAATCTCCCAAGGCAGAAAATTTGGTATTACATTGGTTTGCTCATCTTCCCAAAATAATTTTACTTAAGGTTAGAATTAGAATTCTTTAATGCTGCTAATAAAGCCATCTCTGCTTTGGAAATGGTTGGCCAGGTGCCTCCAGAAGAAGCAATCAAAAGTCATTAATAATCAAAATCATAACAAATAAATCAAAGACTATATCAGGATTGTATTGCTCAAATTACAATAATTTGTAATTCAAACATCATCTCTCCCAAAAAGAGAAGTGACTTTACTAGACTCTACTATTATGTTTCCAAAATCCTGTTTTGTGGATGATCTATAGAAGGAGAAGAAGAATAGGAAGAGGAGAAGGAGGAGGGGGAGGAGGGGAAGAAGAAGAAGAAGAAAGAAGAAGAAGAAGAAGAAAGAAGAAGAAGAAGAAGAAGAAGAAGAAGAAGAAGAAGAAGAAGAAGAAGAAGAAGAAGAAGAAGAAGAAGAAGAAGAAGAAGAAGAAGAAGAAGAAGAAGAAAGAAGAAGAGAAGAAGAGGAGGAGGAGGAGAAGAGGATGAGGAGGAGGAGAGGAGGAGAGGAGGAGGAGGAGGAGGAGAAAGCAGCAGCAGCAGCATGAATGATAATTGGAAAAGGCAAGAGCCTCAAAAATCTTTTCAAAGCATCTTCTCTTTTCAGATTGTCATCCATACTACTTTAATAACTAAGAAATTTTATCCTGGGGAATAGTTGGCATTTTTAAAAGTTCAGAGTTGAAAGCACACATTCTATAAATAAGTCTACAATGAAGAGCTAAAAGGTTTATTTCTGATTTCTTATTTCACAAACTAAGAACTAGGCATAAAAAAAGATGAGGCCATAAAATGCTTAAAAAGTAGATTACTAGAAACTAATAGAAAACATTATTATCTATTGAGCCAATGATGGGTCAAATGGCATTTTGAATCCTTGCGGAGAATATGAATATGACCTTCATGTATACCATTTACAGAAAGCAATTTTATTTACATTTTTAAATCCACATAAAGGTGAAAGATGATACTGCTGCAAAATGGAACATTTAATTTTTCTGCCCCAAGGCATACGTAGTTCTCCCGAGGTCAAATGTAGTATAAGATGGAAATGAAGCCAGACTGCCTGGCGTCATCTCCTTCCAGTGGACTTTCTCTTTGGGCAGGAGTATATTGAGCCTACTTTTAGTCTTCAGAGATACGAAATTTTCTAGATTCCACATAAACTGAGGAATTCTATAAAACGGGATTTGCATCCTCTTTGTATATTCAGTAAGCTATCAACAAGAAAAAGCTCATGAAAATAAATGGCCAAGGAAAAGCAGGGTGGTGGTGTTCTTTTTGTTTTGTTTTGTTTTGTTTTCTGATAAATGTAGTTATTCCCTAACAAATAAATTCAGCTCTCCCTCCACCCAAATTCTTCCTGCCAAAACATGTCAACTAACTCAAAACACATGTGTGACTTGTTAGGCGAGACACAGATGTTATAGATCATTGTAAAGACCACCTCAGATGACTTAAGGGAGTGCCTTATGGCCCAGTCTCACAATCTTGCTCTGAGGCCCAAGGATGATTCTTCACATTGGTTAGTTCAATAGACTCAAGCTTCCTAAAAAGCTTGTGCTTTATATGCTACCAACACGGTCACCAGTATCAAAGCTATTTTTGTGACTGCCCCTGTAAAATGAAAACTTAATCTAATAGAACCCTAAACTAATCATATACCGACAGCAATTTTGTACATATCCCAGTATCTAAGCAAGGTATGTCCAGAAGAAGACAAAATAACTTTTCATAAAGATGGAAAGCAAAAGTTATTTTTCAAAAAGAAATTATAATAAGGTTCATTTTTCTGCCTCACTATTTATTTTCCTGGATATGCGTGTGTGCGTGCGCGTGCACGCGCGCACACACACACACACACACACACACACACACACACGATGTAGTAATTAAAAGCCCTGACTCAAGAATAAGACTGCCTAAGAATTCTTTTGCAGCCTTTCACCAGACAACCACACCACAATACCTCAATTACTTTCTCAGATATGAGATGGAATAGTAGTAAGGTCACTAGGATTAGCATATTGGTATATCACTAGGATCCTCCAAATATTAACTATACTTACAGGGTTGTTAAAAAGAAATAGAAGAAAGGTGAGGTTGGTTCAGTGATGGATCATTTGTCTAGAATATGCAAGCCCCAGATTTGTATCCCAGAACTACGGGGAGATGGGGGGGAAGGCAGGGAGGGAAGGGAGCTACATTTTAAAATCCTGGCTCAATACTTAGTCAAAGATATAAGCAGGAAGATAGAATATCTTATCCTTTGCAGTCATTCCGCACCTTATGATCATGGCACATCAAAAACACAAAGCAGTCCTTATATGAAGGAACTCTTTTTTGGTAACCATTGCAATGTCTTGGAGTGGGGGTATGTTAGCCCTTAGAATATATTTTGAACAGCATGTGACAGGAATATTGTGACTTTCAGTCTACCAAATCATTTAATATAGTGTGCTGCCACAGCTAAGTCTTCAGTCAGAATTAATGTCAAAGGAGAAAAGTCACCTGTATTCCCTGGCCAGAGGCCCCCAGATTTTATAACCCAATAAGCTAAAACACTATGCAGAAATTTTAAGAGAATTTAAAGTGTTAAATATAATCAATAGCAAATAATACTCACAAATTAATCAGTACTTAAAATTAGATCTTAATAAATATCCTTAGTATTTGCCAACTGAAATTAAAGTACAACAAGGAAATCTCATCTCAATTAGACAGCCTATTCATTGAGCCTGCCTGAGATTTGTCTCATTTCCATAAACAGTTGGCTAGTGGGTGTGGAAATGGCCATTGTCTTCTGGCTTTACTCACAATGGTTTACTATCCACAGTAACTGCGTATGGCTTGCTGGGAAGCAGTGGGCAACTTTATAGCAATCAACTAACTGAAAGAACAAAGACATGTTTAGGGATATAGTTTGTCTGTGTGAAGTATCCTTATTAGGACTATGCTAGAAGCACCTAGAACCCTGATCCATAAACCTTTCTCCATAAATGATAGTAATACATTTTTCTTTATTAATTCAGGATTGCTGTGTTCCTGTCCTCTTTCCAATCCCTTTATAACACTCTAACTCAATGAGCACTCACTAATACCTTTATGGTGTGGAAAGAATTGTTAGCCTCAGTTTGCAAATAAGGAAATTTGAGCACCAGAGAAGTTGTTTGCCCAAGATTACAAAATCATGAAAATATTTCACATTTATATTCCTTTCTTTTCTCTTAAAAAGGCTTTCAAATGGTGATTTTCATAAGAAACACCATGAAGCCTGGAGCTGGTGGCACCCTCCTGTAATCCTGGCTACTCAGCATAGTTCAAAGCCAGCCGGGGCAGGAAAGTCCATGAGACTCTTATCTCCAATTAACCTCCAGAAAACCAACAGTGGCACTGTGGCTCAAGGTGGTAGAGCACTTGCCTTAAGCTGAAGAGCTGAGGAACAGCACCCAGGTCCAGAGTTCAAACCCCACAACTGATCCCCCAAAAAAGAAAAACACCATGAAGGAAATAAGAGAAATTCAGGATGCCTGTTTTTTCCTTCTTGTGGTAAAGTCTACCCTGAACCAGGGTAGACTTCTCCTTGTCACTCTTCCATTTATATTGTGAATTTAGTGTTGACACCTGGTCAGGTTCCAGGACATTATCACCTAGGTGGAAGTTGTGTGGTGGTCAGCCAGCTTCAGAGATGTAGAATCCCCTTTAAGACTTCTCATTCTTTTCATCATTTGTTCAAGGAAGACCAGGGGAGCATTCTCTTGATCTGTACAAATGTATCTAATTAGAGCCATTGTAACTGTGAAGAATTTCCATCAAGAATGCAAGGCAGGATTAAGCATCTCAAGCCAAAAGACTGACTTTTCATGCCTCCACACTTCAGAACATTTCTTTAAGAGGTACAGATCCAAAAGTGTTAGCTCAGCTCATCTGAGTTAATGCCAAATTTGCATTAGTTTGATAATGGCTAGAGACTGTGGCTGCCTCTTCTGTGCAGCTGTTCATAATTCTGCCTTGTTAAATCAAAAGAAATAAGGTTGAAATCCAACATGAGGCACTCATCTTTCAATTACATATTTCTTGTGAAAGAGGCTAAAACTCTGCCATGTTCTGCAAAATCTCCACATCAATAGCAATTAAGTTTCACATCAAGACTGAAGAAATAGCACACTGACCATGCATGAATAACTTCCTTTCATATGCATTTTTCTCTGCACTTAATTCTATAAAACAATAAATGATGGTGCCCTGGTATAAGAAACTATCCATAAATTGCTGGAAAAGATTATGTGAGTAGAAGTATTTTATATTTTCGATTGCAAAGCTCATGTAGACAGCCCTGTTATCAACTCCACAGATGCCCCCAACAAATCACAGAACATCATTTTGCCAATAGTTTCAGAATTAAGCCTGGAATTAACTGTGGCATTTCCACAGAAAATTTCTCAAGCAGAAAGTGTGATGGGTCTCATATAATCCAGCCCACACTTTTAAAAGTTTTTCATCAAATATTGAACATCAGCACCATGTAGACAGCCAGCCAGGGAGTGACACAAGGATATTGTTTCTAATCCTTAGATGTTGCAATGAACATTTCTGCAAGGAAAAAGAGATTATATCTATTCTACTCAACCTTAGTTAGATGGAACAAGTTTTGAGAATGTCACCAAATTTTTTGGCCAGCTATAATCTTCAGTGCTTTATTTTGATGTCAAAAAATGCACAGTAAAGAACAAATAAATGTATAGTGAGACTTTGGATATTTCTTAGAGACCCATAAAGCTAGTAACAGAATACATTTAAAAATGTAAGCCTTAATTCATGTTTAGATAAAGAAAAGAATAAGGATCTTAAAAGTTTTCCAAATTTTGCCTGTGCCAAAGAGCAAGAGATTTGTTTGTAAAACTTGAACTGCATTCAGAAGGTCACTTTCATCGTTTGATGTGAAAATCTCTATACAGTTACTTATTCAAAAGTGCATATAAAGCATCATCATCATACAACTAATATAAATATACTAATGAGCATTTTAAATAAAATATCAAATCCATGTTGGACTATTTATTTTCCTTCTCATTTGTGACTTCTTAGTGGCCCTTGGATCTCTTTGTAATCTGGCAAAGTTAATAAATATAGCTTTCCTAAAATTTTGATTGTATACTTTGAGGTTACCTTGGAATCCTGGCAATCAGTTTCAAAATGAATCAAGTACATAAAAGAACAAGCAACATGGTGCTTAGCACATCACACAAAAATGGACAATAAATTGTCATTGTCAAACTCACTGAAAACAATCAAATATTTCACTGAACCATTTATAACTATTGATTGCACACCAAGCTTGACTTTATATTCTTCCTATTTTAAATAGATGCGATATTTTATAAGGGCTTCACAAGCAGGAGATTGCGAATATAAAGCAGTCCATTAATTTTATATAAGCTGTTTTATATACCTATGGTCTCTAATAACACCCAAGAACAAGGTTACAAGGAGAAGAATCATTTTGTAAAGTTCAATTGGAGTATATATCCATGCCTAAAATGCCAGCTGTAACACCAGTAGTTTCTATTTACCTAAATAGTTTCATAATATAGGTGAAAATAACTGATACAAACAACAATACAAGTCTTGGGTTTTAATGAAGCAGCATTGTCAAAGCTAAGCTAAGCTTTCAAAGCCAACCACCTACATAAACAAAAGAATGTTCCGTGACATCCTTCACGTACACATACTTCTTCCTTGCTGTGTAAGTCACATGTTTATTTCTGGATATGAAAACTAGTCCTCTATACCAAACAATTTTCACCAAGCCTTTCTACCACTATTTTTCTGGCAATAACCTTTTAGAGAAGGAAATCAAGAGACTGTGATTTTCAATTTTATTAAACATTTCTGTCAGTTTGCATTGTGGATCTTGATGTCGGCCCTGCACAGCCCTATTACACCGTATGGAGATTTGTGCATTGTAGTTGGGTTAGGGACACAGAGAAGTAGAAATATGTAGGACCCACAGCTGATTGTAGCTAGCTCTTTCTGCTAAGCTTCCAGCATCCCAGCGCATTTTACTATGATGCACATTTCCCATACGTGAGGGGAAGGCCTTGCCTTTTGTTCATCCAACTTAGAACAAGCTGGTAAATGTCTTCTCACCTTTATTGGAATATCTTTTGAAACCAGCATGACTCTGGAGTCTGGTCTCACAGAGATAGCCCTCCAGACTTAAAAGGACAATTCTGTTAAGATCGAGGTAGGCTTATTACTTCAATATAAGTACTTCCTTAATTTTCCTTTCTCAGCATGCTACATAAATATAAATAAAAAGGTTCTCCACTGGATGTATGTTACATATATCTCACAGAGTTTAATTACAAAGCCTCTAAAAATGAAGACTGTGGGCGGAAAGGAAGCAAGTAGAACACACAATCATGGTATTGTGTTACCAGGCTGTCTCTGACAGCCAGGAAACAAAGACACTCTGCCAATCACAATCCACCATGAAAGGTTGGGCTGAGGAAAAGAAAAATCCAATAGGGTGAGCAGATATTATTTGCTAGTTTAATGCCTGGAAGCCCACAATTTTTAATTTTGTTCTAATTAATGTTATTATAATTATGACAATTTTACCGCCATGAAAGAGAAGTTAGGCTTTTTTTTTGGGGGGGGGGGGCTTTAAGCTATACATCCTGCCTTTTCTGCAGCAATTGATTGACCGATTCTAATAAGGAACTTGCCAGATGGAGGCCAGCCTCTCACAGACTGCCCATAAGAACTAAAGCATTACAGGGAACTCTGAAGACACTTGAACAAGAATAAAATATTCCATCCCCAAATGACCCTTCCCTTAAAGGGAGAGGACTGGTCAAGCAACTTCTAAAAGCAAGAAAGACTGAGCCAGAGAGTGCTGGCTACAGAAAGAAGAAATGGGGAAACCTCTACGAAGAAATGGGGAAACCTCTACAATTCAGAGGCAGGACCCAGGGTAGTTTAACAACCTCAGCAGTCAGGAGGCGGGGTAGATCCAAACCCCTTAGGCAAAAGGCAGAGTGAAGGAAGCAAGAGAGGAGGAGTCTCCCCCCACCCCCCACCCCCCGGGGCTTTGCCTAACACTAGGACAGACGATGCTCCTAAACCTTTCCGTTTTATTTCTGGCTCCTCTTCACCTCTAGATTTCTTCTTTCACCGTGGGCTCGCCTTCCTCTAACCTGACTTCTCCTGCGGACTGATGGAACACCACACGCCGGATCTTTCTTCCCTTCATGCGGCGGCGATTTGCACAATCTAGTGTCACGAAAGGATGGACTCGGCTTAGGGGAGAGTAAACCCGGGAGCTTCCCAGAAAACCTTCCCCTTTGACATAGACAACCCCTAGCGCCAGCGCTAGGTACTATCCGCTTCTTTCGGGATCAAGTCAACAGTGTGATCGTTGCTGAGGAAGTAGTACACTTGAAGTGACAGCAGGGCCAGTGTCCTGGGCGCTCAGGGAGGCCCCCCGGGGAGTGTGCAAACTGTCAAAGCAAGGATAGGGGCTGGAAGCGACGGGGAGGAATGGTTGTGGGCTCGAGAATGTTTGGGGTGAGGGGGGTCGGTTTGTTGTTGCTGTCGTTGTTTGGTAAAGAACTAAAGAGGAACTCCTCCTTCGCCTCCCGGGTCTAATGATGATAAATTCCACGCGGAATCCGGCCCCACGCCGGCGAGCCCAACCACGGAAAATAATGAGGCTGCATTCCCATTCATCTGCATTAAAGGCGAGCCAGGCACTTTCGATAGCAAATATATCGATTCCCTGGCCCGGGCCACGGTTTGTCCTGCTCCTGGTGAATAATTACTACTCCTTTAGAAATTCATAATAATTAGGACTCTCTCCACCCCACCCCCCTCCGCCCTGAGAGCTGCTCTCGCTGTTAAAGGCGCCTGACCCTGCAGGGTGTCGGGGAATCTCGATCCTGTACTTATCCCTAAGTGAAGAGGCCTCCCCCGCCCTCCCCTCTGCAGAGGGTTTTTTTCAGTCCAGAGAAAAAGCTGGTTTCCCGCCCCCCACCTCCCTGCCTCAGTTTCCCTCCCTGTCCAGTGAGGCTCAAAGACACTTCCAGCTCTGCAAGAGGCATGTTTCTGTTTTGTGGAAAGATAGTTTAATGAACTGTGCGGATCCAATGGGGGGGGGGCGCTAGGGAGGCGAGGGAGGGGCGGGGAGAAACACGGATTTGTCTCCCCGCTGAGCAAACTGCGGTGGTCCCGGGACCAGGCACCCCTAGATGGGGCGGGGACAGTGCACCCCGGAGTTCTGGCCGCCAGACCCTTAGGGGAGCCTGGAGACCGGAGCTCGGCGTTCCCAGATGGAGAGCTGGGGAAACTGCTGCGGGCCGCAGGGCGGTGTCTGCAGAACCCCGAAGACTAAATGCGCAGGACCACCCGACCCAGGCGATGGAGCCTGCGGCGGGGGTGAGGGTGGGGGGGTGAGGCGGTGGGGGGGTGAAGCGGTGGGGGGGGGTGAGGCGGTGCGGGGAAGTCTCGCCCTCCAGGCCTGGGCTGGCCTCGCCGCGCCCCAGCGCGGCCCTTCCGCCTCCCCACCGGCCCGCGGCCTCTCGGGGAGAGCTACCGCGGTCCAGCCCGCTGCTCCACGAGCCCAGATGGTGCGGGGCGTCGAAGAAAAGTTTGCAGGGAGTGCCCTTGGGCTGTGGTGAGCCTGGAGGTCCGGACGGAAGAGCGTTGCACCTGTGAATTCACCAACCCTTGGGGATTTCCGGTGCCCGCCTTCGGCTAAGTGCGGACAATGGGAGTGCGCAGCGGCGACGGCCAGCAGCGGGGTCCAGGCACTGCGGCTTGGGATTGGGGAGGGGGGTAGAGGGGGGTCGCAAGAGTTTCCTAGTGGAGGTAGGAAGGCTACGTGGAAGAAAAGTTTCCTCGCTCCTCACAGAACCTGGTGGGAAGGGGTTGTAGGACACGGGGCAGGGCGCGTGAGAGCCCCGCCCCCGCCCCTCCCGCCCGGCGTCCCTCCCCGCTGCGGGGCGGGCCGCGCCTGGGCTGTAGGGGTTCTCGGGGTCGCAGTCTGTGACCGAGGTAGGGGTGACGCGGGGGGGGGGGGGGCGGGAAGGGGGAGGCCAGGCGCGAGGCTGCGGTTCCGCGGGGACGCGCGCGCAAGCCCCGCAAAGCCAGTTTCTACGGAGACACTGGCGGCTCCGAAGCAGCAATTTGTCATTTTGTGGGAGAAAGAAACAGTACCAGAAACAAAAAAATGCCTCCAGGTTCTGGCTTCTCCCATTCTCATGCAGATGAGACGGTGGGCTCGGAAGGCGGCCTGCGCATCTCCCCTCCTCCTCCCCCCTTCCCCCCCTCGCGTTTCCGGCTGGAAGGAGTCAAATACCCTCCTTCATTTCCAGGAAGGAGGAGCTGGGAACGCTTTCCTGAGGTTCGGCCCCAGAGGCACGTGCTGCCCCCTTGCTGCTCTGGAGACCACACCCTGCACCCCAAACCAACGCGCAGGCTTTGGGGTGCCACCCACAGTCCCTAGACTCGAGGCTCCGCCTAGGCACTTTGGACGATCAGCCACACCTGAACCAGAGAGATCTCCACCCCCGACACCCCCCCCCATATGCACACACACACACTCGCCACCCCCACCTCTGCAGAACCCAGAATAGCCTAGAAAGGGCTGTTTACAGAGTAGGTAATTAAGTGTGTCAGCCCCCAGCGAAGACGCAGCGCGCACGTCAGAAGTTTAAAGCACAGCCAGCTAGCCGCGAGGGCAGGGGACAAACTTGGAAAGTAAGCCGCCGTGGCGCTCTTGGGCGCGCGAGGGGCCCGGAGACGCCGCCCATGTATCATCTCAATAAACAGCTGCTTCTGGAAGGCTTGCGTGGTAATTGAGACGGGAGCTCTTTTCTGATCTGGGTTGGCATTTCCTCATCTTGAGCTGACAGAGCCAGCTCAGGAAATTGCTGGTAATATTCATCTGGGGAGCACTTTCATTAAACGTAATTCATTCGACTTTCACAATAAATTGAGTGACATCCTTCCCGCGGAACCTTTTTATCCTTGATTAAGTGCTTGCCAAGCTTTGGTTCCCCGCTTTATTGTCACATTGCTTCGAGCAGAGTCGTCAACATGCCAATCGGCAGCAGAAAAAGAAAAAAAAAAAAGAAGACAGAAAGCAAGAACTGCGCGCCTGTGTTTGTACCCAGCTCCGGGAGGGGTTCGTGCTGACATGGAGAAACAGAGCTGGTCGGAAACGCGACTAGTGGATCAATCGAGACCACAACTTGCAGCAAACTCGGTGGTGACCGGGAGAACGGGAGAGAAGCGGGACGCGAGGGCTCCGACTTCGCTACCCACCCGCCTGCGCGGGGAAGCGGCTGGCCTAAACGACGCCCGGCCGGCCGGCGGGCGACTCGCCGGCTTCCAGTGAATTCAAATAGACAAAACTATCAAGGTCTTCAGATGAGATCTTAAGTTCCTAAAGGACATGATAGTCCAAGGAGAACTTTTCTGGAACCGAATCAACTCTAGACATTTCGCTTTTGAAAAGGGAGAGAACACACACTCTGAACTTGCTGCTTCACAAGTCTCCAAGTTGCCTAGCTTCGCCTGCTTTATAAAGGGGCGGGGGGAGGGTAATTTCGCACTCCCGAGAGATTCCTTTTTGACTCTGAACGACCAGCTCCTAGATAGCCAAATCCCTTAGGCTCTTCAGACCCAAGACCCAGGCTCTTCAGGACTGGACAATGAAGAAGACATCCCATGTCATTGTGGCTCCTCCTTTGCTGTCCCTTGCTTCGCTGCCCTCCCCCAAATAAAATCAAAGAAGCCAAGGACAGAAAATTGCTTATTTGAAAAAGCAATATCCAAATGCTTTCATCACTCAAATGTCCTTTTGAAAATATTGTCGACGGTGGTTATTACCCGGACAATGCTGTCAATTTCTGTCGTCTGCAGAAAATCTTCCCTCGGATAGAAAAGTAGGACATTGGGCACCTATCTCAAAAAAAATCAACCAATTTCTCTGCCACCGGATATATTTTTCACCCAGACAACACTTTCATTAAGGGGGGAAATAGCCGTCAACAATTCAAAGCCAAATAGAAATCAACTTCGTACAAAGAGGAGCCACAAATTTAATAGCTTTCTGGGAAAATACTGCTGACAGAGTTGGACCAATTCTGGTTTTTCTCCCTCTGATCCTGAAGGCAGTTTCTCTGAACCTATTGCAAGAAGGGCCCCTACCATCATATTCCTGGAAATGGGACAAAAAGGCCAACCACCCAAGTGCTTCTCACACACCACATAGTTGCTTTCCTGGTCAATGGAGAGTTGAATAGTTCAGAAATATGCCTGGAATCATAGCAACTTCTTCTCTGCCTCAAAGAGCTCTGAAGCACACACTGTGGGACTGATTAGTTCTCATGTTGTGATGCTAGGGCATAGGCCCCTCCAAAAACCTAGGCTTAATCCTCTGTCTAGATGGCTGGTCTGGCGCAGAAGAGTGAGGAAATGCAATGCAGTGGGGAATATTTAGTACTGCCTCCAAGAACTAGCTCGAACAGCAAACACTTAGTAGTCACTGTTGGGTGGCTAATTTATTTTATTTAGCTTACTTTCAGGAATAAGCTGAAATTAAAACTTTCAATGAGGTTAATTTTCAAAGGATAGGAAGTATACATGCCTGGTCCAAAGAATAGATAATAGTGGTCTCTCTCCCTCTGTCTTCCCCCATCCTCCATATTTTTAACAGCCACCTGCATAATGAGTGGTCTTCACCAAATACTTTGCCTTCTAACTATGCAGAACATAGAGGTCTTGAAGATTATGAATCATTTTTTGAACTCAATCAAATGCCATAGGATTATGCATAGTAAGAACATGCTATCAAGATGCATTGTATTTATAAAATGATGTGTACAGTGACTTCAAGATAAAAATTAAATTAAGAAAAAGATCGTCCCAAATTTGAGAGAAGGGGGTGGCTCCAAATGTTGTGGCACAGGTTTAGAGAAGATTTTCCAAGTCTTGTGTATTTTCACAAAGCAACTAGATTACTATTGTCATTCCCAGCAGAATTTGTGGGCTTCTCATTAAATAATGCTCTAGTTTCATGATTGGTCACAATAACGTCATTCAACCAAATTCACTCCATTTCGTTGGACTCAAATGATGAGTAACTTTGACATTTCCAAGCCTAGGCAGTCCTCATTCGACTCCATTTGCTACCTCTGAAAACTACCACAGGTGAGCCCCCAAAATAATGCAATAATATATTTTCTGCTGAGATAGACTCTTCCTGTTCCCTGGCCTGTCCTTCAGGTTGACCCACTGGGGATAATTCAGTTTAGGAGACATGCATCCTTCCCATTCTTTACTGTGAGCAACCACATTTCCTACTTTACCCATGTGCTCTTCAATTCAGTTTAAAATGCTGTAGTCCTGTTATCCCATTATTATCATATTCAAAATCTCCTGGAATCAGTCCAGGACTGAAAGGAGAATAAAGATGGCAGAATCTTTACATCTTTTAAACAAATCACAACATGCATTCCTCTCCTGCTGAATTCAGACTTTAAAATCTGCAATATATCACATATGACAAATTGAAATTTTCTTTACCTTTATACTGAAAAGATGGTTTCCTACTCTGTGTATCTGTGATTAAAGCCTTCCTTGTGATCATATTTGAACATTCCAGCTAATGTACTTCAGAAGGTAGCTTTGCACACACATTTTAATTAGTTTTTTTATTGCAAGTTAGCTTGTCATATGAAATAGGATAGATTCATCTCTCAATAAATACAAACTGGCTTAAAAAAAATCCTC
Organism: Dipodomys merriami; assembly: GCF_024711535.1. Taxonomy (NCBI): domain Eukaryota; kingdom Metazoa; phylum Chordata; class Mammalia; order Rodentia; family Heteromyidae; genus Dipodomys; species Dipodomys merriami. Next base: position 45,867,958 of record NW_027206068.1, on the reverse strand, counting down.
AACTGGCATTACAGCAGACATTCAAATGACACTGGGCCAAGTAAGAGAGCATCCACCTACGAACATTCAGAAAACTGTGACTAACGTGGGGATACTTAGTCTGAGAGATAGAGGGTTCTTTATCATGAGAAATACTCCTTGTTCTCTGACAAAATATGACCATGACTTCTGGGGAAACTGGGATTCCCAGGGCACAAAGGCAAAGGTGTACTGAAGGTACACCTGCAAGAGAAGGCACAAATAGAATTCACTGGTGTGAGTGCACCAAGGCAAAATTAAATTACCTCTGAAATTCCTCCATTGCTCATGCCAGTTCAAGGTAAAAATCAGTGTTTTTGTCACCCTGCCTGCTTGAAGCTGCTCCTGACAACAAGTATGCATCTAGTTCCGGATTATTGCAAAGAGCTAGAATGTCCCCAGATGCAGTTCCAAATAAATGATTTGATTCAGTTACTCTATCTGATGTTAGCTGAAATAGATGGGGAGAAGCACCTTGATCACTTCATCTGTAACTTGCCCTAGAGTTTTTGTCAAGACTCCCGGCTTCTTTATTTACCCTCACACCACCCTGGTGTGACTACCCAATTCGCCCTTTCAAATTCATTTTCCTGGTCAAAAGTCAGCTTCCTCCTCCTACAGGAAAACAAGTTGGAATTTTGCTGGCAAATATCCATAGGATTCCAGTCCCTGAAAATACTACCTTGGGCCATGGCCATTAGTCCTTTGTTTTTTGTGGTTTCTAATCCCCGACACACAAAACAACTTTAGATTGGAGAGAAAAGAATGGACTTCTAAACCGCCTTTTCTATTTTATTGTTCACATTTCGTATTGTTTTGTGTGAAATTGGAAAAATCGTCTCCTTTCTCTGTATTGCCAAAAGGCATTCAGGTAATGAAGTCTGTAACTAAACGGTAATTGAATCAGCATAATTTGCACACTGAATGGTTTTCAAATGCTCCCAGTTTACAATTAAAGGAGAATTAATGCGCTTGTTGTTGAGAACGCAGCGCATTAGAATAAATCCAGCACTGTTGTTGTAATGAGTGGAAAACGGTTTAACTGCCAACAAACACATTTAAAATTTAACACAACGTATTGATTTCACTTCTGCTTTTGATAGATTATTTTCCAGACTATCGAAATACTTGCTTCGAGCAATAGGATGCACTATAGCCGAGAGCCCTGGCCGGGCGTGTGATCACAGCCCAAGGACGTAAGAACAGTCCTGAGGTTCAGGTTCTGCGCGAAGGTGTGCAGAAGGGATGGAGTGGCGGGTTACTAAGGTCCAGAGCATCGTTAATATTCTTCTTCGGACGCGTTCCCTTTGCTCTCCTCCCTCCCCGTTTCTCAAAAATCTCTGACTTTCCTCTACCCAAACTTTCTGTCCGCCCCAAGTCCGGGCTCTCAATGTCAATGAAGGGCTTCCTGGACACAGGTAGGTGTGGGCGAAAATGATAGAAGAGAAATGGGAAGGACAGACACCCACTGCACTCTGTCTGCCTCGGAACGCAGCGAAGCCCAGACTTCGGTGACCGAGTCGGGAAAAGCAGTTCTTTTGGATTGGTAGCCCCGGCTTTCACCTGTTTACCCCAAGGTGTCCTGCGGGCGAGGACATTGATGCGCAGCGCCCTCTGGCGTCCGCAGCTGCTACGGTCAGGCTTTAAAGGTGTAGGGAGGCAACACTGAAGGCTCTTGGGTGGAAGCTAAAACAGGTTAAAGACGCGCGCGCGCGCGCGCACACACACACACACACACACTTATACACACACACACACACACACACACAAAACCGTATTCACATAATTCCCAGCCATGCAGTCACAGCAGCACCAAGGCAAAAGCGGAGAGACGCTGCCAACTGCACAGAGAGCTTCCAGGCTATCCAGGATTCTGAAACTCTTGGAGTGAGACGCCAGTACCCCCCTCGTCCCATCCACCGGCTCCAGGAGTGCACGCAGGCGGCCCCGGCGCTCCCCGTCCCTCGACCATATATACTAAGCCAGCCCTCCCATGCACTTTCATAGCTCGGGATGAACTGTGGGGCTGCCCGCGCCCAACCCAACTTCACCAACAGGGCGCGAGTGTTCCTGACACTCGAAGAAGCCAGGGACCGGAGAATTCACACTCTCCTAGGCTCGGCGCGGTGCCCATAGCTTCCAATTCACCACAACAAAGCGCTTCTCCCTGGAGCCTACTTCCATCACTAGGCAAAGTCTATAAACCTCGGAAAACTGTTCCCGGAGGACCGGCCCACGGCTTTGTGTAGGATTCTCTCCCTGATGACAAGACCCGCCATTTCCTACTTAGGATTCAGCACTAAAAGTCAGGTTCGGTGATTGGGTGGAATCTGGTGGTTGAGGGCACAGGATGAAGTGTCTCTGTCGGGCCGCTCACAGTGTCCCTGTGTGAAGTTATCCTTCGACTTGTCCTCCAACTCGAAGAAAGTTCCCTGCACTTTACGTGCTGCATCTTCCAAACTGGGAGTGGGTGGGCAGAGCCACATTCAAAACCACACACTTAGGCAGATCTGTGCCTTCCGCCCCTCCACCCCCCCCCTCCCATTCTCTCTCCTCTGAAGTCCCTGGATGAACTAGCAAAGAGTTCCGTGCCTCCATCTCCTCTCTTTGCCTTCTCCCCTACCCCACCCCACTCCCCCAAAAATCCTGTCTATTACTCCTATGGTTTCTGGGCATCTAGAGTGCCCTTGCCCCGGTTCAGTGGCACTCCCGGGAGAGGGGAGTCTGGAGCCATAAAAGGAGTTGGGAACCCCGAAAAATCCCACAGGAATCCAAAGAACAGCTTCCCAAAGTTATTCAAACACAGTCTCTAGGAACACTGAGGTCGGTGGCTGAGCAGGCAGCCCTAGCCTCCCGATCACCATCACCACGACCCCGCGCGCGCACCCCCAGTGGCTTGGCCTCCCCACCAGGGTGGAATTTCAAAGGCATCCGACCCGCCAGGACTTACCAAGTAGACTGTGGGCTGCAGGAGGAGAAGCACGTACCAGCACGCAGCCTGCATCCTCCCGCGTCTCAAACTTCCTTGGCGGTGCCTTCTCTGAGTCTTTGTTCCTTCAGAAACATAGATCCACCTGTCATCCACTTTACAGAGCAAGGAGCGTTCTCAGCATCAGAAGCCTAGATACAAATGAAATTAGACATCCCATGACCACGCGGGCAAGGTTAGGCGATCGAGCAGGGGAAAGAGGGTCGTGACGAAGAGGAGTAGACGGAAATGGGAAGGGGAGGCGGGGGAGCGGGGGGGGGGGCACGGAGATTTGAAAAGCCAGTGCACCCAGCGCCTGCCAGGGGCACAGCCCGGTCCGGTCCGCAGGCAGGCGGGTCAGGCCGGCGCGGGGGAGGAGGAGGGGCTCCCCGCTTCTCAGCGCCAGTTCACCCGAGACAGAGGCCAGAGGTTCCTGGGCACCCCGAGTTCGTGCTGGTTAGTTGGGCACCCTGCTGGCTTTGGCAACCGGATCTGTCCTAGTGTCGGGTGGAGTGGCGGGCGGCTCGGACTACAGGCGGCAGCTTGTTCTCCGCCAGCCCTGGCAGGGGCTTACACACACGTCCACCCCAGTAGAGACAGAGGAGAGTGTGCGAGCGAGTTGGCAAAAGAGAGAAATGGGTAGGTAGACCGGACCAGGATCTCTCAACACCTTCGGTGAGGAGGAGGGGAAGGGGGTGGGGAAAGGGAATACAATTGCATTCAGCAAGCGAGGCTCAGTTTACCCATTTGAATCCTCAGCATACAGATAACACACGCATACACATACACCATCACCTCTCGAGAGCTACTTTTTGTCGAGCCAAGAGGCACACAGTCAGTTGGTAACTTCTAGAGCGGGTGCCTGCGAGGGTCACCAGGCGAGCCCTCCCCCTCAGCCAGCGCCCCTCCCCACTGCCACTTCCTGGCCACTGCCACCCCTGCCCCCCCCCCCGGGAAAGTGGAGGTGAAGGGTACGTACCGCACAGGCTGGACTAGAGGCGAATCCAGAGACGGAGAGCAGGGACCGCTCTGACCAGGCTCCATGGAAGAGCTACTCGGGCCTGGCGTCGCCAGCGCCCCGGACGCGCCCTCCCTGGAGCTCCATGTCCACGCTCGGGCGAAACGGGGCCAGCTGCCTCGGCCAGCCTCGGCGGAGCCGGTGTCCCGGTGCCCGGCTGGCACTCAAGATTGGTTCTTGGGAGCCCAGGCTTGGCACAGTTGGATTCACGGTGCAGAAAACTTAAGCGTCGAGAGAGAGAGAGAGAGAGAGAGAGAGAGAGAGAGAGAGAGAGAGAGAGAGAGAGAGAGAGAGAGAGAGAGAGAGAGAGAGAGAGAGAGAGAGAGCGCAGGGGGGAGGAGGGAGTAGAGGAGGAAAGAGAGAAAGAGGGAGGGAGAGAGGCGAATGCGCCGGGCTGCAGCGCCGGACAGACCCAGACTGGCTTTGCTGGCACTGGGATGAGCCGCCCAGGACTCCCTGCTTATCCGCGGTTGCCAGAGGAGAGTAGAAATTACGAGGGGAGGAGACTACACAAGTCCTGGGGACTTGAACTTGAGAATAAGACACTGGCTTCTCCGAAGAGGGGGAGGGCGCGGGGGGGAGGAAGCCACCGGAGAGGCACGGACAGCCCCAGTTTGGGTGGAGTGGCGAGAAATGAGAGGCTTCGGGCGCACCACGCAGCTGCGGCTCCGGCCGAGATGCTGAGAAGCCCAGAGCCGCTCGGAGCCGCGTCCTGGGCGCTGTCCAAGGTGCTACCCGGCCACCGGGTGACGCTCTGGAGCGCGCTGTTTCCCTGCGCCTCGGTGATCCAGTTAGTTCGCTCTGCGGGGCCGCTGCTGGGGTGGTCCCTACCACAGGCGATTACATTTGCACGTGGATTTAGGGTTCCTCAAAGATTAATGCAGACACTCATGGAGATAGACCCGGCTCTGGTGCTCTCCCCTGGCCAGGCCCGCAGGGAGAAGTAATTCCTGAGGTGTCTCTGGTGGCCTCAGCTCCCTGTCCCTGGAGAGCGCACGGGAGTGGCTGGGAGGTGCTTAGGGCCTCCGAACCCCTATAAGCATGAAAGTGCGGGGCGCCCCTACCAGCTTCGGGCAGGGAACCGATTCCTGAGCCGCCGACCTGTGGCTACCTGGCCAGAGGCGGGGATGCTGTGGACCGCCAGCCATTCAGTGCGCACACTCGGAGAGGACTGGGCGACCTTGGGCTCTGCACTCCTCTCCACAGGCTGGGCAGAGCAGGAAATGGGGGTGGGTGTTTTAAGCTGTTGCCACCCCCTTCGATGTGGACACCTCCTACTGAACCAGCTTTTCCCAGAGACATCCTGTCTGTCTCTGGCTGGCTATCTCTCTGTCTCTACCTCTGCTTTTCTCAATCTCTCCCTTGCTGTCACTCTCCTGCAGTATCTCTCTCTCCCCATTCTCCCTTTTCTTCCTCGCTCCCTCCCTCCCTTCCTTTTTGTTTTTTTTTCTCTGTCTTTGCTTTTTGCCTGTCTGCTATGTGTCTCATATCTTGCCTTTGACTTTCTGTGGATAGTTCTCAAGATTTGTGAGTCTTGATCTCTAGATTTCTGTGTCTTTATCAGGTCCTCACCAATCACCTTCTCTAAAGCACAAGCACAACCAGCACACTAACTTCACCAATATCTAGTGAGATTTGAGACTAGATCCTTCTGTGGGCAGGGTAGAGCTGCCCAGACTCAGGTCACAAGAAGTCATTCTTCTTCTTTCACTATTCTAGTTATTTCTTCAAACTTTCTCTGTACCTGAGCTTGACCTGGACTGATACGCATGGCAGGCAGAATAACATTCTCGTATCTCAGGAGGCCCAGATCATAGCATCAAAATAGAATTGTAGATTTTAATGGGCCTCAAGGTTCTTTTCCTCAAGTTTGGCCATTGGACGTCTCAGGCTCTGTGTATTCTGCTCTAGTGAACATAGGTACAGACACAGACACAGCTTACCCTGGGTAAGCACAGGCTGAATACCCCAGGGAACACAACTTACCCTCAAACCTAGCGGTGACAATCAGCAGAAATACTGACTACTGGTGCATATGTAAGAGGCTCTTCACTGAAAATGGAACTACCAAAAGCCTCAACATTAGACCCTATTGTAGGACAGGTCTACCCACACTTTGAGGCCCTTGCTACTTTCCTGGTAAATATATAGATAGATACATACATACAGGGACTGGGAAGGTGGCTCAGTGGTAAAGTGCTCGTCTTGCATGCATGAGGCCCTGGGTTCGATTCCTCAGCACCACATAAACAGAAAAAGCCAGAAGTGGTGCTGTGGCTCAAGTGGTAGAGCGCTAGCCTTGAGCTGAAGAGCTGAGGGACAGTGCCCAAGCAGAGTTCAAGCCCCACGACTGACAAAAAAAAAACTATAAAAAAAGATAGATACATACATACATATATATATACATAGACACACATACATATCAAGCTTTCCTAATTTCAAATCTGTACTGTGTCACAGATCTCTTGGAATCCACTTTAGTAATAACCTGTGTACGTAGCATAGCTGCCATGTTGATTTGGCTGTTTTCATTTATTCTGTGTGTGTGTGTGTGTGTGTGTGTGTGTGTGTGTGTGTGTGTGTGTGTGTGTGTGTGTGTACACATGCATGCACTGGAACTAGGACTGTGAACTTAGGGTTTTATGCTCTGATTCAGCTCCTCCATTCATGGCTGGTGCTTTACTATTTAAGATACAGCTCCAGTTCTTTGTACTCTTAAGAAAAAAAATAAAATCTGAAAGTCCTAAGCCTACACTGGAGACCACAGGTGAAACTTTGAATTCCTTCTAGGATTCATGAGGTCATCCTAAAATGGATCCATATTTGTACATGAGTTCCTGAGGAGCCACAGGCTGGAATTTGGAGCTGGAGTAAATGCTATCCAGATAGCACTGCCCAAAGGCAGTGCTTGCAGAGCTGGACTTGTATCTAATCTTTGGGAAACATGAAAGAAAAAGTTCAGCCTTGAGATATACCAAACTCTTTTCTAAACCTTTCTTCAAAAATATTCATCCTCAAAAAAAATATTCATCCTCTAAAGCTGTAAAAGAAAAAAATACTGCTTGTGAAATAGAAAGATGATCGGGCACCTAAAAATCTCTGTCTGAATGGGACTGATTATTTAAGAAAAGCGCCACAGGAGCTAACAATGGAGACTGGTCAGACACAGTTCTATGACACAGGGTGCCAAGGAGCTTTTTATGTTAATGACCCAAGACCTTCAACTCTGGAAGACCCTGAAAGATACGTGGCCTGTGATATAATGGATTGGCTTTTTTAATCTTCCTAGGAGTCTTCATGTCTTGTAGTACTCAATCAGAAAAGGGCATCACTGAGCCACCAATTAACAGATAAAAATATATCATTGTTTCCTCTAAACTGCTTCCATTTTAATGACAGACTATTGATAGAGATAGGAAAAGGATGTTCCATTCACCTTATTTCTTTCCTAACTTTCCTATCATTTATTTTACCACATAAATAAAAAAGACAGTAAGAGCAAATTTCTCATATACCTTCTGTTTAAAGCATTAAGATACATCCTTAGAAAACAGAATATACTCTTAGAATATATCTTCACTGGAGTAAGCCAGGCCCAAAGAAGCATAGGTCCCATGCTTTCCCTTATTTGCAATATCTAGTATAGGTATGAGTCAAGCGGAAAAGGTCAGATAATGTGATGTTAGGAAAATGAACCCTTAAATATGTATTTTAATGTGTTCGTTTCTTTCATGCATGTGTTTCTAACGCATTTATAAGATTATTTCTTTGTTGCTTTTGTATGTCCCTCCCCCACAGTGTAACCCCCGCTTTCACTATATTTGATGTCAGTATAACATGTGGAGGAGATGGGGACAAACAAGTCGTTTAAGGATTCAGGTGGACCTGTTGCAACAATGAGAAGTACAAAATGTCATGTCAAAACCAACTTTACAATGTCGGTGTGGGGGGGGGGAGGGGGGTATAATTGGGTGGGGGGAGGGGGGAGGCTGGGAAGGGAGGTGATGGGTAAACAAAGGAGGAGGCTGCAATGCTTGGTAAGAAATGTATGCATTATCCTGCCCATGTAATTGTAGCCCCTCTGTACAGTATGTTCTCAAATAAAATAAAATTAAATTAAAAAAAAAGAAGAATATATATTCACTGGGCTAGAACAATGATGTGTTTGTCCTTAAGGAATATGGCATTTGTGTCAATTTCATTCATTTTAGAAATCACTCTTTTTCTAAATTTTGTGTGTGATCCACCTTAATATACATAGAAATTTCTAAATTATAATCACAGTAAAACATAGCCCTCCACCATTTGCTTTTGCCTAAATCTACCTGTGAGGCTTAAACTGAATGATATAAAATGTATTTCTCGTCAAGAAATATATATATAAGAATCCAGTAGTAGGCTCACTAAAAGAAATTATGATATTAAGCAATTTCCCTGATAATTAAAAAAGGAGAAAATAAAATTCATTTGGAAGATACTGAAAATTCTGTTAAATGTAACTCTGTTGTTCAGTTGCTTTGTTTTTGTTCATTTGTATAACTGTCTTTTTTAGTCAGGAAAGTGGCTGGACTAGAGTTGGAGGTTTGAATTATTTTGGGGCTAAGAAGAAGAGAGTAATAAAGATGAATCTTAAATTCCACAGAACTCTGTCCTAAAATAACCTACCTTTAAACACATGAGTATCACATTTTACCTAAGATCGAAGTAAAAATGGAAAACTGTGGTTGCGAAGTAACCAGCTGTGGTCTTGCTTAAGGGTCAGGCTAAATTGTATTGCTTTGCATATGGCACTACATTACACCTGTTTCTCCCCAAATACACCAAAGTATTATAAAAGCTCTGTCACCTTTCTTCCCTAGCACGATATTTTCATATTACATGACCCTGGGCAAATGGCTGAAGATTCTTCTGATCTAAGTACTGTCTTCTACATAATGAGGAAGTTGGCACGAGATAATGAATAAAATTTCTTTATTCTACTTTGTACAATTAAATGTGAAGTCATTTCCAGTGTTTTGTTATTTCATTTTTAAAACTTACATATTTCACAAAAAATCTGTGTGCACTGCATTATGATTTTTAACGATATTAACTTTTTTATGTTTTTTAAATTGCAAAAATGGTGTACAGAGGGGTTACAGTTACATGAGTAAGGTAATGAGTACATTTCCTATCGAGCATTGTTACCTCCAGAACACATTTTAATGATTCCAAGTCAAATGCATTTATGGATTTGAACCGAAGTATTTTTATGCATTTCTTTCCTGCTCAACCCTCATAACCTTTTTTCTAGGTCAAGGGTTGACTGTGTTGTATTAATCATAATCATTTTCTCATATAAATTGTATTGCACATGTTTTTAATGTCATTGATTTATGAGAATCTACACTCAGAGTGGCATCCTTATTATACTTATGAATATTTGTTACAAAAGATCCGACACTATTTCCATTTCTTTTTCAGAATTTTTAAATGTCACTCAGGACAACTAAGAAACCTCTATCCCCTCCACATCCCCAGGATATTTTGTTAGTGAAACAAGAATTTGAAAAGTGATTTTACCAGCCTAATGTCTTTGGTATTTCAACATGATAGAACTTGGTTAATGACTATGAGGTATGTGTGCTAAATTACCATTATAAGAATGCTTAAATAACAAGATCACTGGACTATGGAGTACAAACAACTACCAAGCTCTAGAATTATAAATAAATAAAGAATCAACAAGGTTTGCATAAAAGGCATTTTCTTCTTAGAATTAATTCATATGTTCAGTCTTTATATCCATATTTTATTTATCCTGCTAGGTAAGGATAAAGGGTTCTCAAAGTTAGGATAGTTTTAATTATCCTCACAAACCTTAAAAATACAATGAACATAAAAGAAATTAAAGGCAGATAGCAGTAAAAAGGCAGTTGAATGCAAAACATGGGGAGATGGAGGTCATATCCCCCAAATCATAATTAAAATGTTTAAATATTGTGACTAAACAATCCTTTGTATTACGATCTAATTACAGAAATTCTTCATAGTAGTCCCTCTAGGGATTGACAGTTCTCTAAAGCAAAATCATTGCAGACAAAGAACTTGATAACTAATGTTCTGTGAACAAAGCCAAATATAGTATTTGCTGTCAGACTGGAAGAACACTGGGACTCTCAATCAGGTAGAGATAGAAAAGAAAAGAGAAAAAAAAAAAACTTAAGAGGGTAAAGCCGACCTATTCTGTGGTTACCAAAAGCTGAAAATGAATCAGCAACTGCATTTTTTATCTTCATCTAATGTAACCTGGATATTTTGAAACACAGATATTTTTCCAGCTTTTGTCTTGATTTGGCAATAGGAAGACAGAGTGTAAAACAAGATGAGTTAGACAGGTGGAGAACAAAAGGCTACTCCAACTCAAATATCACAAGAGATAAAAATAGTTTAGATTGGTCCTCTTTTAAATAAGGGGATTTCATATGGAAGCCACATGCCTTTCAATGTTTGTTTTCAACAGCTAATTAATGAAAACAACTATACAGAAATTTCACTATAATTAACTTCAGGGGCCATGTCATAAAAATCACTTATTATGTTTTTCTGCTTTCTCTAGTTCCAGCAATAAAATGCTTTTCATAAAGTTCAAATCAAAATGATCTCACATCAATTTTTTTACTAAATGGATGGCAATGTCTCAAAGCTCCAGTTTTCAATAGGGTAGTGGCTACCATTTACCAGGTACTAGACATGTACAAGGAACTGTAGCCTGGTATTTATTTATATTATTCCACTATATCCTAGTGCACCCATGAACACCAACCAACAACTTCGTTTTGGAAGGAAACCTCTCAGTCTAGAAAGGATCTTTTTCACATTTGTTTTCCAATAAGTGGACTTGGTGCAAATTTGAGAGTCATTGGGTCACTAATGTGATTCCCCCCATCTTACAACTGTCTCCCCTTCTTTGGTGCATTGCCACCATTCTATTGCTGAATATTTCAAGAAACCTTCAAGTCTTTCTCACTATCTGTGCACTCATCTTCATACAATAAGCCATTATGGTACCAAAACATCAAAGCATCAGACTACCAGTATCGGTGCTCCATCAATAACGTTGTATTCTCTCTGACTAGGTAACCCCATCTAGGTCCATGGTTTAATTATTACTGTTAGTAATAATTAAATGCTCATCAGTCCAGTTCTGATATTTTCTTCAGTGCAAACATTCATGTCCACATAGCTGCATTAGTGATACCTAAAATTAACATGATTAAAACAGAATGTCTTGTGTCATCATAGTACACACATCCCTTACCTGTCCATGGGAAATACTGACACTAGACATTATCTGTTGTAAGACTAAGCCCTTGTGCTTTGCCAAAAGGTCATACTGTGAAGTACAGAAGTACTTCTCACTTATTCTCTCTTCCTCTCCCTCTCTCCCTCTCCTTCTCTCTCTCTCTCTCTCTCTCTCTCTCTCTCTCTCTCTCTCTCTCTCTCTCTCTCTCTCTCTCTCTCTCTCTCTCTCTCACTGTCATTCACTCTCTCTATTTACTAATCCCAAATCAGAGACTTCAAGATGTATAACCTATTTTCACTTGCTTCTCTAGACACCAGGAGACTACCTCACACCAGACAGAAGCTAAACCCCTCAGTATGGGAGCTCTATAAGAAAACACACTAAACCAATTAGGACCAGGCATATAGCCACCAAGATGACTTGTACTACAGACCAAAAATGAACAATAAATGTTTTTTGTTCAACTGTTAAGATTTTGAGATTGCTAACTTTGCAGGATTATCACACCTAAAAGCCGACTCGCTTGTCTGACAATGTCACTACCAGCCTAAGTTACTTATGTGCAAAGACTGACCCATTAATTGCCCCCAAGTTCCAACAAGTTCTGACCTAGTTATCTCTTTATATCTTCTTTCTTTTGTCTTCCTGATACTGCTCCTGACTTCGGTTCACATTATCAGTCATTTGGTCTATAGTGGTAACCTTCCTACACTGGTCTTCCCGATTTCCAGCCTTCATCTCCATTAATTTTGTTCTCTTCAGTGCCACCTGCTAGACAAAAAATGTTCTCATACAATGCATTTGTTTAATTTTTTTGTAGACTTCCCATTGCTGATAAAAATCAAGTCAACTTCCCAATCATTACCTGGAAGGCCCCTAATTAGCTGACCTCTGTCCACCTCTTCATTTTCATCTCTTGACCTTTGTCTCCCTCTCACCCACATAGTCCTCATTCATCAGTTAGAGCCTCCAACACAAAGCCATGTGCCCCAGCTTGAGGATTTGGCATGTTTCCCTTTTCTGTGACTCTTAACTCAGCCTTGAACTGAGCTCTTCTAACTCTCACAAGCACTTTTGCTCAGAGATCACCTCCTACTTTCTCAAGGATTTTCACTGTGACTTAGTTTTACACTCCCAGCCTACCTTGAGCTGGACTGAGTTAAAGATTCAGCTAACTGAACAATGCTCATACTCAAAAAACTAACCAGAAAACAGCTCAGTACACCTTATGCAAGTCTTCATGTATAGATGTTGAATACCAAGAGGAAATTTTCAGATGAAACTTAGCTCCATAAAATGAGCAAAAGAAGCAGCACAGAGTGGGAGGCAAGCACTCCCTCATACAAGCAGCTTTAAACACTCAGAATCACAAGGTGAACAGGAAACTTTGCCAAACTGAAGGGATCCATTAACCATCTTCACACCCAGAACAAAGTAAGTAGGGATGTCAAAAAAGTCCCTGCCCAGGGGCACCCCAAACCCTATCTTATATTTCAGTTACTTCAGCACTTATTAGTATCTTACCCAAAGTGTTACCACAATCAAACCCTACTCTATCCTCTCTGCCCAGGCAACCCAGTACATGCCGTTACAACTACCACAAATTTTGATCCCGGAAAGAGGGGTTAATCCTACAATAGGAAAACTAACTGGACATTGGGTCTTATAGCTATGGACTTTGGAATGAACCTTTTTGTAGGAAACTGAAGGCTGGTGGACAAAGGAACTTTTTAACCATTGCAGCAGAACTGCTGATATGGTAGATACCAGTGGCCCCTGCTTTTTAAGTTTTATAGCCTCCTTCACTTTATCCTGTTCCATAGTTCCACTGACAAAAAATCCAAATTTAATGGAACCTATTCACCTTTATTATTTTTACTCTAGAATATGTGACATCAATAAGTACCTCCACAGAAACCAATCCTTTCCAGGCCACTTTTCCTAGCTCTCCAACAATGCTTTCTTATTTCCTGTGCTGGCTTTTCCTACCACTCACCCCCAGGATTACAGTTTTCTCCTCTAGCTAGAAGAGAGCATCTTTATTCAATATCCTGCTGATACTGGTACACACAATATATAAGGATGAACTCAAAATATCTTCTCCATACATACACATCTGCTATTCACAGTTCCCTTAAGTTCATTAGTGACACTTGGGTGTATAGTAGATGAAACAGGGAACTTCAAATGCATCTTGTTGAATCTGAGTTCTAGTGCCCAGCTCTATACTGTAATCTTTGCAACCATTTTCTTTCCCCATCCCCAAACAAACCTGGAGCGGGTAGCTATGTAGTACAGCCTAAAATAATAACTTCTAAATGTATGTTTCCAGGCCCTATCTTTCATCAGTATTTATTGGCCAAGGCTTCAAACCTTAAAATGATTCTTTTTAACAAGCATCCGGGTGATCCTGATGAAGGCTGGAAGAATAAACTTTGAGAAATCCAGTCCTAGAAGACAATTGGTTGGAAATTAAAATTTTGTCACATAAGGTGGTATCTTAACCCCTTGTGGTAGCAAATAATGTCTTCCAAAATGGAATTTACTACACACATTCAGACTGGATAGCATAAACATCTTAATTCCCTTAGTTTACTCATTGTGCAACATATACTCATACTGTAACATCACATTGCACCCTATTAATGTATATAATAATTTGTCAAGTTAGAGAAAAATGTTTAAAACTTCAATAGCATGGTATTCTGATTAATATTTGCTTCCACCTGTTGCCCTACTGTGCCCCCCCCAATTATCTTCTGTAGCTGTAATTGAAATTCCTTTCACCATAAACTTCTTTGTTTACTCTTTTCTAAATTAAAACATTATTCATCATATAGATCAAGTTCTTCCTCTGGAAAGTTTCTTCTAGCCCTCTATCCACCTATTCATTCAATAAAATTCTTTGGATAATAAGTCTAAGTACTATGGATGTATAAGAAATCAAATACAATCCTTGTTCTCTGGAAATTTAAACTCTAGTACAGAGAGACTGACAACAAACAAAATATAAGTGAAGTTTATACTAAGTTACACAGTGATGAGTTCTAAGAAGGGAATAAAGACGAAAATTACCGGAGTAAAAAATACGAAAACAATCTTACATGGCATATTTGAGGGCCATATCACTGAGAAGATTTCAACTGAGTAAAGGTCAAAGTGAAGGAGTAAACCACATAGCTTTTGTGGGTCTGGGCGTGTGTGCATGAGTGTATGTGTGTGTGCATGTGCGCGCGCATGCGCTCATGTGCCAGTACTGAGGCTTGAATTTAAAGCCTAGATGCTGTCCCTTAGCTTTTCCTCACAAGGATAGCACTTAAGCCACAGCTACACCTCCAGCTTTTTGCCACATAAATGAAGATAAGTGTCATGGACTTTTCTGCCCAGGCTGGCTTTGAAGTGAGATCCTTAGCTCTCAGCCTCCTGAGTGTCTAGGATTACAGGCATAAGCCACTGGCACCTGGCTTCACATAGCTATTTTGAGTACAAGTTTCTCAGAATTGCCTGTGACAACATCTAGGTTAGCAGCATGGTGAACAGCCTAACCACCAATTTGTCTGGTGAAGAAATGCCAAGAAGTGGTGACAGAGGTAAAGATAGAGGTAAATTACTGGATAGCATCCAAAGGGGACTGGGAAAATTTGGCTTGATAAATCTTTACCTTGAGCAGAAAAAATGTCATGTCCTAAGTCACATGTTAATACAGTTATTGTGGAGGGTGTTTTTGGTCAAAAACAAGTTGAGAAGGATCAAGAGAACAGCTGTGTGAGGAAGAGTCCAGAGGCTTTTGCTATATAATTCAAACAGATAAGAGATGAGACCTGAGTGGCCTGGATTGTCATGGAGATTGTGGTGAGAAGTAAAGCAATTCTGAGTGTGTTTTGAGGGGAGAGATCACATTCCTCACTGGTGGACTGAAGGTCAAATGTCAGAAGCATCATTATCTGTAAGGATTTTGTTCCCTAAGTGCCCAAAAGGATGGATTCACCAGTAGGAAGGCTAGAAGAAGGTAGGCATGGGAAGATGGCATAGTACTAATGGATATGAGACATGTTAAGTCTGAGAGGTGTGTTAGCCCTCCATACGGAAGTGCTGAATATTATGAACCAGGAAATAAGGAATAATGTATAAGATGGAAACAAAAATTTGGAAACCATCAGCATAGAAAAGGCATTGAAGGACATGAAATTATCAAAGGACTCAGCTCAGATGAAGAAAAGAAGAGCCTGCGGACACTTCAGAGTAAGAAGTCAAAGAAAGTGGGATAGACAAAAGAGACAGAGGGGCTGGGAAGGTGGCTCAGTGGTAGAGCGCTTGCCTTGCATGCATGAGGCCCTGGATTCGATTCCTCAGCACCACATAAGCAGAAAAAGCCAGAAGTGGCGCTGTGACTCAAGTGGTAGAGCCCTACTTGAGCTGAAGAGCTGAGGGACAGTGCCCAGACCCAGAGTTCAGGCCCCAGGACCAAGCAAAAAAAAGAGAGAGACAGACAGACAGACAGACAGAAAGAGTGCTGTCTGGGGGACATAGGGAGAAGCCAAGGAAGAGGACTGAGCAACAGAAATCAAATGCTTTGCTAAGTCAAGTAGAATTGAAAGCGACTGCTGATCTTAGACACATGGAAGTCTTGGGAAGAGCAGTTTCAGAGAGGAGATGAAGAGGGAGTGGAATGGGTGCCAGAGGAAAAAGATGAAGGAAAGATGATGTGTTGGCAGTAGATATGGTTCACTTTTTGAAGTTGTTCTTGTTCCTCTTAATTTCCTTCTCTCTGAGTCTCTGTACACCACTCTGCTCATTTAAGCATTTTATTTATTTTACCTTCAATGATGCTAAACTTCTCATGATGTTTATATCTTCTTTCCAACTCTTGGGGGAGTTAATATCTCCTTTCACATCTGCACCAGCCTTCATAGTGCTTTGATGATTTTATAGTGAATATTCAAAAACACATGGTGACGTAAATAAAATATTTAAATAATGTCTGTCTTAGCTCCTTTCCTTTAGCTCCTTCCTGTTTTAAGCAGTGTAAGATTGAATTTCTGTTCCTCAGTTTAATCTTTAAGAATTTCCATGAAATGTTCTTATTTACGTTTGATCTTTTCATTTTTTTCTTAGAGTCCCTTAGGGTCTCTATTGCTGACTATTTTCTAAAGAGGATCTGCTTAGTTTTCCTTGCTACTTTAATTATGATATAACCTTGTCTGGAAAAAGCTTTTATTCTCTTAAAAAAACACTAACCAACAAAGAATACTAATCTGCTCTTTTAATGCTTTTTGCTTTAATGCATATTTACCCAGATTTTAGGTCTTACTTATTTATCTGTCCCATGCAATAGTTTTTGCACTATCTACTATAATTGATATTCACATTTTTAAATCTATTTTGTGTGTGTAAGAGGGGGAGTAAAATAGAGAGAGAAAGAGAGAGAGAAAGAGAAAAAAATGTATGTGTGTTTATGTGTGTGTACTGGGGCTTGAATATGGGGCCTGGGCTCTGTTCCAGAACTATTTTCTCAAGGCTAGCACTCTAGCACTTGAGCTACAACTCCACTTCCAGCTTTCTGATAATTATTTGCCTAGGCTAGTTTTGAACTATAATCCCTTGATCTTACCCTCCTGAGTAGCTAGTCTTACAGGCATAAGCCAGTGGTACTTAGCAATGAATCAATTTTTATATACACATCATTTTTTTAAAAATCTTGCACAAAGCTTAGCATTTTTTAATTGGCATCTATTCTGCCTGTCACCTAGCATTTTTCAGGATCAATGAAAAAAAATAAATGATAAATACAATTTTACCATAAAGATATTTGACCATACATGACAGAATAAACATATAAATAAATGTTGAATGGACGGATGGAAAGGAAATTACATTGTGTGGTTAGCTCAGACATCAAATATTATCCTATGCAAGCCACATAAAAAGCCTAAGATGGGTACCATATATATTTTGTAGGTTGTGAAATAGTCTTAAAGAGGTTAAGATGACCAAATTTACCCCAGAACAATGAAGTCCTAACTTCTGACTCTAGAATCATGTTTTTTTATACCATGGTTGCTTCCTGTATGAAAACATAAACCACTCAAAGTGAAACTCACTTAAAATTGTTTTCCAAGCCCTTTTTCATTTAGAATTCTAAATCATGCCATAATTGTTTCTCAATGAAATCGTAGTTCTACATTTCTCTTCTTCTTTCATCACAAATGAACCTCTAGCCTCAAAATTGGTTTGATCCTTTTACTTACCACAATATCAACACAATAAAGTGCAACTTCATTTTTAACAACTCTTTTTCTTTGATTCCTTACATCTGGAAAGCTTTGTCAAGCTGTCACTGAATAAAATACTAATGTTTACAGGCTGGAAATGTTCACTGGGGATATATTTCCTTTCTGAAGTGGATGTCTTTCTGCCATATGATCTTGCTGTCAGAGTTCTGATCTTCAGAGCACAAAACAAAGAATGGTTTATCAAGCAAATGCATTCTTGAGCCTATTTAAACTCCACACTTCATACATTTAAACAGATGCTCTATTTACTTCCTCAGTATGGGAACTCTTATGAATTTCAAAAACTCTCTTAACCCTGCTAGGTCATGGGCTTACCACTAGAGATGTGAGTGTATAAATGGTAGATAACCAGAATGATTGAATCATTCATGATTAACAATCAAATCTGATTATCTTATTGGCTTTAATTGTGGCCATGATCTTGAAGAAGAAAACATCAAAGAGATAAAATTGTGTGACAACATAGGACAGCGTAAGGACACATTCTAATGAAGAGGCACCAACCAGTGAAAGTAGCCAAGGATTTCACTCAGCATCACAATCGCCCAATTGGAGTGCCTGAGCTTACAGCTTATGACCTCAAATTGTCTAGTTCAAACTTTGAAGTTACATTATGACTTTTCAGAGAAGTTATATGCAAAACCAAGAAGCTATTTTAAAATCATCTTTGTTAAATGAGATAAATTAGGATAATTTAAATTTAATTCTCTATCAGTAAACACTTATTTTTTTCTTTTTGTTGTTGTTGTTGTTGGTCATGGGGCCTAACCTCTGGGTATGGGCGCTGTCCCTCAGCTCTTAGCTCAAGGCTAGCTCTCTATCATTTGAGCCACAGTGCCTCTTCCGGTTTTTTCTGCTTATGTGGAATCAAATCTGCTGAGGAATTGAATCCAGGGCCTCATGCATGCAAGGCAAGTACTCTACCACTGAGCCACCTTCCCAGCACCAGTAAACATTTCTCTTATTCTGTATAATGCCAAATGTTTTTGGCTACTTTACAGTGATTTGTACATCTGCAATGTAGAGAATTTGGATGGTCATTTCTATACTTCAAAATAAAATGAAATATTAGAAATATTAGACCCATGTAATTTGGGGTAATGATCTTCCTCTTGATTACTAAGATACTATTTTATCCTCATACTATATGTTTTTATACTTTCAATCTCAGATTTACTATTTCTACTTTGCGTCTTAAGTTTCAGAATTAATGAATGAGATAGAAACTTCCAAATACTAAAGAAGAATTAGACTAATAAATAAATGAGAAGCTAACCATAAACATTCTTTCATCACTTTTTTTTCATCACTTTTTTTAAACAAATAAAGATAATGATAATTAACCCCACATACTGTCTTCTCTTTTGCTAAATATTAATTATGTTTCAGGAGGTGAATATCACCTTTTATGAATATGGACAAAATGGCTTCAATACAATAATTATGAAATGTGTTTTTTCCACAGAGGAAAAAAGGTAAGACACAAGAAAGATAAGTTTGTACAGTGGGGGCTGGGAAGGTGGCTCAGTGGTAGAGCGCTTGCCTTGCATGCATGAGGCCCTGGGTTCGATTCCTCAGCACCACATAAGCAAAAAAAAAAGAAAGAAAGAAAGAAAAAACCTGGAAGTGGTGCTGTGGCTCAAGTGGTAGAGCGCTAGCCTTGAGGGACAGCACCCAGACCCAGAGTTCAGGCCCCACAACTGGACCCCCCCCCGAAAAAAAAAAAGAATCAATCAAGTTTGTACAGTGGACATTCTTCATTCTTTTTACAACATGAGCAGGTGGAGGGTGAAGGAACAACATCACCTTCTATTATTTGCTCAGCCCTGCCCCAGGATTCATAATGAATGGCCTTTATGAAAAATAACTGAATAAAATAAGTAAATAGCCACTGGAGAGGTGACTATGAAATATATTTGCCTGGGGATGTCTAACAGTTTACTACTGTTAGACAAATTAAGATCATGACTTTGCAGATCACAAAGATTTGAAAATGTGAGCATCCAAACAAAGATATGTTATTTCTCCTGAATAATTTGTCTTGAAGTTATTGCCTAGTAAGCATTGTATAGACTCTATTTCACTCATGACAAAACTCATAGATTTTTTTAGTGATCAAGGCTATAGTCAGAAGAATAAGCAATCTGATCATATGCATCTTTTTAATGTAAAATTTCATACTCTTCTGAATTTTGATGGTGTGATTTTTTTAAAGGACTCTAATTGTGATCAATTATTATAGTACTCTGGCGCCACCTAGTGTTTTTGTCTACTAACCAGTTTCCATATTATGCCAGATGAACAATTCCTTATAAATGGTCATATATACTAAATAAAAGGAAACAGAAAGATTTTAAGGCAGCTGGCTCATTCATGTAATCTTAACTACTTAGGAGGATCACAGTCTGAATCTATCCCAAGAAGGAGAGTCCATGTGACTTTTCTCCAAGTCTCTCTCTCTCTTTCCCTCTCTCTCTGTCTCTCTGTCTCTGTCTCTGTCTCTGTCTCTCTCACTCTCTCTCTTTCTCTCTTTCTCTCTCTCTCTCTCTCTCTCTCTCACACACACACACACACACACACACACATACACACACACACACACACACACACACACACACACACACACACACACACACACACATCCACCAGAAGTGGAGCTGTGATTCAAGTGATAGAATGCTAGCCTTGGGCAGACAGGGATCAAGCCCTGAGTTCAAGCCCCAGGACTAGCAAAAGGAGAGACAGAGACAGAGTTCGAGTCTTGATTTTGATATTTGTAGCCAAAGTATTTTCCTTTTTTCTTTTTTTTAGTACTTTTACCTAAACAGCTCTTGAAATATTTTTGTTGAACAAACAGTTGGGTTTTTTAGTTTTTCGTTTGTGTCCTTGAGTTTATTCCCATTGGTAAACATTTAATTGCCAGTTTCCAAGCAAAGCAATGCAACCGTAAGGTTGAGCTTGTTTGGGGTGAAAGATAAGTTTCTTCTTAATTGACTCATTTGAGCATGTTAGATGTAGAAGATCGACACATATAAATGCTGCATTTACCAAACTGGCCAAGAGAATGTGAAAATAAGGGTAACTATACCCAATTTTTATGAACTGACAAATAAAATTGACTGATTATACTCTGTGGTTCTTGTTGTTAGAAGTGTCAGCCAAAAAGCTGTGTTAGTGGAAGCTACTCCCCACAATGTCACTGCTAAAATATAATTAAAATGTGTCACAGACCAAATTATGACCCACATACTATTTCTTACCAAGAAAATACACAACTGTTTATACATCTTCTATAAGCTTAATAAAGTAAGCCTTATTCTCTCTAATGTCACATTGCTGCCTTGCATGAAAGAATCACTAAAGACAGATGTGACAGATCCCTGAGGTAAAATTCTGTTCTATTATGATCTGCATCCAGCAATGAGAAATCACACTACACTAGTGATGGACATAGGGATGAGGATTTAGGCAATATCCCTGCGGATAAAAGTAACTGATCTCAAACTCTACTTTACAATGGTTACTAAACGTTATGTTGTCATGTGGAAGAGAGGTATTATTTAAAAATTATTCACTTCAATGATCAACAGTTCAATGTCACAGTATAGCAATTTAAGTATATCAACCTGTTCTGTAGCATACATGTGCATGAACATTGCCTTTAGGAAATGTTCTATTATTCTTGTCTGGTTTACTCTCTTTCAAATCTCTCTATCAAAAAATCCAACAGCCTGAAAAATGGCTTTTCTTCTAGATAAGAAGCTCTATGATTGAGTCAGATAAAGACCAAAGTGTAAGGCAACAGACTTACAATCTGGATCTTTCAAATGTAGATACATGCAGGGGTAATAAGCTGGTATTGTCAGATCTTTTCCCCCTTCAATTGTTCTGTTGTTATTTTTTTTCCTTAGTGTACTTTCATCTGTTTTTATGGATAGAATTATGATATAATATATCCATTCATAACTCATCACATAATTATTTGCATAAATATCTTTTTAGACAGATATAATGATGTACTTTTGCCAGCCACATCATGAATTGAAATTTGAATTGTTAAATGAAGTAAAATGATCATAATGCAACTAATGCTCAAGGAGATTAGATACAAAGGAACTTTTTGTATGCTTCCAAAGAAAAATAATATATTAAAGAATAGAACTATCAGTAATGTATCATACACAGATCACTAGTCTCCCTCCTACTCCCCAAGGATCATTTCACATTAACATACTCAACTGGTTGTGCTCTTTGTTGATGGTTTGTTCAGTATGTATTTTCTCAGCCAACTGTTATTGAGCACCTATTCTATGCTAAACCCTCTTCTAGACAGAGGATAAAACATACAGAATTCCCCTTTAGTAGTAGAATTCATATTTGGAGGAAAGTCTAGATAATAAAGAAGTGTACTTTAAATAATGTTAACTGTTAATAATATTTTTTAAGCAGGGAAAGAGAACAGGAGTGCCAATATTTTCATTCTTTTTTTGGTCAGTCATAGGGCTTGACCTCAGGGCCCGGGTGCTGTCCCTGAGCTCTTTGCTCAAGGCTATCACTCTACCACTTTGAGCCACACCTCTACTTCTAGTTTTCTGGTAGTTTATTGGAGATAAGAGACTCATGGACTTGCCTTCCCAGACCTCAGCCTCCTGAGTAGCTAGGATTACAGGCATGAGCCACCAGCACCCCATTCTTTTTTTTTTTTGTCAGTTATGGGGGCCTGAACTCTGGACCTGGGTGCTGTCCCTCAGCTCTTGAGCTCAAGGCTAGCACTCTACCACTTGAGCCACAGTGCCACTTCCAGCTTTTTTGCTTATGTGGTGCTGAAGAATCGAACCTAGAGTTCATGCATGCAAGGCAAGCGCTCTACCACTGAGCCACCTTCCCAGCTCTGAGTTCCATTCTTTTTTTTGGGGGGGGGGGGTCCGGTCGTGGGGCCTGAACTCTGGGCCTGGGCACTGTCCCTCAGCTCTTCAACTCAAGGCTAGCGCTCTACCACTTGAGCCACAGTGCCACTTCCGGCTTTTTTCTTTTTGCTTATATGGTGCTGAAGAATCGAACCCAGGGCCTCATGCATGCAAGGCAAGCGCTCTACTACTGAGCCACCTTCCCAGCTCTAAGAGTTCCATTCTTAATCAAACAAGTCACTATGCACACTTGCAAGCAGGAGGAATTGACAATAAAACAATTACTGACAATTTTTTCAATAAGGCAAATATATCTTCTTCTAGCAAATCTATTTGTATTTTACCATTCACTTAAGTTGCATCCCAGTGTTGCTACTGCTTATTTTTCTGTTCATATTCTTCCAACTTTGGTTAATGACAATTCTGATTGTCTCCTAAGTTTCTTAGGTATGCTTCCCCATATTTTTGGTTTTGAGTACTTCTAGCACTACCAGACATTACAAGTTCAGCTCATATTTTCTCTGCCCAATACTAGAATAAAACACTTCTTCAATTAAAGAATGGTATTAGAAGTTATGTACATATAATCATACAAAATGATGTTTATGAAATGAACTCCTAGAAATGGAAACGAGGTTTTTTTGTTCTTTTGTTTTTTGGTTTTGTTTAATGTTTTATCCTTTTTTGCTGCTTTTATGTTAATTTCTGTACCATTTGTCTTGTATGTAAGTTTATCTGTTTGGGGGAGGGTAGGGGGGAGGACAGAAACAGTGGGACAAAAGGTGGACAAATGCAGCAGTGATACTCACTAGACACTATGTTGAAAATGAACTACACTACTTGTCAAGAAGTGGGACTAAGGGAAAACTTGAGAGAAAGCAAGGGAAGAGGTGATACCATTCAAAAAGAACTATACTCATTACCTGACTAGAACCCCTCTGTACATCACTTTACAATAAAAATATTTCAACGCATATGTGCAAATTTGGTGGCATTAGACAAAGCATGTATGTGTGAACACATTAAACCAAATACTGTTCAACTAGTCTTTTTTAGCTTTTGTTCAGCATTAGATATTATTTTATTCCTGTCTGAAATGTTCAAGTACTATGCTTTCAATAAAAGACACTCAAAGGCCCTAAACACTTGATAACAGTACTATTGTTCAGAGCCAAAATGTTCTATCTGAATAGATGCAATAGGTTCAAATGCCTACTCAATCCCTCCTACATGGGTGTCCACTCTTGATCTGAGGTATTGCGTACAGGGACATGCAGGTCTGGGTGTATGTGCTCAATGTGAAATCAAGAGAAATTGTAGGATGCTTAGCTGATGGGATGGTCTTTCTGCTTTCTTTGCTACTATCTAAATATTCTCAAAGCCTGCCAAGTCAGACACAAGCAAGAAAGAAAAAGCAGATTTTCATACAGAGATTTGGAAGTGTTCTTACTCAATTCTGCTGTAAGATGATTGCTTCATAGGCAGGAGCAGTGAACTAGGAAATCGTTAGTGCAACGTCTTTGGAAGAAGAGAAGAAATGTGAGGCTACCAAGCAAAGGATTTTTTAATCTCTACCCAAAATCATTGCAACAGAGACTAAAGGGCACAGACTATACACATTCCAGAAACGAAATGTCACTTAATTAATTATAGACTTGGGCTTGATTAACTTTAAGGGGAAAGCTTATAAAGAATGGAAGTAGAGTGAATTCATAGCATTTAGCTAGCAGACATCATTTTTCCTCACCAGTTTTGACCTGTCATTTCACTACTTCTAGTTAAACATGGGAGCTATCATACAGACTATGGGTTATAAACCCATCATCTTTGTTTGTATTTTATAGTAGTCATTTCTCAACCTTGATTTGGTCCTATTAACATTTTATCCTTAAACTTTTTAATACCTAATATCCCACACATAACAATTTCTAGAGAATATATTGACATGAAAACCTTTGAGGGAATCTATTTCCAGATCCTTAATTTATACATTCACACTTTCCTAAAACTAATTTGCTTAACTTCCACTCAGATCTTAGTTGCTAATAAAAGACACTACGACTCCTTGGAAAACAAAATTTGATCAAAGACCTGAGCAGAGAAAATAGATGAGTGTGGAGCATCTTAGAGAGCCAAAACGTAAGGAAAGAGAAAGAAAGGAAGGAAGAAAAAGAAGGAACCAAGAAAGAAGAAAAAAGAGGGAGGACAAACTCTTATTAGAGTTGTTTGGCTCTGAGTGAAGCCAAGGAAGGAAGATGAGAAAATCACCATCCTAACACCACAGTCATAATGGCTGAAAATAAGATGCATCTTTGAATGATCAAACTTTAACAAGAAACAAAACTGATGAATAGCCTCAAAAGACCTTTCCAAAATATTTATTAGTGACTGTGCTCATTTTAACTCTTCCTTGCAGGAGATGACATGTAATTAATCTCCCCTTGAAATCAGCTGGACTCAGTGACTCTCTTCTATCAAACAGAAGGTGAAAAAGAAAAATATTGTAACTTTACAGTGAAAGAAAACTGCATCTTCCACTTATCTAAGTGGTCAAGGTTAATATCATAGCAGTCAGCCATGCTGATAACATGCAACCATCATGTGATACAATGTCAGCATTTCACCTCTGTGGCACTGCTCTTCTTAAAACTGCTTAACCCCATTCTAACCATGAGATCCTGCAGACAGATTCAGATTTATAGATGGCCTACAAAATACCTGACAAGTACTCTTCAAAGATGCCAAGATCACAAAAGCCAAGGAAATACCAAGAAACTGTCACAGATTGAAGAGTATAATAAGTCAAAAAGAACTAAATGCAAGGTACTTTTCTAAAACAGAAAAGAAAATATTAGTGAGGAAGATGGTAAAATTCTGTATCAATCTATAAATTCTGACCTAACATTAATTTCTTAGTTTTGACAAATGTATCATGGTAGTGTGAAATATTATCAGCAGAAGCTGGCTAAAGCACAAGAACACATGATAAACATGCAAATGCCAGGAGAGATCAAAGCTACTGGCTTGAAATGAGCCTTGGTTTTCCCTCTTTTCCTGTTCCATCCTCACAAACACAGTTTCCTGATGGCCAGACACATTCTCAAAAGGATCTATATGATCAATTTAATGACAAGGTCATGGATATTGGTAATTTCTTTTGTTTCTCAAGTATCAATCCTTAAATAGTTTTTAGAGCCTTTAAAAAGCTTAAATTGAATTGAGATTCCACTTCACCCCAGTTAGAATGGCTATAATCAAGAAATCTAATAACAGTAGATATTGGAGGGGATGTGGCCAAAAGGGAACCCTACTGCATTGTTGGTAGGAATATAAACTTGTTCACACTGGAAAGCAGAAAGGAGGTTCCTCAAAAAGACTACACACAGAGCTCCAGCAATCCCACATTTGGGCATTTACCCAAACAATCTCAAATAATGCCATACTAAAGTTACCAGCACAACTCTGTTTATCACAGCATTATTCACCATAGCTAAGATATGGAACCAACCCAGATGCCCCTCAGTCGATGAATGGATCAAGAAAATGTGGTATATAACAATGGAATTCAATGCCTCCATTAGAAAGAATGACACCGCCCTATTTGTTAGGAAATGGAAAGACTTGGAAAAAAATTATATTAAGTAAATCAAGCCAGGCCCAAAGAAACATAAGTCCCATGGTTTCCCTTATATGAAACATCTAGAATATACCTAGGACAAGCAGAAAAGGTCAAAAGTTATGTACATATGACTATATAACATAATGCTACGTGAAATGAACCCTAAGATAGGGACACAAGAGGTTAGCCACATTACCAGCCCTGGACTATGTGATTTTTTTTGTTTCTTTTGTATGTTCTTCCCCCATGGTATAACCCCTTTTTTCACTGTATTTGATTCAGATGCCCTGCATCTTGTATATACATTTTTCTAATTTGGGGAGGCAAAGGGAAATAACAAAATGCTGAAATAAGGATGCAGGCTGACCCATTGAAGCAATGAGTTGTAGAAGATACTATGTTGAAAAAGAACTTTCCAACTTCAGGGTGGGGAGGGAGGAGTTGGGAAGGTGGGAAGGAATGGTGGGGGAAAAACAAAGGAAGGGGTAACAATGCTTGATAGGAAATGTACTCATTACCTTACTCATGTAACTGTAACCCCTCTGTACAATATCTTTACAATTAAAAAAATGTTTAAAAAAACCTTAAGGTGATTGTGAATCTTTTTTAATTGTGACAAAATATACCATCTTAAATTTACCATCTTAATCATTTTAAATGCCGATTCAGTAATTAAATACCTCATTGTAGAATTGTTCTCCAAAAATTTGTTTTGTCTTGCAAAATTGAAATTCTATACCCATTAACAATATCTATTACCTCTCCTCTTGCTTCCTTACAATTATCTCTGCATTTTCTATGTAAATGGAGCTACACTATATATCTCATAAGAGTAGAACAATCTAGCGCTTTGTTAGTTTATAACCAGCTTCCTTCACTTAGCCTAGATTCCTCAAGGTTTATTTATATTGAAATATGAATTCGAATTTATTTCATTCTTATAGCTAAATAAAATCACATTGTATGTAGATACCTCGTTTCCTTTATCCATTCACCCATCAGTGGACATTTGGCTAGTTCAAATCATGCTGCTATCCACAAGTGGGTACAGACATCTCTTTGAGACCTTATTCTCAATTATTTGGAGAAATGGAACTACTGGATAATATAGTAATTCAATGGCTGCTTTCTGATTTTTTTTGGTAGCAGTGATCCTAATGTTTGTTATATATACACACCACATTGCAATTCGTAGGTCATCTGTTTTCCTACCAAGAGTTTGACACAAACATTCTTCCTTGATCTCTATTGCCAGCCTCAAGTTTAGGAAATTAAGGGGAAAAAATCATTTCCAGGAAATTCTCATTCAAAATTCTGAGGAAACATTATTTTTAGTTACAAATTATATAAGCAAAACCTTGCAGTTAAGAATGAGGAAAGAATGAAGACAGTGCAGATACTTTATTTTTTTTCTTCATGAATCTAGTGATTTTTTTTGAACCAATGAGAGAAATCCTGGCTGATCATGAGTATATGGGGATCATTTGCAGTTAAACATATATCCAGCAGCTTTTCCTCGATATGGGGTCCATGGATTGCCTGGATTAGATATAGCAGTGGCAGAAGCCAAATAAATATGCACCTTTAAAAGTACTTCTACAACTTCTGATACAGTGGCACTGTCTACTACCTGACATATGTTATAATATAGTACAATTACAATTAATAGGGGCCTACAGGTGGGAGCCATAAATTTCAGTTTTGCATATTGCCCTGAGCACGTTTTCATGAGCATGAGGGGCTAGTTAGCACCACAAGCAGTGCCAAAGCTCTGTAAGCCTCTGTCAAGAGCCAGAGAGGGGAAAGAAGCGTGACCTCAGGATGTGGCAGGTCAGAAACAGTACATGAAAGTACCTGCAATGGAAAGTGTGTTTAATTCCTTGGGAAAAGGTTACTCATCAGAGAAAATAGAATAAATGGTTACATATATTTTCTAATTTTTAAAAAATATTTTTATTATATAGGCCATGTACAGAGGTGTTAAAATTACATGTCAGGTAAAGAGTACACTTTTTTTTGGACGCCACCCCTTCCCTTGGTCTCTTCCAGTTTTTCCCTCCCAGACCCACCCACAAGTTGTACACTGTAGTTCATTTTCAACATAGTGTCTGGTGAGTACCAGTACTGCATTTGTATACCCTTTGTCCCTCTATTTCTGTACCCATCCCTTATCTGCCCAAAGTCAAACAAACAAGACAAAACAACAAAGTAAAAATACCTCTTGTTTCCATTTCCTAGACCTAGGAACTTGTATCAATTTTCTTGGAAACCTTGAGAAACTTCCCCTAAGGAGGTTGGGAATGAAGATGTTAAAGAACAGAGGATAATACAACAAGCAGAAAGATAATAGACGAAGGTTCACTCAATTGAGGGAGAAGAAAATTCTCTTGGGTTGGAGAGTTTCACTGATGAATTTTATAAATTCAAGTAAGTGTTGGATGCATATCTAAGGACAATGACCACAATACAAAGATGAACTATGATTTTGAGAAAATAGGTTATGAAAACTTCTGGAAATTACCATCTTTACTGTCACTGAATCTCGATGGCATCTTTGTCCATTGCAGCATTTTCATGACTTTGACACTTTTGAAGACCAATTATTTTCTAGAATATCCAGGTTGGGTTTGTCATTCTTTTTAAAATAATTCTATTTTCTTTTATTGTTAGGTACAGAAGAGTTACAGTTACATAAGTAAGGTAAAGAGTACATTTCTTGTCAAACTGTCTTTCTTTCATAATCAGATTAAAGGTTATGTATTTGGGACAGGAGTACCACCAAAGTGACACTGTGCCCTTTTTGCTATTTATTCACACTATTAAGGAACTTGAGAAGAAAGCAATGGGGAAATGCTAAGTTTCCAGGAAGAAAAATTTAAAAGTTGGTCATTTTGAAAAAGAATAATGAACTATTACTAGAACACATCTTAAGTCAGACCAGTGAGAGTGAAGATAGAGTAAAATGCACTCAAGCATTGTTAGGATGAGAGTCTTTCCACACAAATTTTATAAAGCAATTTGACAGGATACATCAAACCTCTTAAGGTTTTTATGATCTTTGCCCGCCAAACTTGAATTCTGGGAATCTATTCAAAGAATAAATGAGATGTCCTGGGGAGCGGGGAGAACAATGAAAGGTGTGAAATTGATCAAGATGCATTGTACTCATAGACTGACATTGAATTAAAACTCCTTTGCAGACTAATTAAAGATAATAAAATACAATAAAATAATATGGCAGAAACAGTGGAACATCTTCATAGAAACTAGGGGGATGTTTTGGCTACTCAGAAGCTGAACATCCTTCTGTTATAAAAGACATCTCAGGAGGTGAATTAAGGGCCTCCCTTCCCAAATGAAAGAAATTTTTGGCTGGGAGGTAGTGAGTATGAAGATCTGTGACACCACTTGCTCAGAGGCCCTGGGTTCCATCAGCAGCACACCCACACAAACACACACACATGCACTAGCAACCTACTACCAACCAATCAGATACTGTGCCTGAAATCTTACATATTGAAGATGTGACATAAATAGTTGGAGAGTGTGTACGGAAAATCAATTCTTAAAGTGTTAAAACAAGTACAGTTGCCATGACCACATTCTCTGGAGATATTACATTTAATTCAATCAAGCAGCTTCAAGTGGGTTTAATCATCACTTAAATGGTTCTCTTAAACTTAGACATAAAAATGGACAACACTAAATTCAGATGCCAGAAAAAAATACTAAAATAAACAGGAATAGGAATACTGGTATGAATTAATTATACGTAATTCTTCTACCACTTGTCCTCTATCCTCTTCCTTGGTACCTGACAGTTATGCACAAAAACCTGGAAAACTGAGCTAGTGAGGAAAGCACTGCAACTCTTTCATTCATCCAAAGATTAGCTAAATCTGCTTTATTTTCCTTAAATGAAACTTACAGATATGTAATAATCTAAAAAGTAAAAGTTTTTTTAAGACAACAGAATGGACTAACTGTGTTTGGAGAAAAATTATGATGTGAGATGAATTCAGAAAAATACTAAAAGGAAATGTTTGGACATAATTGTGTTTGAAGCCATAATAGATTACTGAAAGGATTTCCCATTCACAGGATCACCATGATTGTCACAGCTTCCAGGCTGTGGGTCATGGTGACAATACTGCAACTCAAAAAAAATTCAGACAGAGGGTCTGTGTTATAGATCAGTGGTAGAACACTTGCCCTATACATGGAAAAGCCTGGGTTCAACCTCCAATACTGTACACAAACATACACACACACACACACACACACACACACACACACACACACACACACACACACACACACACACACACACACCAAACAGATTAAAATCCAAGTTTATATGAACATTTCGCTTTTAAGAGATTCAAAAACCATAGTATTCAACTGTGCAATAATAATTCTTATGCTTGTGAAAGATGGAGTTGGGTTCTAGGCTGGATTCTGGTTTACAGTTTGTACAGGAACAGGATAATTCTCTTGTATGTGGGTCTGTCTTGAATATAGCATTCCTGCCCCTTGTCCATTAATTGAAATAGCCCTTATTACTGTGGCAATTAAAAAATATATTTACAAAATATCAGATACCTTTGGAGCTAGTATCACCCATACTAAGGACAAGTGAACTTAATGAGAACCATCACAGTAAAAATATCCACCTGGATTTCCAATCCTTCTTCCCTACCAAATGCTCTTCCCCATGATCTGTGTTCTCTCTCTAAACCTGAAAAATGCTGAGATGACGCCTTAGAATATAAGCTATATGAGTGCAGGAACCTCCATTTTGTTTGTTCACATAGCTCAGAATCTAGAGTAGAAACTTTTACTCAATATTTATTTGTCATACAAATGGAAGTATAATTATATTTAACTCTTCCATGTTGTCTGTACAGAAGACATGTGGTCTCAGAGGATTTAAGTAAGTGATTACATGTTAGCTTCATTAGTGAGCTTGCCCTACTTAAAGGTTCCAGTTGAGCTGTGGTATTCTTCTTAAAGCAACTACACACACAGACTCAGACATCTGGCATATAAATTTTAGTATATGCAAATGAAGTGTCTTCCATTTCATAAAGCCCCCAAAATAAAAAGGGCCAGAAACAGATTGTATTGGAGGAATAGGGTGTAGCTTGTTAGTCAGCTTTGCATCACTGTAACAAAATACATGAGACAACAACTTGAAAGAAGGAAAGGTTTATTTTGACTCACTTGGCTCTATTACCTTTGGGTCCATAGTAAGACATTGAGACAGTATTATACATCCTGGTGGGAAGGAAACTTGTCACCTCATGGCGGCAAGGAAGCAAAATCAGAAGGAGAGAGGGAGAGGGAGAGGGAGAGAGGGAGAAATGGACTAGGGGAAGGAGGGGAAAGAGACAAAAAATGAAGGAAGGAGGAAAGGGATGGAAAGAAGGAAGGAAGGGAGGGAGGGAGGGAGGGAGGGAGGGAGGGAGGGAGGGAGGGAGGGAGGGAGAAAGGTTTCAATGACCTACTTCCCCAAACTAGGTCTACTTCTCAAAGTTTCTACCCCTTCCCATCAGCACCACCAGCTGGGAAGCAAGCCTTTGACACACAGCCTATGGAAGACATTGAGGATACAACCCATAGATAACCATCTAACCTAAGAATCATATGAAGTCTTTAGTTCCATGCCTTAATCTAGTCCAAAATATATTTTTAATATTATTCTACTGTATAAGCTGTAGTGTTAGTCTCCTATACTTATTCCATCGTGAAAATATGATCTGAAAATTAGTATGTTACACTAGAACCCTTAAGAAGATACTTCCCTATGGCAGAATGGCAAATAAAACCCATAAAACTCTAGGGTCTGGTCAACCTAAGGAATTTTATGAGCATACAATGTCAAAATAGTCTCCTCAAAGTGAACGACGAGTTGTTATATAGCAAGCTTCCTACCACAAAGGAAGATACAATGCATATTGGATCTCTGTGTGTGTGTGTGTGTGTGTGTGTGTGTGTGTGTGTGTGTGTGTGTGTGTGTGTGTGTATGTTACAGACAGCATTGAAGGATAGCATAGCTCAAAATGAGCCCTGTGGTCATACTTGGCTACATCTTGATGCTATGATCCCTTAGTTTTTCCATCAGCTCCATAAGTCTCCTTAACACCCTTTCATGATAATACCTTTCTGCTTTCATTAGCCAGAGTTGTCTTCTTACATCTGTTTGCAAGAACCTTTTTTTTGTATAGTCCTCAAATTGGAGAATATTAAAACTT
The DNA here is from genome assembly GCF_024711535.1 of Dipodomys merriami. Classification (NCBI taxonomy): domain Eukaryota; kingdom Metazoa; phylum Chordata; class Mammalia; order Rodentia; family Heteromyidae; genus Dipodomys; species Dipodomys merriami. The sequence goes on along the minus strand of NW_027206068.1, from coordinate 45,835,596 downwards.
AACTATAATAAATTCACAACTATAAACTAAATATTTGTCTAAAAATAAGTGAAAATAGCAAGGTACAAATTGCTGTATATATAAATGAATGCAATAAATTTTCAAATGGGCAGAAAATGTTGGAAGGAAATACATCAAAATGTTGAGTGTTTTTCTCTGATATGGTGAAAAATGAATACTTTTTCTTTTTCCTCCACTAATTTTCTATAATGAATGCATAATTCATTTATAATAAAAATGCCTATCTTGCAAAAAAAGGCTAGTAGAAAGATAATAAAATTTGAAAAGACCCTGTATATTAGAAATTGTTAATGCTTTGTGTGCTAAGCTAGACTAAAATCCCTTCTAATAAAAAAAATCTGTTAGGATAAATGAAGCAATACAGAGAAGTTCTTTGAGTTCATTAAAAGTGACATGTAGCATTGCTCTCTGGTGCTGCTTTCATTCTGCCTGCTCAGCTCATGGAAATCACTAAATAGCTCTATGATAAAAGGAAAGTTTAAAAAGGTACCTTCAAATGAAAAGCTGGAGCTTAGAACCAGTGTATATTGTTTTCTATTGGTGCTTTACGGGCTTACCATAAACTTAGTGCTTGTGGACTATGAGAAATAGATGCCTATTGCTTATAAATTACCCAGCCTATTAGTTCAGCTGTACAATGCTTCCCTAGCAAGCTTGAAAGCCAGCACCACCAAAAAAAGTTATAAATTACTCAGTGTGTGTGTGTGTGTGTGTGTGTGTGTGTGTGTGTGTGTGTGTGTGTGTGGTATTCTTGTACAAAAGCACAAATGGACAAAGATATTCTCACAATTTTATGATGAAAATTGCTTCCAGATCCCTCCCTTCACTCCCTAAAAAACAAAATTAATTAAGCCCAGTGTGGTGGTGTGCATATATGTAAATATAGCACTCATGATAGTGAGGCCAGAGGACCATGAATTGGAAGTCAGCTTAGTCTACATTGTGAGTTCTAGGCTAGCCTGAACTACATAGTGAAATATTGTCTACAGAAAAAGAAAGTAATAAAAAAGAAAATCCATAACAAATCTCTGATTGTTAGTGATTTTATTTCTGTATGTAAATATGCAAATGTTTCAACCATAGCTGTTTCAAACTATTCCAATGTATCCGTGAATAGAGAGTTAGGACGTTTATAATCAGCTCTTGGAATTTAGAATCCAAGCTTCATCTTCAGAAACTATGATCCAAGGCTTACTTCACAAGGGAAAAATTAACCTGGCCCAAGCCAGTTTTTGTAGAAGTCACATCATACAGTGGGCATGGTGCTCTTGGATTTTCTTGTCCATTTCTTTCTATGTCTTCTGCTTTAACCACTGTGCTCTAACTATCCTCCAACACAGCAATAGTATAGCAGTCAGCCCTCAATCTGCTAGAGTTACAGGCTTAGCCATGATTGGCGGAGTGCAGGGCTAGAAAAACCCAGCTTTTTTTCTAGGGTACTTCCCTGTAGAGTCAGACCAAAGTCCCTCTGAAGTTTAGCTTGAAATCATGCTCTTGGTTCTCTTCCTCACTAATGCTTTTCCAGAGGACATCTCTAGCAACTTGCTAACACACAAGACTGGATCTTGTGGTCTGATTCTGAGATGTCCAATCAAAGACAATTGTGGAGATGACCACATCAGCTCTTTGCCCATAATTTGTTTATATTTCAGTTTCATCCTCTGGTTGCTTTAATAAAGCTGCTTGTCTAGAAATCAATACATATGTATGTTTAATCAGCAATGGCTAGTTACACAGACTATATTTAGTGAATAAAGGGAGGTGATATCTAAATTCTAAAAAATGAAATCAGGGCATGCTGAACTGCTAAATTTAACTAAAAGAAATGTGGGAGTTCATCTGCATGTTTTCTGAGGCATGTGGGTCCAGGTTTGTCCCAACATGGTATAGCACTATTTCATCCTGCTATCCAAACTCCTCATCATTCCCAGTCTCACAAGTAGCATTTCAGAAGATGCACACTAAGAAAGTGATGCCATTATGTTGGAAGTAAATCTGTTCCTATCATAAGCCAACTAACTCTTTTCTGTCTTGGGGAAAAGTCTTTCTCTGCCCTCTGTGGAAAAGATTCAATTTGTCTTTGAAGACATATCCAATAACTAAATGGAAAGGTCCTTCATGCTTGTAAAGACAATATTGAGTGCACAATCCATAGCAAGAAACTCTTATAGTTTTCTCATAACAAAACAAAGGACAGACACAACTTTGCATGTCTGCACACTGTCTTTGGCTACTCACACACACAAAAATAAAGAACCCAGATAAATGTTTGTTTCCAGAATAAAACATAAAAAAAATTACTACCAGGAAAAATGCTAAAGTTCTTCACAACCAGAAATGAGATCCCCCAAAACATAAAGCACATACTTGTTAGACTACTTACCCAGTTGGAAGACTATGGCTGGATTGACATCTTTATTTTCTGTCCGAATCATAAAACTGAGATATGATGACATGCACTGCATGATTGGAAAATGAAAGATGCAAAAGGACACCTTAAGATTTGCATCTGTCTGTCTCTCATTGCAGAGGAAAGGTTAAATTCCCATTCAGTTTCTAGAAAACAGATATATGTAATTAGAACAATAAGCTAATGCTGCCAGAGAAGGATAAAAATACACACAAACTGTAGTGATCACAGAACTTTGCAATCTGTATTCACATATAAATTATAATGACAATTATTGAAAGAAGTGAACCCAAAATATAAATTCTTAGACCATCCACTCTCAAATACCTTCATGTTGCTGTCGAAGATAAAATTATAAAGGGTTTAGTCTTGTGAGATTCTTTTATACATTATTGATATAATCATTCCATCTCATTATAAAGTTGTCCAGTTTGAATGGCTAAAAAGTGTTTGATATTATGCTAACTCCACATATGTGACATTGATGAAGAAAAGAATTTCAGAAGGCTGTCGAAGCTATGAAAATTAGAGACTTTACTTGAAACATTACCCATTTGAACAAAGATGTTACAAAGAGATCGTTAGAGCATTGTGTGTGTTGCGTTGAAACTTGTCCACAGGGAATTGAGTCCAGGGATATATAATACACATGCCACACTAATGTTAGGGTTGTATCATTTCTGTGCAAAGAAACACAGCAGTACTGAATCTAATGCTGCTCATGTAAATGGGCTTCTAAGACTGGTGAGGGAAATAAAATGAGAGATGACAGGGTTGGAGGCATGGCTCAGGTGCTAGAGTGCCAGCCAATGAGCAAAAACATCAGACACTGAGTTCAAGTCCTGGTCTTAGACCAAGAAAAAAGAAAATGAGAGATGAAGCATTTGAGGAGAAGACATAATCATATAGCAAGACTATTTGGATTATTACAATGGGAAAAGTTTTTTTCTCCTGTACAAAATCTTAAAAGAGCCTTATAAATGTTCCGTCTATGTCCATTGTTTCCTTATCACCTTTCCCACAGGGTTGTGTCTGTGGTTATTTCAATCATCCTTTCTTCCAGTTTATACCCTTGGTATTGCCCTTGACCTTCAACTTTCAAGTCCTAAATTTGTACAAGGTAACATGCCATTTCATATATACTATGGTTCTCACTTGAAGACATGCAGATATGTGAGAGGGAGAAAGGGAGGGAGAAAGAAAGGGAAGAAGGGAGTATAGAAGAAAAAGGAGCTTAACAACAAAGCCAAGTTGAAAACTGCCTCATAGAGACGTAATCTTTGACAGGTGACAGAGTTCATAGCTTCTCCTAACCCTGTCTTCCTTTGTCCTGCACAATGGATCCCTGAGTGTGGTAATGGGGCTCCATCTAATGCCAGATAGAGAGGAAATGTGTGCAGGAAACAATGAGAGAGCTTTGGTTTTGAACTACAGTGACAAGTTACTGACAGGCTGTAGCCTGACACAAAGCTGGCAAAGGACAAAGCAAGAGAGCTGATAATGAGACATTGTTTGTACATATTAATGGGCACCTCACAAAGAGACGTAAAGGAAAGGTCACTGGGCAGCCAGGCATGACTGACAGAGCCCGAGAAGGTGAAAGATGCCCACTCGGAGAGACATCTGCTCATGGCCAACAGCAGCCATAAGCCTGGGAAAGTGCAGGTTCCCAGCACTGCCTGGCTCCCCAGGGGAAGCACAGTAACCCCCACACCAGCAGTGACAGGCCAGCAGCTGCCCAGAGCACACGCTCTGACTCATGTAGTTCTTGGGAGTCCTGGTTCAGACCTATCACTTCTCCTGCTTGTTATTTAGTATGTTCAGATTCCCATTGTAATAATCCCAGCACTAAAGATGAATCTATGGCACTTCTTCCTTAAAAACACAAAGAAACACTGGAGCACTGGGAACCCACCAGAAAGCCCAGCAAGTTGCGCATTTTCAAGGCATTCAATAAAACTTGAGGAAACTCTTTAAGAGGAAAGCTGAAATGACTCACAAGGCTGAGGTTATTTCAACTTCAAGTATGAAAGGAAGAGCACCTGTGATCTAAGAACTTCTTAAAAGGCAAAGATCTAAGAAATAGATCTGAATAGAAGTATACATAGCCCTTTAGCACCCAGCATCAGTCAGGGTTCGGATCAGATAACCAAGTGTCCTTCAGTCCATGTCACACTGTCTAACATGCTCTTCCACTTGGCTAAGTCAGTCACTCTGCATGTACAGGGAGATCACCCTGTCAAACAGGTCTCCCACCCTCCTCTCTCTGTGTCTATTCTTGGCAGGGATGAAAGCCAAGATGATTGTAAACAGTCTGACAGCTCTATTATGACGAAGAAAACGATTCTTAGCTACTTCAAAGAATTGAAAACAACGCATTCAGAAAACAAAAATATTTCCAACACAAGATTAGGAAAACACATTATAAGGCTATTATACTAGTGTATATAAAATATTAGGCTCTGTTACCAAACAAGCCCTTTACAAATTAATCTTCTTCTAAATATAGTCTGAGTCAGCTCCATAAAGTTGTCCTGTTACACTTTAATTCTTTCAAAGAGCACTATTTTAAATCAAGGCATCTGTTAAAGACTTTCATGTCTTGCTAATTATCATTATATCCAGGGCCAATGGCTCACACCTGTAACCCTCGGTAGGCAGGAGGCTGAGATCTGGAGGACTGTAGTCAGAGGCCAGCCCAAGCAGAAAATGTTGGCAATACTTCATCTCCAAGATAACCAGCAAAACAGAGCTGGAGTCGCTTAATTGGTAGAGTGCCAGATAACATGCATAAGACCTAGAGCTCAAACCCCAGTACTGTTAAAAAGCAAACAAACGAAAAGAACCATCACCATGAGAATATCATGTAACAGTCTGTAATATTTTTAAAAAGCAATTAGAATAGAATTAGGGTTTGAGCTCAAGTAGATACTAATCCATTTAGCCATATGAATGAATAGCTCTTTGTATTTCAGCATCAGATAATGTTGTCTAGCTTAGCAATTTATTGTTTCCAGTATAGTTTAGAACTTATGGCCAAAGTCACTAACAAGCTACTGAAGCCTAGTCACAGCTGTTCTTTTCTTTAGTTTCTATTCTATCTCTTTCTGTTTTCTTTCTTGCCAGGACAGTGTGTGTGTGTGTGTGTGTGTGTGTGTGTGTGTGTGTGTGTGTGTGTGTGTGTGTGTACGTGCGCGTGCATGCGGGCACGCTCGTGCTTTCATGTGCACCAGTCCTGGGGCCTAAATTTAGGGTCTAGGTGTTATCCTTGACCTTATTTGCTCAAGGCTAATGCATAACCTCTTGAGCCACAGCTCTGATTCTGGCTTTTTTTGTTTGGTTGGTTCCTGGTTAATGGGAGATAATAAAAAGTCTCTTGGACTTTCCTGCCTGGGTTGGCTTTGAACTGTGATCTGCAGATCTCAGCCTCCTAAGTCCCTAAGATGACAAGTGTAAGCCACTGATGCCTGGCCCAGGATAACTTTTTAAAATAAATTAACATAAAACCAGGCAAAAGCAAGGGTAGAAGGGAAGAGCAAATAGCAACTATAAAAGCCTATCTGCTTTCCTGTTCTTTCCTATCCTTAGTAGATCTGTGCCACATACTCTTACCACCTGATTCCTGCCAGCAGGTGTTTGCCTTTGCCACTATGCACAGGCGCCGTGGAGGGTTTCACTTGAAGGTCATGTGGTTCTTGGAACTTGACATATTTTTGCAGTGTCCATTCTGCAATGGGATTCTGTAATCTCATTTTCCCTTTTTCTCCCCAAGCACACTAGAAATAAAATCAACTCACCAAATACAAAGATATATTAATAGCAAGTAAGAACAAAAATTCACCAAATATTAGACAATACAAGGAGTCAAGGCCAATATCAGAAAATACCAATAGAAGTCAAAAATAGCTAAACATTGCCTATGATTTGGCTGAAAGTTGTAGAGAAAGGTGTTACTGAAAGGAAGAGGCAAGAAAGAAATCATCCAGGGAAGAAAAATAATTGAGAGGACAAAAAAAGAAAAAGTAAAGCAAAATGGGGGAGAAAGACTGTACTTCTGGTAGACACAAAGTGTCACCTACAACTCTCTCTCAGAGGTAGCTTGGGGGCCTCCAGCACACCAGTAGTCTACCAGGATGAAAGCACATTTGAATAAAAACGTATAGGAAGTGGTAGAGTGTTTGCTATGAGCTGAACGGCTCAGGGACAGTGCCCAAGCCCAGAGTTCAAGATCTGCAACCAACAACAACAACAACAACAAAATGTATAAGAGGAAGAGGAAGAAAGAGTTGGGATTTTTCTCTAGGAAGTAACATCTGAAATCACTTGGGACACAGAGATATCCTATGTATTCAGACGCAGTTCTGTTCAGGGAAAGATGTTCTGAAATGTTCTCATTTGCAAAGCTTTCTAAAAGTCACTAGTAGAACCTAATCTCATTGTCTTCTAAACTAACTATTATAGTGCCACACATACACACAAAAAAGCCCTAGTTTCATTATTTCCGCTTATTCTCAATATTTAATAATGGGAGACATTTTGAGGGCACTGACAGGGTTACTTGTCAGGAACTCCTTTTACATAAGGCTAAAAACAAGCCAAGAGTGACACTTGAAATTGATCATCCTTTTAGCCATTCTGTCAGGCTCCGAAAATTAATGAGTGGGCTGCAGAAGAGAAGTGGTTTACCAGAACATCGCACAAATTTGCTGATCTTGACTTGCTGAAATTCTGCTTACCTAATGCAAAGCTTCAAGCACTTCACTTTTCCGAGATGCTTACATTCTAACCAACTCTTCTGGGGCACCTCTGCTAGACATTAGTTCCTCCTCAGGTAAGTAACAGCAAAATTTAGAAGAAAGCGCTAGTCTCCGTCCTTGGCTGATAGAAGATACCACAGGTACTTTTAAAGTTTAAATTACAAACTCACTGTGCTAATACAAAATCCTAGACCCCCAAATGCAGAATACTATTCATTCAGCAATACTACTTGGAAAAATACGCTCAGAACACTACGTAAGGTACAGTAACAAAGTTACCCAGTTAAAGAAATGCTTTGGTAAAAATGATGTTTCTATGGCAAGATTGAGCTTTGGTTCTGTAGAAATGATTTCTGCTACTTTCTTAAGATGTAATATAATATCATCTGTCCCTAAATACTATGGTGTATTCTCCAAGCTCAAGGATACACATAAACTCAAAAAATGTAAGGATGACAAGTGACAGCAATTACTGAGTTGTTCTTCCATTTATGACAATTAATGAACTACTTATGCATATTTTGCTCCTCAGTCCCCTTCTAAACCCTGGTTCTAAGCAACCAACTATCTACTAGACTGGCTCAAACACCACTGTACCTAGCTTTGAGAAACTGCACTGGCTCTCATTGGTACTGTCATTTTTTTCTTCCTTCTTGAATCATAAGGGAGATTATGCACATGCTGTAATTGCATATTTTGTCCTTTTTCTGTGCTCAGAAATAGAATTTTACACATATTTTTCTCATAAATTCCTTTAATTTCCTTCTTTTCTTCTGTTTTGAATTCTTACCAAATTCATACAAGAAAAATTATTTGCTTTCTCTTCCTTATCCTCATTTTTTCTCTAGGGCTTTTAGAAGTCAAAGTACTTGAGGGAAAAAAAGGCAGCCACTGTCCAGACTTCAATAGAAGCACTTTTTTCTTCTTCTAAAGCACTAAGCAGTGTCCCAAAGTTATCTTCTGAATGTACTGACAAAGGTCATCTCCTATCCTTTCTTCTGTTCTTAAATTAGGAAAATGTAAAAAGTACTATTGTGAATGAAACAAACTTCTTGGGTTTAAATTAGCTACACAAACTTGATAAATAACTTACAACTCATTGGGCCTTAATTTCCTCCCCTGGAAAATAACATAATTAGAGCATTTACCTTGCAGGACCATTGTGAAAAGCAAATGAATTAATACTTTGAAAGGACTTGAAACAATATCAAGTACATATAATACTCATTTTTGTTGTTAATATTGCAATATCATTTTCTGACTTTTTAAAATTTTAAATATTTGTACTTCACACATACTTGGAATTAAATTGATTTTTACAGTTTGGCCTAAAGCTATAGATATACTTTTAAATACACAATTTTTATTTTTGTTTGGGGGGGGGGATGTCAGTCATGGGGCTTGAACTCTGGGCCTGGGCGCTGTTCCTCAGCTCTTCAGCTCAAGGCTAATGCTCTACCACTTGAGCCATAGAGCCACTTCCAGGTTTCTGAGTGGTTTATTGGAGATAAGAGTCTCACGAACTTTTCTTGCCTGGGTTGGCTTTGAACCGTGATCCTCAGATCTCATCCTCCTGAGTAGCTAGGATTACAGGCCTGAGCCACCAGCACCCGGCTATGGCTTTTGATATAAGCTCTTTTATACATTCTAAAATATAACACTACTGTCTTTAAACTCAAAATTGATTTAGATCCCAGAAAGGAAAGTGGAATCTATTGACAACAATCCTTTCCATGGTGGTATATAAAGTAAATGGAAGCTGGGTACTACTAGTAGCTCATGCCTTTGATTCTGGCTACTCAGAAAGCTGAGATCTGGGGATCATGGATTAAAGCCAGCTCAGACAGGAAAGCCTATGACACTCTTATTTCCTATTAACCACCAAAAATGCTTGAAGCAGAGCTGTGGCTCAAGTAGTAGAGTAGTCTTACATTAAAAAGCTCAAAGACTAGGCTCAGGTTCTGAGTTCAAGCACCAGGATTGGAACAAAAAAGTGAATAGAAATTAAGCATATTAAAAGGGACTTACCTCTACTTTTCTTAATGCCATATATCACAGAGCTGCTGCAAATCTGAGCAAGAGATTCAGATAGTGGGTAGCAATATGGGTTCTTTGTTTGTTTGGTGGTTGTTTTGTGGGATGGTTGTTGTTGTTGTTTTGGTGACAATACTGGAACTTGAACTCAAGGCCTGGGTGCTGTCCCTAAGCTTTGTTTTTGCTCAAGGCTGATACACTACCGCTTCCAGCTTTTGTTAGTTAATAGGAGGTAAGAGTCTCATAGACTTCCTTGCAAGGCTCTTTAGAATCCCCCATCCTCAGGTCTCAGCTTCCTGAGTAGCTAGAGTTGCTGGCTTGAGCCGCTGCTCCCAGCTAGCAGTAGCCTTTGTATATGCATGACTGCAACCAGAATCAGATGCTTCCTTTATGAACACACAGCACATAAATAATCCAATTCAAGCATTTAATGTAGCTCCTGATTATTGTTGACCATTTATTACAAAGATTTTTGGCTTGTTCCAATGCAAGGTCCATGATCTTCGTAAAGAAGTCTATCACATCATTTTTCCTAAAAATTATACAGCTTCCTGTTTATTCCTTTTCAAAGCCCTGCCTTGTTTTATAAAAAGAACTGTGTAAAGGTACTTACAGCCTAGGGATTGTAGCTAAAATACTAGAGTCACACTGTTAAATGCAGGGAAAAACTAAATTAAGCCTCTGAAAGAGATACTACTCAAGTTAATGTTTCCCTTGTGTCTAAGTGAAACCCATTCTGACAAGCAGGGCTAAAATGTGTTCTGGTAATTGCTTCTTTCCTCAGCATTGCTGAGTAATTGCTTCACAGCTTTGCCCTCCCAGCACACTTACATAGAGTTATCAGGATGATATGTCAAAATGATATCAAGACCCAAAGAACAATGTTTTAAAAGTCTTTCTTTTATTTGGAGAACTTCTGTGTAGCCCTCTGTGTCCTTCCAAATACCAACCAATATCATCCTAGAATACCTTAGAATTTTTCCTTGCTTTCTATGGCCACTCAAATAATAGTTAAACTCAAGAAAAGGAATTTGAAATAAGTCATATGGAACTATGAGGCACAGGGCAATTGCTTCAGAGACGAGTTCTAGGATCATAAAGGAAATCACCAGGATTTTCGCAATAAATTATTTCTATTTCCAAGCTAAGTCACCTGATGACTACTAAATGTTGAATTATATGTATCTAAACCAGCGTTTTGCAGCTTGGATTGATACTTGTGCTCGGTGGACAAACTCTTTTTTTTTTAAGTTTAAAGTAAAAACAAAGAAAAAGAATACATTAAGATCCCTAAAATCAGTAGATCTACTCCTTTTTAAGGTACATCTCAGTTAAGAATGAAGAAGCCCTACTACAACAAGGATGCATTGACAACACTTGTTTCCTCCCCTTTTATAAAATGTTCTATTCTGTCCAATGGCTCAACAAGAAAATGGCTGCTCCACTTATCTCAAAAATATGGATCACATTGACCACTAATGCTTATTTCCTTCTGCTGCTGCCATGGCTTATCTCTCCTATTTGATGGTGGGTAGAAGCAACTGCTCTGGCTTATTCCATTACTCACATGACAAAGGCTAAACCACCAAGGTCAATGTTGAATATTATCCATCACATTGCCAATCTGTCTGCGGTGATTGATGGGCTGTTGCCATTCTGTTATTGTCACCCTTTCGCTGTTCAGTCACATCAGGACTGGAATTCCCAGGTGTTATACCATTCCATTTCCTAATGGTTTCCACACTAAAATGGCCCATGAACTGGCTTACTTTCACAGAAAAACGGAGGCCTGGAGGCTTGGACTAATGTCCCGGCTGGCTGACTCAAAAAAGCATATTGAAATGCTATCACTTAGAGAGAGGCCTCGAACTGAGTTCTAATCCTTTGTTGACTGCAAACATGGGTGATTCTTACCCAAAACTTTAAACACGTTCCAAGCATTAAAGCTCAGATGGTGTGAACAAGTTCATTGAAATAACTGAATGTTTAGCAAAGGTAGCGCTAGGTCAGTCTAAGGGGCCGTTAATCTCGCTGTTGTAGATAACATGCACTCTCAGAAACATGATAAAAATCCTAATCCTAGGTCAATAAACACAGTACTCTGGATTCAAGCTCCTCCTCCCAGCAAACCTGACAACCACGACACAGACAGAAGCACAGAAGTCGATTGTGTGGAAAATGCAACTGGACCGTGTGTACACTTCCTCTTCGTCTTCTTCTTTTAATCAATAGCACACGGAGCCTCCCGCTTCTATTGAATTAGGTTTACAAAGCTTTTTTTTGTTCTCACCTGTCGCTAAGAAAAATCATTCATGGCATCCTGGATCTGAACTAGCGGAGACTGCATGAATCAAAAAAGGTTAAAAAAAAAAAAAAAAAAGTTCCCTCCCCAGGGAGGCTGCCAGCTGTCTCATTGATTCAGCTCTGCTCTTGGCTGATTTGGAGGCTACCCTGGAACCAGCTCCAGCGGAGTACTGGATAATAAGATACCACAATGCAAACTGTTACCACGGAGAGACAGAACATCTGGTCTGGAACAAAGGCAAAGTCCATCGCTAAGAAGCAGACTGGCCATCATCATTCGACCATGAATACGCCTGGTCCTGTAACCTGAAAGAGAAGGTCCCTGGAGCCACATAAGGGAAGACAAAATAGAAACCATAAGGAAAAAGAAATCCAGAGAGAGAGAGAGAGAGAGAGGGAGAGAGAGAGGGAGAGAGAGAGAGAGAGAGAGAGAGAGAGAGAGAGAGAGAGAGAGAGAGAGAGAGAGAGAGAGAGAGAGAGAGAGAGAGAGAGAGAGAGAGAGAGAGAGAGAGAGAGAGAGAGAGAGAGAGATTACCTATTATTTTCCCATCGTTTTTGTCTCAATATAGGACAACATCCAACAGTCTTTCTAGGAGCCTTATTTATTTTTTAACTTTAATCAACAATGATGAAAACTGAATTAGAAAAGGAAAAAAAAGATAAACTGGCTGGTTGTACCTTTCAGTTCTGTGAGATTTCAGGGAGTTGAAACATTTGGGTGGGGGCTAATATTGATTTTGTTTGGTTTGGATGGTTGAATGCTTCCATTGCTATCCTGCGGCTATAAGCAGAGCTAATGACCAGCCTCTGTGCTGTAGAATTATTTTAACTGCCAACAACCCATTCAGGCAGCCAGTCTGAGAAGGTGAGGGGAGGTGGCAGGGAAGATAATGGCTAGTGCCATATGCCTTCTAAACCAACTGCAAGCCTACACTGGGCACTTCACATTCTTGGCTGTCCAGGTTGTTTTTAAGCTCCTTGTTGTTTTTGTTGCTTTAAGTATTAAACAACACGTTGAGAAGTGGAGAATCTGACTTCCAATTGCTTTAAAATGCAGATTTAAAAAAAAAAAAGGCTTACCCTGTTGACAAAGCCCCTGTCAAAGTGTGAGTCATTATTCTCTACATAAGGTTTGTGTACTTCATTCCTTTCCAAAGCCATCTGTCTGAATTTAATTCACCGATAATTTTATCAGTCTCCCCATGCATTGCCTGAAACCTCTCCATTGCATTTTTCATTCTTCACAGATGTTAACTCTTTGAATGACAGGCCCAGTGCCTTTAGAATTTTCATGAAGATGCACATTCTCTCAGAAGAGACTCTCACATAGGCAACCCTTTCCTCCCCCGCTGCGCTTCCCAACAAAAGCTGTGCTTCTCCCAGGACAGCCCTGCCTACATGGGACATTGTATGTAGGACACTGCTGAAGAAGACACCTGCAGTGCCACCATCCCAGGCACAGGAAAGACTTAGCATTTAACATGCTTTTGGAGAAACTAGTCATCAGTTTGCATTTCACCATGATAATCCCAATCTTTCTTATCAAAGTAGTGCATATATTATCCTCAAGAAAATGAAGAGTGTCAATGACAATATCTACTTTTAAATCAACTATTTAAACTACTTGAGGGTTTTTTCCCTGCTTACTTCAGATATTGAATTCTTTTTTTTTTCCTTTTCTCTTTCTCTCTCTTTATTTAAAGAGGTGGAGGTGTCTTACTATGGTGCCCCACTGACTTCAAGCCCTGTCACTCTAGCCAGTTTCTTGCTTCAGCTTTCAGAGTGGCTGAGATTACAGGTACAAACCACTACACCTTACTTACGTTTTCTGTGTGTGTGTCTGTGTTGCTTGTGTATGCTAAGTCTGCTCTGTTCTCTATTACTTAGTTATACTCCTAGTATCCCCACTCCTTAATTTTTTTATTTTATTTTTATCTTTAAGAAACTACAAAGGACTTGCCATTCAATAAGGTAGTATAGAAATACAATGAATCTTGATTTACTTCCCATTTTAATGAAATCATAAACAATTTTTAAAAGAAGGAAAATGTATTTTGGCTCCTGCTTTTAGAGGCTTGAGTCAACTGGCTGTCTCATTTCTGGGCCTTTAGTGAGACGGAGCATGTTAGTGGAACAGTGTCTTTCCTCTTAACAACAGCCAGAAAGCAGAGTCAGAAAAGGTCATGTGGTAAGATTCCCTTCAAAGACACACCCTGGTAGTCTAATTCCTACAGCCAGGCCCTATTACCGACTAGGTAATATTACCTAGTCGGTAATAGGGCCTGGCTCTCCATTGATGCCATCAAATTAGGACTCTATCCACAAATTAACTGATTGATGAAGTCAGAGCCTTCCTAATCTATTTACTACTAAAAAAAAAAAAATCCACCATCGAGCAACCAAATCTTTAACACATAGCCTTCAGGGAACATTGCAGATTCAAACAATTATGGTTAGTTTATTGGTTTATGTTTTTGTGTTTGAGTTTGGAGGACTAAGCCAAAGCCTAGTGTATGTTAAGCCTGCTCTTCATTTCATGGTTACACTACCAATACCGCCCCTTTGAATAAAGAACTCATTTAAATGCTCATTTAAATGGTTGTGCATAAGGTTTATCTCAAGTACATCATTAATTCATTTTAAGAATAGTTTGTTACTAGTTTCTTAATTCATTCAGGAAAAAAAAGTCTTTGGACAATTGAGATTACATCTTGTTTTCAATCAAGCTTTTCGAAGTATCTGTGTTGAACAGAATGTGGTACTGAGAGTAGCAGGGAAAACAAGTGGCTTTAGCTTTTGTAAGGTTGATCTAGTGGGAAGATAAGACACAAAGCAAAATATGATTGGCTCAAAGTGCTATGCAAACACACACAATACAAAAAGAGAGCTTTATTTAACCAGAAACATAGTAGGTAGTTCACAGAGATTAACTGCTACTTGGACGCTGAAAACTGGGAAAGATATGAGGAGTAGAGTTGACAATGAGAAAGTATCCAGCTACAGTACACTCCTATGACAGGAACATACCACAAGTTCTAGGAACAAACAATGTGCCAAACTTGGTTGGATCACATGAAATGTGAGGGACAAAAGAAGTTAAAGGTAGAACCATAGCTTGAGAAGGAACCAATAGAAATATCTGAGCAAGAATGAGACATGAACTGCATTGTAGAAGACAAAGTTCTCTGTAGGATGAATAAGGAGGAAAGATATCAAAATAGGTTAAAAAAAGATCAAAAGTGTCTTGATAATAAGGGAAATAGAGGTCCTGGGATAGGGCAGATGTACTTGGAATGAAACTGAATGAATTTGTTCAGACTGTCCAAACAGATGAGAGAGATGCATTAAAATCAAGACTCAGGTGGGTTGTGCAAAACTCTCAGACTAAAGTGCTTGGCAGCTTTGCTTCTTTCTACAATAGCACTTAGTTTCCCAGGTGTCAGAACTGTTTCACAAAGGAATCTAAGCCAGCCCTTTGGGGAAGTATCTTCCTCATATTAGAGATTCTTCCTCTTCTTATTCCTCCTCCTCTTCCTCCTCCTCCCTCCTCTTCCTCCTCCTCCCTCCTCCTCCTCCTCCTCCCTCCTCCTCCTCCTCCTCCTACTCCTCCTCCTCCTCCTCCTCCTTCTTCTCCTCCTCCTCCTCCTCCTTCTTCTCCTTCTTCTTCTCCTTCTTCTTCTTCTTCTTCTTCTTCTTCTTCTTCTTCTTCTTCTTCTTCTTCTTCTTCTTCTTCTTCTTCTTCTTCTTCTTCTTCTTCTTCTTCCTCCTCCTCCTCCTCTTCCTCCTCCTCTTCCTCTTTCTCCTTTTTCTTCTTCTTTTGTTCATTTAGCACTGATACTGTATTATGAGCAGTTTCCAAGTTTCCTATTTTGTTTTCATTTTCACTGGAAGAGATCATTCAGAAAACCTGGTATTTGAACTAAATAAATAATTATCAGAAAACAAGGTAGTGAGTTCAGGTGTCCCAGATATAAGGAGAACGAGAGGAGAGATGATGAGGAAATGTAGTGCCTTAATTAAAATAATGATATGCCACCTACAAGATGGAAATCAACACTTTAATAATAAAACTTACTGTCTAAATTTAGACACAAGGAGGAGGAGGAAGAGAAGGAAGACTAGTGATCCTATAAACAATTAGTTTATGTGATACATAAAAATGCAAAATATTCTCAAATGTGATTTGTGTTCACTTTTGCTGATTTAGAAGATTATTTTCATCAGTACACAGGCCTCAGAGTAGAAAAGCTCATTTTAGAGAAAAATGCATAAATGCTTCCAGAGGAGCAACTTAGGGGAAAATATGCCTTGAAGATGAGCTTTTTGCTTTCTACCCAAAGCCATTTGTTTTTCTTCCTAGGTACACAGAGATTTCCCAGCCTCTTTGTGGGTAGGTGGGACTTTCTGATGGAATGTTAATTACAGGCTCTCCACTTACCAGACTTAAAAACTTCCAACTTGATCTTCTGTGCTTTCCTTTGTTTTCTGATATAGTGGCACAGCCCTAGGGATTAGTAATATTGCTGAAAGACTTGTATAACCTCTATTGGAATGTTCTTGTGGTCAGTCACAGAGATTTAGGAGATGTTTCTTGCAACAATTATCCTACACTGGAACATACTTACTGCTTTAAAGTCAGACAGACATCAGTTCATGCATCAACTTTGGTTTCTTAAGAAAACAAATACAGTTCAAAATACAACATAGAAAATAAGATTAAAAACAGTTAACCTAAAGCATAACTCTGCCACCTCTCCTTGAGTGACCTGATGCAACTTGCCTTCCTTCAACATCAATTCCATCTCTTATTAAATATATTTAATAAAATGAATTTTATTAAGTTCTGGTTATAAACCAAGTTTTTAAGTTCCTTGAAGGAAGAGCCCATACTCTATTAATTTCTACATTGCTGAGACAGATTATTTAGTTAAATGAAGATAATAGTGTCAACCTTCTAAGATGCTTAAGACTGAGCTTGGATTGCATTGTGACAACCAGCATAGAGACCAGTGAACGTCCCTCTTCTTCTTTCCTTTGCCAACAAGTCTTATGCATGTAAAAATCAAAGGGTGCTTTAATTGGATGATGGACAAGGATGGGCATGCCCTACTCAAAATAATGTAAGCATCCTGCCTGCCTTTTCTCTTCCTGGAACCTACCACCAGATGGCAGATGTGTGATGGATCAGATGCACAAGGGCATTCTGATTGGAAAGAAGACATGCATCCAGAGAAGAGAGTGAATGAAATGCTATGCACTCTTCCCAGAGATGAGATATAAAACCCATAGATGTTTTCTACTGCCCATGAGAAGGTAAAGCTTAAGATCTCTCCGATGCCCACTATCATTTACATGTCCCAAGAGAGCTCTTGTCTTAGCTGCTAGATACACAACTATACAGATCCCACAAGCACATACTAGGATTAGATTAGTATAGGTCTAAACTACATTGAGTCAAATTCAAGGATTACAATAAAGAATGACAGAAACAGACCATATAATACAATGATTATTTTGATTTATGAATTTACATATACTAAGTATATGTATGTATGATTGTTTAATATTTAAAACGTATGTAAACACAGGATATTGATATAGTTAGTAAATTTATGCAAATTAAATAATAATGATAAACATAATCTTTTTAAAGGGTAGAAAAAATGTTCTCCTTTGCAAAAGAATTCCAGCTAATAGACAACAATTTATAATCACCATGGTAGTAACTGATTGAGATAAAAATTGACAATAAGTGCTAAAACCCTGGAATCATGCCCCAACCCTGAGTTCAAGCCCCAGGACTGGCACAAGAAAAAGTTTAAATTTGACATCATCAATATACTGAAAAGGATGATGCTATGCAACTTCACCTCTATGCTGTTCTTGTTAAAGACTAAAAAGTCATCAGTCAAATCCAAATTGAAGGACAGTATGCAAAACTACTAGACTTGAATCCTCAAAGTCCAATATGTCCTAAAGGATATTAAAGAAGCATAAGAAGTGAATGTCTACCTAGCTACATGTTTTTTAAATGTCTAAAAATGATGTTGCTGGGTCAATTGTGGGATCTTGAATATGGACAGAATAAGGTAATTTGTATTAGTGTTGATGCCTGAAGTATGATATTAATATTTGGTTATGTTAAACACTGTCAATTTCTTAGAAGATACAGAAGAAGGGAGAAGTGTCAAGAGCTCAAATGGGTCAAGCAAAAATAATTATTTGTTTAATGCTACCATGCATGAGAATGGTAGCAAAGAGAACATGCAAGCACCAAAGTGGCAAAACCATTATTGGAGAATCTGGATGACGGTTTATGAGTGCTTATTATGTTATTCTTGGATATAGGCTTTTGAACTTGAAGACTAGTTCTTCTAGCTTGATACTGGGAAATCTCATTTGAGAATGTCATACCAGCTCTAATTTACCATCCCAGAGGAGAACGTGAGAATTAACCAGAGATAAATATGTTTGAACTCTAAATGAGTCAATGAGTCAGATAAACAATGCAGTCCCTATGTGTTATCATGGGAAAGTAGTCTCTATTAGCCACTTTGTGGGGACACAAGTGATTTTTCCTATTTCCCTGGTCTTCTGGTTATACATTTTTTTCATAAAGTTTATAGATTACAAAAATAGCTTGAGTCAGAGGGAGAAGCCATTTTTTTTGTCACAACCACAATGGCTAACTCTATAATCGAGATCTTCATTCTCCTGAATTGCCCTTTTAGTCAAAAATCACAGAATTGATTATCAGTGTCTCTGTAAACCTGCTCTGCACTCTGGCTTCCAGCCCATTGGTAAGTCTACATGTGAGTTTCCTGGGACAGAAGCATGCATCGATATCAGAATTTATTCTCTACCTGGAATGCAAGTGGGTCATCCCACCACATCTGAGAAAGGTCAGACTTCAGAGTGCTCTCAGCACCCCAACTGTTCTCTCTTTTGTTAGCATCCTTTTAAGAGTCCCACAGTCTACTGGGAGATACTTTTTTTTATTAAGTGAGAAAGTTGGTATGGTGTCTATGATCTATTGAAATCTATTTTTTAAAGGACACACTCAAAGAATTGGAAGGTCTGATGCCCTCCCACACCTTGTGTGTGTCCTTTGCTTCTTCCTCCACCGTGATAAACCTGGAACATGGACAAGATTTTATCAGCTGTTGAAATATTTCTTTCAATATAACGAGGAATTCATTCTAACATTTTAACATGAATCTGCCTCGTCTGAACTATCTTTGGGTTTGTCCCTCTTCCAATACAGTTGATCAACTCCATACTATTTGTAAAACGTGTATTTGTATCTCTTAACACTGTGTGAGATTGAAGCTAGGAGGACAAAAAAGATTTTTTTAAAAAGGACATTAAAATATTTCAGTGTTTGGGTGTCGTGCTGATATCTCTGCATTTCTGTCACCTCATATCTAAAATATTAGAACGTGTTTCACTGAGTTGCTGAATACAATGAGAACATGAACTTCCTGCATGATCATGCACTCCTACAGAGTAGGAACACCCTTGTTCATCTTTGTGTCACTGCACCAAGGATTTTCAATACATTTTGTGATGATTATTATACCTGGATATAAATAGATGTCTTAACAAGAACAATTTCCTGCTCCTATGTTCTCCAGAGGAAAACATTTGACAAGCAGGTTCTATATATACATGCCAGTATATCTGAAGTGGGTGGCTACATTTTCTTGTGTCTACTGGTATTGTGTTTACAACTAGGTGGCAGTGGCTGTTAGACATGGGAAGAGTCCAAAGGTACTATATTTACCATCTTTTAATTCAATTAAAAAATTAACAAGACAAAAATATTAGTCATTGAGGTGCAGTAGTACACATTTGCAATTTCAAGCCAACCTGAGCAAACAAACAAGACCTCTTCCCAACCAGTAGCTGGAAATTGTATCTTAAGCTTGTTATCTCAGGTACATGGAAGATTGATTTGGGGAATATTGCAATTCCAGGCTAACCTTGGGGGGAAAAATCCACAAGACATCATCTCAATGGAAAAGCTGGAAAATATGGAACACACCTGTTATCCCAGCCTTGATGAAAAGCCTAAAATAGGTGGATTAAAATCTAAGCATGTGCCCAGGCAGTTAGTGAGACCCTATATCTAAACTAACCAATGCAAAAATAGAAAGCCTGGTGATGTGTCACAGTGGTAGAGTAGTTACCTAGCGAATTTAAGGTCAAGTCCAAACTCCAGTGGGAAAAGTAAAAGAAGGAAAGAAAGAAACAAGGGAGAAAGGAGAGAAGAAGGAAGGAGAGAGAAAAAGATGAATGAAAGAAAAAAGGAAAGAAAGAAAGAGACATAGGAGGGAAGGATGGAGGGAGGGAAGGAAGGAAGGAAAGAAGGAAGGAAGGAAAGAAGGATGGAAGGAAAGAAGGAAGGAAGGAAGGAAGGAAGGAAGGAAGGAAGGAGGGATATCTGTTTATTGGTGTAAAATTAAACATTCCAGAAGAAACCATTATAATGAAATTATGCAATCAAACACCATATGGACAACTTCCACCCAAAAAAAGATAAGGAAAGTCGGCCTTATGAGATAAGGGCTATTTCAGACTTTAGAAAACAAGTCATTGCTTCTGGTTTTTTGTATCTAACTTAATATTATCATGACAAACAGGTAAAAGAATAAACAATTGATTTGTTCATCAGTAGAACTGACATTGTGAAAAATGGTCATTTTACTGAAGGAATTATATAGATGCAATGCAATGCTCATAAAATATAAATGGCATTCTTCAACACTGCTAGTAAAACTAATCCTTAATATCATACACACACACACACACACACACACTAAATACACAAAGTAATCCTACACTAAATACACAAAGTAATCCTAAACCAAATGAGTAATGCTGGAGATATCACAATAGCTTACTTCAAGCTAAACTATAGAACTATAGGAACAACAATGTGTGGTATTAGTGCAATAAAAGATTTGTAGATAAATGGAGTAGGATAGAGGAGCCAGAAACAAACTCACATAGCTACAGTCATCTATTGTCAAAAGTACCAAAAATGTACATTGTAGAAAAGCTAGCCTCTTTAATATCCAGGAGGACTGGATATTCACATATAAAAAGACTGAAAGACTGAAAAATCAATTATAAATGGATCAAACACCTTGATATAATACCTGAAAATCTGAAACTACTAGAGGATAACATTAGGGAAATGCTTCATGATAAAGACATAAACAAGACTTTCTAAATAGAATCCATTATCGCAGGAAATTATAGCAAGAACTGACAAATGGGATTGCATTGAATTAAAAAGCATCTAGAAGTCAGTGTTCCAAATTAAACCTTCCAGTTACAATAAAATATAACCAATTTATGTTTTCTATTATGTTTCTATTTGTTATTCAACAAAAGTTTAATGCCAGGAAGTATTCTCAGACTACAACAGTGAACCAAAGCTATTGCTTTCACTAAATGTGCATTCTTCTGGGAAATTAAAATAATAACCAAATGTTAAAAGCCTATATTTTACCATTATATATATTATAGAACTATATGTTCTATGAATTTGATGCTCATAAGATGTTTTCTTTGAAGAGGTAGCATTTAAGGCAAATCTGGAGAGATTTGCTTTTCACTGTATGTGGCCTAGCATTTCTACTCCGCTGATACCTATGCACATAGTTTGTTTTTGTTCTTGTTTCTGCCTCAAGATTTATCCATTTTAATCTGTTTATAGCTGAGCATTTCTCCAATGTGTAGAAGCCAGTTTGAAATTCAATGATGTTCCACACCTAGTCATTTGGCATCAACATCAAATTTAATACAAGTATAATGCTGATGTTGATGTTCTAAGATGTAATCAGAGAGGTGGTTAAAGAATGATTTTCTGGGTTGAACACAGAGACCAGCCTGGGCCAAGCAACTGAGCAAATCTTTTCCTTAAAAAAGCAATGAATTTGGGATTTCTTTTTTTAATATTGCAACTCCAGATTTCAGTTAATATTAAATGACTTATCTGCAATATTCTGAAATATGGTTTTCTCTATATTCCATTTGACTTAACAACATTTCTCTGTGGTGAATTCTCTTTGCTGTAAAAAGCTCTTTTTATAGATAATTGAGCCTGAGAATGAAATTGGCATTTGAAGGAAATATAGCTGATTCTCTTTCCTGAGTGATATAATTCTGGCCTCCTTCCTGAAACCAGCAAAGTATGAGGCAAATGACAGCCCCTGATTTCCATCAAAGATCCAAGACTCTTCCCCGACGGTGAGGGGGCAGATTGCCCAGCTGCCTCATCTACTCCACCATCTATTCAGAGCATGTGGCACCCAGATAATAAATGATGGGCCATGAAAGCCATTAACAAGGAGAAAATGCATTGATAACTTATCTTCTCTTCACAAAAATTCAGCAGAAATATTCATCAAACCCATTGTAAAAGAAGGAGACCATACATCAAAGAAAGAAGGGAAAAGGGAGAGAAGAGACAGATGAACACTGAAAGAGAGAGAACAGAAAAAAAAGCATATCCTCTTTTACTTTCAGAAAATAGCCACTAGAAACATAAACTTAGTTAAAATCACAGAAGGGGTTATGTTCAGCTTTATTACCGAATAGCAGGGTTGTACATTACAGACCATTAGGAAGAACTTCATATGAAGGAAGCAGTAGATATATACAATCAAACCGTCTACTGAGGCATGGAACCAAGGAGCAGCAGCAATCATCCTAGAAAGCGAGCGCAGACAATACAATCTGAAATCCATTTGATAGGCAAACGATATCAGCTGAAATTTCTCAGGGTGAATGAGTTTAAAACTCGTTTTCTGTAGAGCCGTCTATCCCTTGATACCACTTTATTTACTCAGATGGAGATTGGAGAGTATGGGTAAACATTATAGCTCCCGTCTCAACACACATTGTAGATAACTTTAAGAAGGTGTTTGCTCTCTGTGCTTTGCACAAGGTTCTTTTCCATCACAGAAGAAAAGTATAAGGAATGAGGACAATGGAGAAAGGAGATATCTTTAAAGACACTGTGCGTAGAACTGTGAAATAACAAGATGTGTTTACCATGCAGACTCTAATGATACTAGAACTCATTCTGTCACATAATGCTCTCGCTTTACAGTTTTAAAGACCGAGAAAGTGCTCTAACTTCTTCAAGTAATCTACCAAACAGAAAGATTCAATGTGTGTAAAGGCACCACTGAGCCAAAACACACAGCCAGGTACCTTCCCAAAATACAGGTCATAAATATGTGTTTGTCTAATGCTTGAATTTTCATACTTTCTCTTTTTTCCCATTGGGAACCCTATTTAGTTTCAGCTTAATGAAGTGTCTAAAATGGAGCTAGCTATAGGACAGAATGTTTCTGTGAAAGGACCATAAAAATAATTCTTGAGAGAATTGTTGCTGAAGAAGGCTGGAAATATTTTCTATAGAGAAGAGAATGGGAATACAAAATTTAAGCATTCAATGCAAAGCCTTCACTACAACTCTTTACAGTCTGTGCGTATTTGTTGCATTTACTGAAAAGAGCTGCTGGACTTGAACTAGACAAAGGACTCTATCTTGACAGATGTCCTGACTCTTCTGATGAAGGTTGAACCCTCTGACTTTCCAGCCATTTCTTGTGCTATTTTATGTAGGAAACAGAATAGAAGGCATACCAGTCTCTTTCATCCATCACAAGGAAAAAGATTTCATTGCCTTTGCTGATTTGGGAATAAAATGCTGCATTTGGTGTCTTTTTTCTGCTCTCTCTCTCCCTCTCTCTCTCTCTCTCTCTCTCTCTCTCTCTCTCTCTCTCTCTCTCTCTCTCTCTCTCTCTCTCTCTCTCTCTCTCTCTCTCTCTCTCTCTCTCTCTCTCAAATTACTTGTTTGACTTGCTTTTTGTCTGGTACTGTACTACTTGAGCCAAATGTCCAGCCAGCTTTTTTCTGGTTCATTGAAAATGGAGTCTCAAAGACTTTTCTTCTCCAGGCTGGCCTCCAAACTTAATCCTCCAGATCTCAGCATCCTGTACAGTTAGGATTACAGGTGTATACCACTGGGGCCTAGCTTCAGAACAGCATCTCTGTTGAATGCCACTCCAAGCACTTAGTGTTGTGGGGTCATAGTTGAGTAGGGATATTGGTATAGGTTTCACTTGTATATCCTTCTCCATCTATAAGATGAGGAATTTAAATTAGATAATCTAAGATTCATATGATACATTATGATCTGAATGGAATATTAAGGAGCATAGAATGGGACATCATTTTTTTAGGGTAAGAGATAACAGTAAATATGAACTATTCTTTAGGGCATGGTCACTTTCAAATTTTCTTGATTATAGACTAAAAGAGGTCTGCCAAATCCAAGTCACAAAGCAAGCTCTTAATTACTAGGTATAGTACTTGCTTGCTTAAAGTAAGCCTAAAAAAAACAACAAAATAATTTATTCTACACCAAATATTAGTGACAAGGCTTGAGAACATTGATTCAAATTACCACAAGTGACATGTTCCACTGTGAAAAAGCTTCCATGAGCTTTATAATTACTGAATGAAAGAATGTCACAAATCAATATTTACCAATTACATTGGTGAATGGCAGATGATGGTGGCTAGGTAGATGGGTTACAGGAAGGTAGGAAAAATCTCTTCTATAGGTTTCAGATATTAAGCTGTTAGTAAATGATTTAAAGAGGGTCTAAAGGTAGCCCAAGATATCTGTCTTGATCTGCAATATTCCCTCTTTCCACAATCATAACCTTCTACTCAGTCAAGGTCAAACAGTTCAATGAAGCTCTAATCTTCAGAGAACTTCAGCTCACATCTCCATCAATGATGCAATCATCCTGTGGCCTTATTTTATATTTGCAACTGATAATTAAGGATAGCCAATTAACTTGTCCAAAGGTCACAGAGCCAAAAAACCATCACAATATAGATTTGTTTTCCTCGGGGCCCGTATATATTACCTTAAACCAAAAGGCTTATTTGCCTGAAGCCAGAAGACAAGACATAAGACAAGCAGGAGGTTACTATTCCCTAGGATTCTAATGATCAAATTTAAGAAATGTGAATTTAAACAGAAGCTCGGAATAAGTAAATTTTCTAAAAGAGCAAGAAAGAAAGAAACCAGAAGATGAAAACTGAAGGTTGAATTAAATGAAGATTGAATTAAATTAGGTATCATCTGCTTCTTTTTCATTAATTTGCAACCCAAATAATATCTAAATTCTCATTATTCTCTTCCTAGGAAAAGTCTAGACTTTTTTTTTTTAATGTCGTGAGTCCCCAGATCCTCAAAGATTCTCCTCAGCATCCACTGGTCATACTGCAAAGCAGGAGCCATGCTTTTAAAAGAGGTCTCATCATTCACAGCCTTGATGAGCATCTTTTGTAATAGTGAATGGCTTGATGCTTAAAACTTCAGCCAATTTTAAACTGTCAGAAGAAAAGCAGCAATTCCTTCACACAGAGAGAATATGTACATATATTTTTCCCCATCAAAGATGACTTGAAGAGTTCTCCAATTTGCTTTCAGAAAAAAAATAGCCTTTAAGCTGAGATTAAGAAGGGGGAAACTTGCAATAAAAGGGAATATTTTTCAAAAACTTGCAAGTGACTGGAAAGCCAGTTAACACAGAAAACCTTGTCACCTTAAGTACGCCATTTGTTACCACACATGCCGGAATACATCTATTCATCTTCTTTTAATTGCTTAGCTGTGCTGGAAATACAAAGCAGTTCACTGATGCAGAGACTGTGAAAGAATATTTTGTCATGGAAACTTTGAAAACATTTCAAAGCAGGAGCTCTTAGAAGAAATGAAACCTTCTAGCTGTTTGTTGGGCATTGTGTTTGGCTGATAAGACTCTACAATAAGAAGCCTTCTTTCTGAGTGGTTTTATGTCTTCTTTTGCTTGTAGATGAAAATTCCTGCAATTATCCAAGCAGAATTTAGGAAAGCAGTAGGTAATTCTTTCTTTTCTTCTTGCAAAATGACAAATAAGTGAAATTATCATTAAGTCCTGTAGGTAAATAATTTAACTATGTTAATACCTCATTATTACTCTTCGTGTATCTGAGACCAACCCTGGGCATTTTGAGCTGTAGCCACTTGAGTTCTATTTAAACTGCAACACAATTCAAAATGAATGATCATATCTTGGGTGGCAAAATAAACTCTCCCAAACAGCCAGCTACTCCTTCCTAGATTTTGCCAAAGTCCTCCAACTAACATCTATGTAGTTACTTTCCACTTCAGCCTTTCAAATAACGTGTGTTTTTCTTTCAATAACAGCTTGTAAATTTTCCCTTTCACCTCCTCTGAGTCTCCTGCAAGATGGTATTGCCAGGTTCACGAATCACTTTTTACACAAATAAAAACTATTTTTTTGTCAATCAGGAGGTTTGAACTCAGGGCCTGGGCACTTTTGCTCTACCACTTTTAGCCATAGAATCACTTACAGTTTTCTGGTGGTTAATTGGAGATGAATCTCACTGACTTTCCTTCCTGGACTAGCTCTGAACTGTGATCCTCAGATATCAGCCTCCTGAGTATCTAGGATTACAGATGTGAGCCATTAGTGCCCAGCAAATTCTAAAATTTTAATGTACCAAAAATTATTTTTAGCCCAGTAAATACTGTTCATGTTTACTAAGAATCAATCATGATTCAGGCACTTTGTGTTATTTCATTATCTTTTCAGCATTTTACTTCTCGGTTATTGCAATTTCACCAATGGTAAATTGTAGCTTAATTGCTAATGTGTAAACGATTCAGCCTGCCTAAAGTCTGGTGTTTTGTCCACATTACATTGATTGGACAAAATCTGAGTCAGACATAGCATTATGCCCCTAGAACATGCTGGAGAGCTTGAAAGTGGTTTCCTTTCTCAAACTCCTTCTAGTCCTCAATGTTCTACAAAAATACAGTTTAAAAAGTTATCATCCTTGTGTCTTCTAAGACTCTTGGGGAGTCAAGATCATTTCAAAGAGGAAATTGGGCATAGAAAGGTTTCAGGAACCCAATCTTCTAATGCAGCCTCACCTCCTCCATATAGAGCAGTGTTTCTCAAAATCGATTAGCAGAGGAATGCACCTGCAGTTGTATCTATTGGACTTTTTCTTTCTCACCCATCCTCCTTTCAACCTTTTTATTCTTTTTCATTTTATAAAAATATACCTCCTAACCACCCCTTCTTTATCTGTGATGTATCTCTTGGAAAACACAAATGTAATACACACACACACACACACACACACACACACACACACACACACAATCCATTTGCTACAAGCCACAGGGTTTTATTCTTCTTTATTGCTGAGTTGTACTCCACTGTGTATATGAAATATATAGATATAGATGTAGATATTCAGCATTGGCTTTATTTATCTAATGACAAGCACCTAGATAGACTCCATATCTTAGTGATTGCGAATAGTGCCATAATAAATATACATTATCTCTCTTGTATTTCTCTTTTGAAATATATCAAATGAGACTACTTGCTAATTTTTAATTGTACTATTTTATTTTTAACTTTTTTGAGTTCTTTATATATTCTGGACACTAATTCTCTGTTAGATGACTACATAACACAGTTTTAGTTCCATTGCATAAGTTGTCTTTCTCTACACTGTTTATTGTTGCCTTTGATGTGCAGAAGCTTTTTATATCATTTTAATTCTATTTGTCAAGTTTTGATTTATAAACCCAGAAAAATTGGTCTATACCAATATCATAAAATGTTTTATCTGTTTTCCTTTACTACCTTTATAGTTTAAAGCCTTTTGTTAGTGATATTTGATACATTTTTGAGTTGGTTTTTGTACATTGAGAAATATAGAGATCCAGTTTGCTAGTGGATTTCCAGTTTCCCCACCACCATTTGTTTCAGAGGCTGTCTTCTTCCAATGTATCTTTTTGACATCTTTGTCAAAATGTAGTTGACCTTAGATGTATGGATTGATTTCTGAGCTCTCTATTCTCTTCCATTAATCAATGTATCTATCTATCTATCTATCTATCTATCTATCTATCTATCTATCTATCTATCTATCTATCTATCTATTTGTTATTGCCAATACCAAGCTGACTTCGCTACTGTGACTCTGGGGTATGTCTTGAAATCAGACATTATGATGACTCTAGCATTTCTTTTTTTGTTTGAGACTGTTTGGCTGTGTAGGGTCTCTTTATCTCCTCATGAATTTTAGGAGTCCTTTTTTCTACTTTTTTATTTTAGCTCTTCCTGTGTCATGGGGTTTCTTCAGGTATTGTTGATATGGCCTCTGTTGTTCAAATGGGTCTGCAGAACTGACTGCTCCAGCGGTAGTGAAGGGCTTAAAAAAATCTGTTTTCTGACCAGACACTGGTTCAAGTCCCAGTGTTTCATGAGGGAAGTGGGGAAAAGACTCATAACACCACTCTTGGCCTTTCTCCTCCAGTCTTCTAAGTGATGTGAGCAAAGTGCAAGAATGACTGAAGCAGTGGCAGCAAAAGTTGTGCTATTCTTCTCTGTTTCTACTGTCAGTGTAACCTCCCCCCAAAAAGGGCCTCAGATCCTCCTAGCTGTGCAAGCCAAGGGATGGGACTATGGCTGCAGGCTTCTCTTATCTATATCCTTTTAGCTGTTGGGCTCAAGGATGCAAGCATGTAAAATTCCTCTGAGGCGGGGTACCTGCAGAAGTAACAGCAGAACATAGAAAATGAGGAGTTCAGTTCCTCTCTGGACCTTCCAGTCTGTGTCCTTTGAGGGGTGGGGCTATAGCAGAGCCCATGGTGACATTTGTAGCATTGCTTAAGATTGACCCAGAATGCCTCCTGGGGGTGGGGATCACTGTACCCTCCAAGTTCTTTCTCTGTCTTGTTAGCAATATGTCCCCCCCATGCTCAGTGCTGGAAGGGATGGGGGGATCCATGAAGGCAATAGGCAATATCTTGATGAAATCACAGAGGACTGCCCATGTCCTTGAATTCAGAAGGCTAGCTCCCAGCTCCTGGGATTCTTAGGGACATTGCCCCCACTGCCCTCTGCACTGTAATACCCATCCTTTAAAATGTAGCACTGTCCAAAGATTTGTTTCAGATTCACCCCACAGCACCAAGTCTGGCTCCTATGGCAGTAACTTGCTGAGCCAGGATAGTGAGATGTCTATAGGGTTCCAGAGATGGGAACATGCTGGGGGTGGAAGGGAGGGGTAGGTGTCTCAGCTCTCAAGAAGTCCAAATTCATAAGCTATGTCCTTTCTCAAGATGTCTCCTGACTATAGATAGCACTCAGGGGTTCATTGAAAGATGGAATCAAATTCCTTTTCCAAAGCCAGACTACTGTGCAGATTTCAGATCTCAACTGTTTAGACTCTAAGTCCACAAGGCTGGCTGGGACTCACTCATTCACCCCTGTGGAGGGGCGACAACATCTCCCCTGGCCATGGTAGGAGGGGTGCTGGGTGCTGGGATGTTTTGGTCACTCTTGCTAAGCTGCTATCTCATGTCTCTGGATCTTACAAGTTTTCCATTTTTCTCCTGTTGAATCCCAGAGTTCTCCTATAGTCACTCACTGCAGTATGTTGCTTTGGTTCTTTGTACAAGAGCAGGTAAGTGATAGGTACCTCCACTTAGCTGTATTGCAAACAGAGCAAATCATTTGAAATATAACTATCAAAAATGCATCAAGTGTCTTCCATCAAGAATTCCTCTTCCCATGAGATGCACTCAGAGATACAATTCTCCTTATAAAATGAATAAACTTTCAATACATTTATATTTTTTTATTTTTTTTATTTTTTTTGTCAGTCGTGGGGCCTGAACTCTGGGCCTGGGCTCTGTCCCTGAGCTCTTCAGCTCAAGGCTAGCGCTCTACCACTTGAGCCACAGAGCCACTTCCAGCATTTTCTGCTTATGTAGTGCTGAGGAATCAAACCATGTACATGCAAGGCAAGCACTCTACCATTGAGCCACCTTCCCAGCCTCGCATTTTTATATTTTTATAATAACATGCCAAAACATTTTTCAGTTAAAGAAAATGGTATGACTCAATAGAGAAAAACATTCTAATACTCACTGACTTACAAAATTAAGAAAAACTTAATTTAAATTTATAAACATACTTTGGTTGCTGAGAAGTTCATAGGATGATTAGTAAAGAGACTGCTAAGCAAAAATTAATATGTATTCCATTAGGGCAAAATTTTTGTGAGGGACCTGAAAAAAAGAACAATATAAAATGACAGATCCAATTTATTCCTGAAATTTTAAGTGAAGGATCAAGTATATCAAAATCACTGTGGTGCTTTTTGCCCCTGAATACTTTGGTATTTCAATTTGTTTTCTTGTAGAACAGGGGATTGAACCAAGGGTCTGCTAGTCAAGCACTCTGTCACTGAGCTAGATTTCCCTGGCCCAGAATACAATAGAAGATGAGTAACATAATAGTTTTATTTTCAAAGATGACTTTTAAAAAGAAAAAAGACCAGTTTAGGTCCTCCCACCTACTATATTAATCTAATTGCTTAACAGAGATTAGATTTAAAAAAATTGGACACATAAAGGTGAATACCAAAGGACATTCAGACTATAAGAGGAACAAGGAAATTGGAATAATTTCCTTTTCTTCAATCCCATTACTTGTGTTTGTTTGTTCTTTAATTGTATTTTATTGTGAAGGTGATGCACAGAGGGGCTACAGTTACCTAAATAAGGTAGTAAATACATTTCTTGTCAAAGAGTGTTACCCCCTCCTTTGTTTTTCACCCCCTCTGGTTCCTCTCCTCCCCTCCCCGCCCAAGTTATAAAGTTCATTTTCAACATAGTGTCTTGTGAGTATTGCTATTGCATTGGTTCAACATTTGTCCTTTGTCTCACCATTTTGTTATTCCCCTTCCCTTCCCCAAGTCAGATAAACATATATACAAGACATGGGGTACCAAAAATAAAAAAACAGTGACAACAGGGGATAAACTAATTCCACTCCAGGGAATCTACCCAAATGATCACAAACAAGGCTAAAGCTACCAGCACGTCTATGTTCTTTGCAACATTATTTACCATACCTAAGATATGGACCCAACCCAGATGCCCCTCAAGAGATGAATATATCAAGAAAATCTAGTATTATATAGACAATGGAATTCTATGCTTCCATCAGAAAGAATGGCATTGCCCCATTCATAAGGAAATGTAAAGACTTGGAAAAAATCATATTAAGTAAGCCAGACCCAAAGAAACATAGGCTGCATTGTTTCCCTTATTTGCAATAATTAGTATATGTCTAGGATAGTCCTAGCAGAGGATCACAATAGCTTAACAGCTATGTACATATGACCATGTAAAATGAAACAAATTTAAATGAACTACAAGATGTTAAAACAAGAAGGGTTGTTTTTGTTGTTGTTGTTGTTTAATGAACTATATGAAGTTATTTCTTTTTTCTTTCATTTTTATTCCATTACTTTGTTTTATGAAAGATGCTTTCATATTATATTATTTCCTCTTCTTGTTAATAATTTTGTCATGTGGGAAGATATCAGCATTTCCATAATTTAGTTATTTGAACTCTTTTGATAATCTTTGCCCTTTTACTAACCCTTCTATTTTACCTCTTACTTACAAGAACTGAGGGTAGGAATTGTCAGCAAACCAAGTCACACAGCATTGGAAAGGCTACTGTGCCAACAACTGCTATTATCTCTCGGAGAAAAATTATAACAAGCACAGAGTAAGGTGCAACTGGAGTTCATTAATAACCTACCACCCAGAAACAGACAGTATCATCCACAGTGAGATTTTAGAAAAGAAATAGAAATGCTTGGTAGTCAAAGAAATGCCATAATTCATGTTAAAATTGATTTCTCTAGTCTTTTTGCTGAGACTGTCAATACATGAAATGGTTACTAAATTTGGCAATGCTAGGAGCAATAAGATGCATGTCAACTAAAAATTGGAAGATGCTTCATTGTTCACCACCATTACAAATGCTTTCAACCTAACGTAGTTCACTGAGCCCTGGACTTCTGTTTAATAAAGTTTCATGTCAGCTGTGAAAGATTTTTGTAATAACATGCTCTCACCTGAATACTTCTCCCAAAGTGTGACAGGAACACACACACACACACACACACACACACACACACACACACACACACATGCTCCACTGAGATAACATTGATGAAACATAGTTCACCTTCTTGAATATGTGTGTAAGTTTAGACTTTATGAGACAATGTTATTAAGTGGAAAATTGTTCCAAATAAATAAATTGACATTAATGTAAAAGAAGGAGCCATATTCTTTGACAACGAAAGTATTTTTTTAGGGTTTAGCAAGTACTATCAACCATGAAGAATATATGTTTCCCACACTACAGTGTATCATTTATGCATCGTGAGGATCTTTTGAAGTAAATGTTGCTCTTATCTCCATTTTATACCCAAGAAATCTAGAGCTTAAAGGTTAGCTTTAAATCGCCAAATGGCCACCCCTATTTTTTTCATATTTTCCTCAAATCTTTTTTTTTGGGGGTGGTGGGGGAGTCCCGTTGTGGGGCCTGAACTCTGGGCCTGGGCGCTGTCCCTCAGCTCTTCAGCTCAAAGCTAGCGCTCTGCCACTTGAGCCACAGCGCCACTTCTGGTTTTTTTCTTTTTGCTTATGTGGTGCTGAGGAATCAAACCCAGGGCCTCCTGCATGCAAGGCAAGCGCTCTACCACTGAGCCCCCTTCCCAGCCCTCAAATCTTTTACAATATGCTTATTTTTCAAGTTAGAAACACACAAACAGAATTTACAATATTGTTGTTATAAGAACAATAAGATTATTCTTCAGGGTCTTTGTTAAAGACTTTTTATCATAATTTTATGATAAAGAGAAATTGTCTTCAATAAGAGGCATTTATTTCTTACATTATCTGCTGTTTCTCCCCCCGCCCCCCACCCAAGGAGCATCTTTATGATCTGTAACTTCTCAGGGTGACTTGTCTCTAGCGTTTAGAAGGCTCTAGCAGGACCAGATATCTGAGGTAGTCAGCTAGGTGATTAGAGTTTCTTCTTGTACCCACTGAGAGAAACATGGCCTCTGGACCACAATTCACATGCCTTTAGAAACATCAGAAAATGTAGCTAAAACACAAAGAATGCTCAAATTTCCAAGTAGAAATTCAGTACCAATGTATGGGTAGGCATGAGACTGACCTTGATTATCCTTTATGTATTTGAAATTTCTGCCCTTTAAAAATAAGGAAGAGATGTTTAAGAAAAAAAAACATAGGAAGGTAACACTTTCACATGTAACTCTATTTGTCTATATTAAAATCGTAGTGAAATTTCTAGAATCAGTTAACTAATTGTCAAATGGGCCAAAAACCAAAACAACTTGGGGCAGCAGGCTGCTGAACAGGAGAGACAGATTAGTTCCAAGCATTTGATTTTCAACGGATTTCACATATCTCTCCATCCTCATTTCAGTAGTCTTATCTAGTAGCTATTGAATGATGAGGTTTAAATTCTCTTGGACTATTATCATAGCTTCAGTAGCAATATTTTAACATAGTCCTTGCTCATTCAAGTCCGGTTCTAATCTCCTGTGAAATAAAATATCACAAAGTCATTCAAATTCATAGACTAAAGATGTATCTGCAGTGACAAAGTATAGGAAAAAATTCATTATCTTGATAAATTGATGAATAAGAAGAGTCACTTTGAATAATTTGAGCCAAAGGAACTTTTTCACTCAATGGTTGGTTATTTTTGGCCTGACTTATCCACATAATTGCCTGAGCTCTTCATTTCATTTTGCCAGTGTCAACACAACGAATTCTCTGTACTTGATTTTGAAAGCTTCACTATTTCATGTCACGTTAGCAAGTGAGACACACATAGCAAATTCTGGATGGGATTCTTGTGACAAATGACTTCTATGGCTTGCACGTGTCTCTTCGATGACAGCTGCTGGGGAGAGACACCACCTCCCAGCTGCACAACTTGATCCTTCTCTCTCTTGTGAATTAGGAGGAATTGAATGTTTGGCTTTAAAGTAGCACTTCACACTCCTCTCATTGAATATCACCATTGTGTCCAGACAAAAGGAAACAAAAAAAACCATCATTGGCAACTGATGGGGGAAAAATTAGTCCTCTCATTACAAACATAATAAGCAGGATGTTCCCTGCAGCCTTTCTTCTTAATTCTCCGTATTGTATTTTATTAAATGATGCAGTTCGAAATTAAGGTTCTGGCAACCTTCATGCATACTCTGCATAAACAAGCAAAACAGAAACAGAGTTAAAAGAGCAAGGACAAGCCCCTTCTCAAAGCCATCTGCTTTCTTCCTGTTAGGAAACTTCAATTCATCAGCAAAACTCTAAAGAAAATATTTATAGCAGGAGTAGAAGCCTGAATTCTGAAGCTGCTTGGAGGCAAGATTAGTGAAAGGTTAGAAAACTTGTTTAGGCATGATCACCTCTCCAGAACAAGTCATTCACTCATTCAACCTTTTGTTTACTCATTCATTCATTCAGCAAAATTTATTGAAGACCCTCAATGTGCCCAGGCTCTGATGTAAGGCACCTCAATTTCTATTTCATTAAATGAGCATAATGAATCAAGCAGCCTAACCATGTCTACCTCTCCAAGTTCCTGAAAACCCTGCTATAAACTCTAAAGCAAATGAAGACATCTGTTTAGTGTTCATCAATAAGCCACCAGAAAAAAAGTACATAGTCATTCAGTAACCTATGCAAAATAACAACAATAACAATAAACAAGCAAACAAATATGACAATTACTTTGGAGAGATTTTATTTTATATCTTCACTACCGCTAACTCTTTGCTAATAATCTCTCAAATAAATGTGATAAAACACTTTGCTAGCTCTAATCTCACCACTTCTTCATCTCACTAGAGGGAAAACAATGATCTATGCACTATACGCAGCTTTTCTTTGATGTCATTGGGAAATCACATTGCATAAACATACAAACACACCATACCTAAGCAATAATTCGAATTTGCTAAGCCAAATATTGTCTTGACAATGACAGGCCCCTAGAGATGAATAAATTGGCTTCAATAGCCTTCCAGCCTATCCTAAAATTACAGAATTTATACCAGTTGATAAAGAGGCTGTCACAAAGAAACCTAAAATACGTATCGACAGCTTAGCAATTCAAACTCAGAAACAAATCCAATGTTGGAGACCGGAAAAATGACAATCCATTTTATGCAATAGGAAAGCATTTGACAAAATTGAAATCCTGTGATAATTTGGAAGGCTGACCACTGTGGCTTTCAAGCCCTGTAATTTAGGAGAACAATATTGAAAGAGAATGTTGGCTGTGTTTGACAAAAGATTATAATAATGAGTAAACTCAGGGAAATCTTTGATTCACAAACAGAAATAAAAGAGCTAAAAATAGTTCAGAAATTCAGAGGTTCATGTTTGGAAAATGACTACACCTAGATTCCAAATAGTAAGAACTGACATCTCAAATCACTGCCACAAATTCACAAAAACAATATCCCAACTGTACACAATGTGATTAGATGAACTGTGTGAACTTCCAGCATCTTTAAGGTAGCTACAATAAAGTTGAGCGAAAAATATATGGAAGACAGAAAGCAATTAAAGCAGGTTTTAGAATTGTGTCTAAAAAATAACTTTATGAATGGTAACCAACCCACGGAACTTATTAACATCAAGTAAATCAGAAGCCTACTATATTTTTAGGGGAACTGAGCTGCCAAAGAAACCCTGAGCCTGAACTTTAAAAAGCCACTCACATTTTAAGATGCACAACCTTTGGACTGCCAAGGTTCTATGAGAAAAAAACTTTTTCTAGGAAAACTATGTACACCTTAAGGAGATCATATTTCTTACCATCCAGAAATGGCTGAAGAAAGCAGGAAAAAAATCAAGAAAATCCAGGAGAGAACAGCCTACACCAATACAATTTAATGAACAAAAGAACTCCTGTCAAAGACCAAAACTCAGGCCTAATCAAGAATACTTACCAATCCCTAAATAGGTGAACTTTTGACATGTCAGATGTAGCATTTCATCATTGCCAAATGTATTAAATACACCTTTTTCCTAATGGGAATATATCCTATGGTTCCATCATATGTACCAGTGTACAACCAGGGAAATGAAGACATAAATAACATTTTTCCTCCAGACAGAAAGTTCCTTGATCAAGAAGAATCTCCAGTAGACTTGGGTACTAAATTCTTGACTAAACACTGAGAGCCAGAAAAATTTAATTTGTAGTTAAATTTTGTTGTATGAAAACACCCCAAACTTCAAACTTATTGTCACATTACAAGAGCAATTTGTTATTTCTCACAAGTCTAGAAAGATTGAGGTGCTCCACTGACCCACACTGGCTTGATTTGTCTTATCTGTGCTCAGCTAATAGATGTGCTAAAAGCTTCCTGAACTAGCTGGCCTCCACTGAAATGACACAGCTTTCTATATATCTCTCAATTCTTTCTAGCTAATGAACCCAGACTTGTCCCCACAGGGAGACAGGGGTCTAAGAGACAGAAAGAGAAAGAACAAAATAGCCCAAGACTTCTGGAAGCCTACACATGGACACAGAATCCATCAATTCTACCCCATTCTGTACGCAGAAGTAAGGCAGAAGGCCAGGTCCAAATCAAGAATATCAACTCTCTTGATGGGGAAAAGCTGCATAGACAATTAGCAGGAATAGAGAGTGAGAGGCCAAAGATTAGGGCATTACTGGACTCTATCACAAATACTGTACACTTTTGTTTATTAACTTTTACTGAAAAATTGTTTGTATAGGACAAAGTTGATTACACTCTCCCTTCATTTCTCAGTACATTAGAATTGGAAGATCTTAGCCCTCATTGTCTACTCTGATCTCCTAATTACAGAGAAGGAATCATAAGCCCAGAGAATTTTAAAGATTTGATTAATGGCTCACAGGCAAAGAAAGACAAGAACTTACTCCTAATTCACCTTTTTAGAGCTTCACAAATTTTGGTTTTACTCTGCTTGTTTTCATTTACTAATTTTGCCCTGAAGCAATTATCCAGAAAGTTACCAACAGTAGCCAATCAAGGCTATAGATTCCTAAGACTATCTCTCCTTGCAGAACTAACATGTTCCAAAAAGTTCCATGCTTGCCCTCTTCTTGCAAACACTACTCCCACAAACAATTACTAATGACTTCGATATTGCAGTGTCTCCTTCTGTTTTCTAAATGTAACTATTCTGCCCTCCTCAACTGTAGTTTTCTCTATTATCTACATTAGAAACTATGAAAATCCAAAATCTATTATTAGAAATTCATGCCATACTTATGGAGGAAGATGGCAGAGCAGAAGCTGGGGGCTAACAAGCTCTCATGTACAAACCACTTTTAGTGTTCCAGTGAAAAGTCCAAGGCTAGAGAGTCATACCAAGTGCATTATCATAATATAGAGAGTTTGGCCAAAGAGGAAAAATTCAGACAGCTTGTTTAATGAGACAGATTCGAGGCCATACGAATTGAAAGAGCCTGGAACAAAGGACCCAGAGACAGTGTGTGAGCAGATTCTACTCACCACCAGCAAGAACTGACAAATAGTGGAAATCTTCATCCTGCTGACCACAGACAGTCACAGACTTTGGATGGCCCAGAAACCAAGAGAAATGCATGAGTACCCCACAAGACATTCTCACTCCTTCTCAAGGAGCAGCGGTGGGAAGATAACCCCTCTCCCACCACTGGAGAAGAAACTCTATCATTGATGCTGACAAAGACAAGGCCAGAGCAGCTTGCATATAACTCAGGCCTTGGAGGAAGACAATATGAGCCATTCACAGACATTGGGAACCAACCTTGCAGAGGGAGTAAACCTGGCAGCCTGGGGAGGAGCGTTTGGAAATCCCTGTAGTGATGAGTTAGATTGTTGACACTGGAAGAAACTCATATTTAACTTTAAAAGACTTTCCAGAACCTCACAAGCTCTACCTCAGTTCCCACATTCTAATATTTCATCTTGATGCTGGAACTGAGGCTCTCTGGAGGCACTGCTAATGACAGAACTGGGAGAAGAAATCAATAAGATGAGCCTGAAGGGCATCTTGTACAAAGTGGAGAGACATGGATAAAATTATACTGAGTGAAGTAAGTCAGGTCCAGGGAAACAAAGGGTGCGTGTTTCCTCTCTCATGTGGAGGGTAGTTCTAATCTACAGATATACACGCAGACACATATAGAGATACAAGGAGAAATCCAATGGTGGAACTGCTCAGAACAACAAACTCACAATCTAACAAAATGAAATCCAAGAAGCTGGCACTTGAGATGTGTATGAGAGGGCCTGGTAAAAGAGAGGGAGGAGATGAACGAAGAGATGAAAGAGGAAGAATATGGTTATATTAGTTAATGTATATCTATGAAACTAGGAAAATTGAGAGGATAGGTAGGGTTGGGAGGGATGGGGAGAATGATGGAAGGGGTGACATTGATCAAGATGCATTGTACTCATAAACTGACATGTTGAAATGAAACCCCTTTGAATAACTACTTATAGATAACAACATCTAATAATTTAAAAAATAAAGAAGTGAAAGAAAATAGGAGCTATTCAACAAGTCAAAGGAACCTGATCTGTGGGGCTCACCTCCACCCCAGGGGAAAGTTGCCCTTCCCAAGCAAAGGAAGCACTGCCCATGGAAGAATGACTTTCTTCACTGGGTTAACAGAACCAGAGGCTACACCACCTCACTGCAGTGCAGGAAACAGATTCTGCTGCAGGATGGTAAAAGAAAAACAATTGGAAACTCGGTAAACATAAATCCTGAGAATGGTTCCAGGCTGTGCTATGTGAGTGTCTCAGGAGCTAGCCCCTCAAGGAAAAGCTACTGATTGCTGACAGGCCTCAACCCTACCTACAACCTAGCCCCATCACAGCAACTCCAAACTAGAGGAAACAGCCATCTCCCTCTTCTGTGATAGTCAAAGCAGATCACCCTCCCATTGAACTAGCCTGGGAGGAGGGTCATAAAGTCCCTGGTAAGGCAGAGCTTCATTCTGCCTACTCAAACA
Organism: Dipodomys merriami; assembly: GCF_024711535.1. Lineage (NCBI taxonomy): Eukaryota > Metazoa > Chordata > Mammalia > Rodentia > Heteromyidae > Dipodomys > Dipodomys merriami. Next base: position 45,797,023 of record NW_027206068.1, on the reverse strand, counting down.
AACTGGGCAAGCCAGAGACACCACCAAGAGACTGGGTATGAACACAGGAAAGACACAAGATACCCTCACCCCAAAATCGAAGAACTCTTTTTTCTACCTAATTTTTTAAATTTTTAAACAGTTTTCTTTTTTTTTTCATCATTTTTATTTTAGATTTGTTGGGTTTTTTTTTAAATTCTCTTTTTACTCAATTCCCTTTTGGTCTTTTTTGCTTTGTTGTTGTTTTTGTTGTTTGCTTTACTTAATTGTTGTTCTGTTCATCCCCAGATATATACCCATCTTTAATGATTAGACCTTATCCTTCATTGTGTGCATAGATATCAATTATTCAATTCACACTCTCAGCCTTAACTCCTTTAATTATAGTGTTATTTCTTTATACTTATGTAATTTTAACTGTTTAATTTTTAATTTTTAATTTATTTCTTTTTCTTTATCTTTCTCTCCTTTCCTTCTATCCTTTTCCTCTCTCTGAATTTAGGTCTTGGTTATATTCCCTCTCTCCCTTTCCCTCCCCACATTCCTCTAACCTTATTTTCTCCTCACAGTTCTCCCTAAACCTATTAATTTCTGGTCTGTTGACTCATTCTTTGATTTTCTTAGTCATTGATCCCAGTTGGTTGTTGTTGAACTAGATTGTATCTATTCTCATTTTGACTGTGTCAAACAAGCTATGCAACTACAGGGCTCTGGTTGATGCTTGCATTAAAATAATGTTCCATTGCAGAATTCATTTGGCTTTATACGCAAATAGGCAGAACAAGCTGGAGAAACACAGGAAAAATGGCAAGTCTGGGTATTTCAACTCCCATTCATGATAGTCAGGCAACAGAGCAGTTGATGAATAATCCAGAGGAGAGTTACCAAAATGCTCTACAAACACTACTGGTAATTGCTGAATGAAAAGATTGAAAGCATGCAAAGGACTCTGTGTGAGCATGATAGGGAAATGTGCGAGCATGGTGGGTCTAACCAAAGATTAATATAGGAATTTCATGAGCATGAGGAGGCTAATCAAAGATTAATAGAGGAATTGTGTGAGCCAGATGAAAATAAAAAAAGATTACTGGGGGCATTCATGGAATCCACAAACAGAAAGTTGCAGGAATCCATGGAGGCCACAGTGAGAATGCTAAGTGAAGCCCAACAGAAGAAAGGGGAGTCCAATGAAACTATAAGCAATCAACTAAGGGACTTGAGAATGAACACTGAAAGCCAAATTAAGGAGGTAAAGAAGTCCATACAAAATCTAAAACAACACTCCCACAAAGAATTTAAAGCCATCAAATCTGGCCAATTAGAGGGAAAAGAAATAAAAACAAAGTAAAAAGTGTTGACAGTAGGTTAGACCATGCAGAAGATTGAATTTCTGGGGTTGAAGAGAGCATAGACATTATAGAGAAAGAACAGACTCAACATTTAGAAGACACCATCAGAAGGCCTAATTTAAAGCTAATTTAAATTTTTAAACAGTTTTCTTTTTTTCATCATTTTTATTTTAGATTTGTTGGCTCCTTGAAAAAGAGCAACAAGCTAACCCCCAATCCAATACACAGAAACAAATAATTAACATTAAATCAGAACTAAATGAATTAGAGTCCAAAAAACCATAGAAAGCATCTACAAAACAGTTTGTTCCTTGAAAAAAATTAACAAAATTGTTAGACCCTTAGCAAATCTTATCAGAAAAAGAAGAGAACACACCCAAATAAACGAACTCAGAGATGAGAAGGGTAACATCACCACAGAAACCACCAAGATTCAGAACGTTATAAGGGAATACTTCTCAAACCTTTATGCTAATCAGTTTGAGAATCTGGAAGAAATGGACAAATTTCTAGCAAATATTGACCTTCACAGACTAATGCAAGATGATTTAACCAACTTAACAGACCCATATCAAACATCAAAATAGGAACAATAAGAGACCTCCCACCCAAGAAAAGCCCAGGACCAGATGGGCTCTCTGCTGAATTCCACAATGCCTTCAAAGGAGAACTCACACCAGTACTCCTCCAACTCTTCAATGAAATTGAAAGAGAAAGTTCACTACCGAACTCTATGAAGCCACCAATAACCCTCATCCCAAAACCAGGAAAGGGCTCATCAAAGAAAGAGAATTATAGACTCATTTCTTTGATGAACACTGATGCAAAACTTCTCAACAAAATGTTGGCCAATCCAGTTCAACTCATCAAAAAAAATTATACACCATGATCAAACAGGATTCATTTCAGGGATGCAAAGCTGGTTCAATATACACAAATCAATTAATATAATTCATCACATCAACAAGAGCAAGGATAAGAACCACATGATTATTTCAATAGATGCAGAAAAAGCATTTGACAAGATCCAACACCCTTTATGATGAAAGCTCTGGAGAAACTAGCAATCCATGGAACATTCCTCTATATAATAAAGGCTATATATGACAAACCTACAGCCAGCATTATACTTAATGGCAAAAAGCTAAAGCCATTTCCTCTAAATTCAGGAATGAGACAAGAATGTCCACCCTCTCCACTTCTCTTTATTTTAATATTAGAATGCCTAGCTAGAGCAATAACAAAAGATGCAAACATAAAGAGGATCCAAATAGGGAAAGATGAAGTAAAACTCTCCCTATTTGCAGATGACATGATCTCCCAAATTACTCAAGCTGATTCAAAACTTTGGCAAAGTAGCAGGGTATAAAACTAACCCTCAAAAATCAATAGCTTTTCTGTATACCAATAATGAGAAGAGTGCAGATGAAATCAGGAAAGCAACTCCTTTTGTAGTAGCCCCACAAAAATAAAATACCTCAGAGTTAACTAAAGAAGTGAAGGACCTCTATGATGAAAACTTTAAAAAACTGAAAAAGGAAATTAAAGCAGAAGTAAAGAAGTGGAAAACCTCTCATACTCTTGGATTGTGAGGATTAACATCGTGAAAATGGCAATACTACCAAAGGCTATCTACAAATTCAATGCAATACCTAACATTATTCCAACCTCATTCTTCAATGAAATAGAAGAAGCAATCCAAAAATTAATATGGAACAATAAAATACCCCAAATAGCAAAAACAATTCTTAGCAGAAAGAACAGTTCTGGAGGAATATCAATACCAAATTTCAAACTCTACACAAAGCCATAGTAATTAAAACAGCTTGGTACTGGCACAAGAACAGACCCGAAGACCAATGGAATAGAACTGAAGACCTACAGACCTGTAGCCACCTAATCTTTGATAAGGGATCTAAGAAATGGAATGGAATAAAAACAGCTTCTTCAGTAAATGGTGCTGGCAAAATTGGTCAAAATTGTAGAAAAATTGTAGAAAACTAAAGCTAGATCCTTATATATCACCCTGCACCAGAATCAACTCCAAATGAATCAAAGACCTTGAAATCAAAGCAGACACCCTGAAAACATTACAGGAAGGAATAGGAGAAACTAGGGCTCCTTGGCACAGGCCAAATATTCTTAATAGAGACCCAGAAATACAACAAATGAAAGAAAGGTTACATAAATGGTATTGCATGAAACTGCAGAGCTTCTACATGGTAAAGGACATAGCAAGCTAGATCAATAGAAAGCCCACAGATTGGGAGATCTTTACTAGTCATACAAAGGACAACAGTTTCATATCAAAAAAATACCTGGAACTCAAAAAATTAAATCCCCCAACAACAAATCCTCAAAGAAGCAACTGCCCCATTAATAAGCGGGCTAAAGACTTAAAGAGAGACTTTTCTGAAGAGAAAATAAGAATGGCCATTAGACACATGAAGAAATGCTCATCTTCTGTAGCCATAAAAGAAATGCAAATAAAGACAACATTGAGATTCCACCTCACCCCAGTTAGAATAGCTATAATCAAGAAATCTAATAACAACTTATGCTGGAAGGAATGTCGCCAAAAGGGAACCCTACTACATTGTTGGTGGGAGTGTAAGCTTGTTCAACCTCTTTGGAAAGCAGTATGGAGGTTCCTCAAAAGATTCCACATAGAGCCCCCCTATGACCCAGCAATCCCACTTTTGGGCATTTACCCAAATGATCACAAATAAGGCCATACTAAAGCTACCAGCACGACTATGTTTATTGCAGCATATTTATTTACCATAGCTAAGATATGGAACCAACCCAGATAAATGGATCAAGATAATGTGAGATATATATACATATTACATATATATATATATATATATATATATATATATATATATATATAATGGAATTCTCTGTCTCCATCAGAAAGAATGACACTGCCCCATTTGTTAGGAAATGGAAAGATTTGGAAAAAATTATATTAAGTGAAGTAAGCCAGGCCCAAAGAAGCATAGGACCCACAGTTTCCCTTATTTACAATAAGTAGTATATGTCTAAGACAAGCAGAAAAGCTCAAAAGCTATGTACATATGACCATATAAGATGATGCCAAGGGAAATGAACCCCAAGACAGGGACACAAGAGGTTTTATCTTTCTTGCTGGTTTTTTTAAGTGTACTTATAATGTACTATGTGATTTTTTCCTTTTTTTGTATGTTCTTCCCCCATGGTATAACCCTTGTTTTTACTGTATTTGATTCTGGTGCCCTGCATCTTGTATATACATTTTTCTAATTTGGCGAGGGGAAGGGAAATAACAAAATGCTGAAATAGGGGTACAGGTTGACCCTTTGTAACAAGGAGATGTACAAGACACTGTGGAAAACTAACTTTACAGCTTCAGGGGAGGGAAGAGGAGGGAATAGTTGGGGAGGTGGGGAGGAAGGGATGGTAGGGGAAAAACAAAGGAGGAGGTAACAATGCTTGATAGGAAATATACTCATTACCTTACTCATGTAACTGTAACCCCTCTGTACAGTATCTTTACAATAAAAATATATTTTTTAAATGTTAAGAGCTAACTAGCAAGGAGTTAGAAACAGAGCTATACCTATGTTTTTAGCCTGACTATCAAAGACAAAAGGAAAAAGTTAAAACTTTGTAGCAACATGATCTTTTTTTTTCTAGTCCTGAGACTTGAACTCAGGGCCTGGGCTCTGTCCCTGAGCCTTTTTGTACTCAAGGCTAGTGCTCTGCCACTTAAGCCCCAGCACCACTTCCAGCTTTTTCTAGTTTCTTGAAGATAAGAATTTTTTTATTTATTTTTTATTGTGAAAATACTGTACAGAGGGGTTACAATTACATGGCAAGATAATGAGTACATTTCTTATCAAGCATTGTAGCCTCTTCTTTTGTTTCCCTTTCCCATCCCTTCCCATCCTCCCTCTGCCCCGTCACCTATCCTCCCCGCCCCCCCCCCCACCAAAGTTGTAAAGTTCGTTTTCGACATAACGACTGGTACTTCTCATTGTTGCAACGGGTCCACCTGTATCCTTATTTAAACGACTTGTTTTTCCCCTTCCCCTTCACAAATTATACCGACATCAGAAACAGTGAAAGCAGGGGTTATACTGTGGGGGAGGGACATACAAAGCAACAAAGAAATAATCTTATAAATGCATTAGAAATAATCGCATGAAAGAAAAAAACATTTGAATACATATCTTAGCGTTCATTTACCTAACATCACCTTATCTGACCTTTTCTGCTTGACTCAGACTTATACTAGATATTACAGATAAGGGAAACCATGGGACCTATGTTTCTTTGGGCTTGGCTTACTTCACTTAATATAATTTTTTCCAAGCCTTTCCATTTCCTAACAAATGGGGCAAATGAACCTACAAACCTATAGCCATCTAATCTTCGATAAGAATTTTATATGCTTTTCTTCCCTGGGCTGGCTTTGAACCACTGTCCTCAGATCTCAGCCTTCTGAGTATCTAGAATTACAGGCTACCAGCCTGAGCAACCAGCGCCCAGCTTAGCACCATGATCTTAATTCTAAGAAGTTACAATATGAGGAATCATCAGTCTGGGGTAAAGGATATGTTGAAGTGATTTGCTACTGAAAATCCTAGCTGTCTATGTACAGAGAATGATAATAGGAAGAAAAGCTTCAGATTTTCATCCATTTTCATGATTCATCTCTGTTTTTATGGACATCTCAGCAGAGTTCACCTCATTAACTATTATAGAAATTTTAATTCTTGAGTTAATCCAGTGTTAATTCAATGGAATGAATGTTAATATATTTCTAATGTAACTTTTAATTAAATATAGCATTGCCCAATATTACACCCAAAAGATCTGTATGGAGTTTGAAAGAGAAGACAGATACTATCATGGTAAAAAAATCAGCAAATTCTGTTCACATGCCTTTTCAAGGCTGATCACCTATGAAGTAATGAGAATAAATTGTAAGATAATGTAGGAGAGATCTAATTAAGATAATGAGCTACGATTACGGACATGATTTTCCGGGGTTAAAGATCTTAACAAAAGACAAGCTATGGATGTATTTTAAACATCCTCTCTGGCCTATTTGCTTGTATTAGATATGCCTCCTTAAAAAGGAAAATATTCATCAAAAGTAATGAGCCTAAGTCTGCTGCAACTGCTGGGTTTTAACTGTGTTGCTCTTACTGGTATATTTAATAGTTTGACAAATGTCTTTTTTTCTCTTGCAAATTTGTATATGTGATTTAAATAGCATTTTAAAAAAACACATATCATTGAAGGAGAAAAAAGACATCAGGATCACCACTCCCTCTGTACCCTGAAAAGTAACTTATGAAGATATTTTGATTAAGATAGTACAGATTTAGATGGATATTTCTGGGAGAACCTTACTAATTAGCTTGGCTTCAACAGTAGTGGCAGACGAAGACAGCTAAGGGAAAAGGTATAATTAAACTGTGAAAGGTACGCCTGAGTGCCAAGTCTGCTACAAAGGGGGGGAGAAAACATAATACAGAAGAGGAACATTTGGTCAGCAATGGTTAATCAGAAATAAATAAATAAATATTTCCTGAGAATCGCAGAACTTCCAGCAGGAGAGCCCTGGGAGGAACTGATAGCTCCATTACTTGATGAAGATTCAGCCTTGCACTTTGAAAAATAAGGCACACTGGCTCACACTCAATGATGGATAAAAGAAACCACAATCCAAGGGGTACTAACAGCTTTCCTCATACCCTGTGCCCTATCAATAGTGAATTTCAAAGATACTCATTTCAATTTAACTGATCAAACTGCCATAGTGGATCCTCAGCTCAGTTTCAGCCTCACATGTAAAGCCATTCACTGCTGCTATCATTTTCATCAAGTAACATTATATCATTGATTTGCCTTAGACCACTAAACATTGTTGGCATGGAAACTATAGTTCTAAAGCTGTGCTCCCCACAGCTTCAGAAGACTTAGGGCTCCATTAACTCTGCAACCTCCAAGACTCTTCTGATAACCTGTATGACTATGTCAAGTGTCTCTTCGCTGAATCCTGAGAGTCAAAGGGTCTTTGAAAACACAGGACAAAACAAAAGAACTGACCCCAGAAAAACAGTGAAGCTTTTGAAAACATATAGGTTAGTCGCTACATTTGCCCTGGATTTCAATTGAATTTTGCTGCAGATTCTTTTGCTTTTCTGTTGTACCACCTCTCATCTCTTTTGCAGTCTGACATCTTTGTGATATAACAGAAAGAAATTGCTAATAAGTCAGAAGACTTGCATTTATTGTTCTGGCATCAATTCTTCCTAAGTGTGTAGATCTGAGAAGCCACTTAGTCTGTCTAATCCTCCATTTCCTCAACTCTAAAATCTGTCATATTGCAGACTGATGCGAGAACTAAATGATATTATGATAATTAAGTACACTGACAATGTAAGTTCTCCCTAAGCCTAGTCCTCCATTATCTATCTCTACTTTAGTCCCTCTCCATCTTATATGTTTTTGTTGTTTAATATAGTGTGTTTACAATTGTTTCCTAACACATTAGGCTTCCTTCTGAAGATATCTGTTCAGTCTTCCATCCTGCCAGCCTTTCTTTAAGAGTATTCTGTAAATAGCAATAGCAAGAAGAAATTGCAATCCCAAAACACAGCAAAAATCAGGAGGTCATTCTAACCTCAATCTGTCAGCACCCTTCACCAAATCTCCTTTCTCTCTCAAACAGACTTAAGAATTTCATCCTGTGCCCCCCTCCCCCATTCTTTCTCTCCCTAAGGCTGCCTTGAAAACATATCCAGTGAAGCTTTGCTTTTGGACTAGCACTGAGTAATCATTATCAATGTTTCCACTAAGGGAAAATTGAAAAATGCAGGATGAAGTATTTTTAAATAGCTTTAAAACAAACAACATTAAAGGACTAACCAGAGAAGGAAGCCTAAGGAAAGAGAACACAGAGAGGGAGGGATAGTTTTGCCTGGTGGCATTTGTCATGAAAGGGGCAATTGAGACATTAAGATGCACAATTAGCAGCATTGAAGAGGTTAAAAGACAAAAACAACAACAACAACAACAACCAAAAAACAAAACTACTACAAGACACCAAAGTCAGGAAACTTGTTAGACTACAATCTACTTTAGGCTGGATACTTAAAATGTTCTACCTTGGAAATAATTGTCTTATTCACAAACAACATAGTTGAAAATGTATAGAATTCAAAAGAATCTCCAAATAAGCAGTAGAAATAAGTGAATTTATCAAAACCACTGATTCATACATCCACAACTAGAATGTAAAGTCTTTAAGACAATACCATCTATCAAAGCATCTACAAATCAAATCATTAGAAATAAATCTAATAAAAGTTCTGTGTAGAACCTCTATACAGAAAATGATAAATCATTACTAAAAAGATGACCTAAGTAAATAAAGTATACTGTAAGAATTCTTTTTAAATTAAATTATGCTTTCAGTAAATCTCAGTCAAAACACTGCCAGTCCATTTATATGTGTGCATGCACATATGTATGTGTCTTTATGTGGGTAGCCCTCTGTGTGTATGCACGTATAGGATAACCACCACAAACTCAAGTTTTATGAAAGATAACAGGCCAAAAAGTCAAGACAAAGTGGGGAAATTTACCAATTATCAGGGCTTACTCTAAAATTATAAGAATTCAGCCAACATGCTTATTGAAACACTAATTGACAAGTAAATCAACAAAAGAAACCAGTACAAATTCATGTATGTGTGTACGTATTTATGTATGTATGTATATATGTGTACATATATATAATTTGATGAAAATATGATATTGTAGAAAAGTAAGATGGGCTCATAATTTCATTGTTATTGTTGTTTACTTTGCCTATTTATTTTATTGTTATTGTAGGGGGGGTTACAGTTACATGAATCAGGTAATGAGTGATGAGTACAATTTTTTTTGAACCATGTTTCCCCTTCTGTTGTTCTCTTCCTGGTTTTTCTCTTCCAACCCCAGCCACAAGACATACAGTTAATATTCCACATAGTATCTAGTGGGTACCACTGTTGTATTTGTTCACCCTTGTTCTACCTTTCTGTGCCCTCCATACCCTCTCCAAAACAAACAAATAAACAAGGCAGAAGGAAAAGAAAACAAAAACAGTAACAATGGCAACTAAAAATGTCTCTAGTTTCCTTTTCTTGGAGTTCATTTCATAGAATATTATTTGATATGATCATATGAACATAACTATTGAGCCTTTGTCAAAACCTTCTATGTATATTCTCCTTCAGCCTCAGTGTCTGGATGTCTAGTGTCCTATATGTTGTATTGTGTCCCAATGTGTGTGCATATATTTATCTATTTGTTTATTTATTTAAATCATTCAGTGTGTATACTTACAGATTTATAGATACATTCTAGTTATCACTAATGAGGGAAAACATGCAGCCTATGTTCTTTGTGTCTGACTTACTTCACTTACTATTATTTTTTCCAACTTTTTCCATTTCCTTATGAATGGGGTGATGTCATTCCTTCTGATGGAAGCATAGAATTCCATTGTGTATATATACCACATTTTCTTGATCCATTTGTCCATGGAGGGACATCTGGGTTGATTCCATATCTTGGCCATGATACATGGTGCTGCAATGAACATGGTTGGACTAGTGGCTTTAGTGTGCATGGTTTGTGGTCCATTGGACAAATGCCCAGGAGTAGGATTTCTAGGTCATAGGGGAGCTCTATGTGTAGTCTTTTGAGGAACCTCCATACTTCTTTCCAGAGTGGTTGAACACATTTACATTCCCACCAACAGTGTAGTAATGTTCCCTTTTGGCCACATCCCCACCAGCATTTGTTATTTTTATTTTAATTTTCTTGAATGGCCATTCTAATAATGGCTTTTTTTTTCAATTTTATTGTAAATGTGATGTACAGAGAGGTTACAGTTACATAAGTCAGGTAATGAATACATTTCCTTTTGAGCAGTTTCACTCCCTCCCTTATTCTCTACCAGTTTTTCCCCTCCCATCTCTCCTACCCCCACAAGTTGTATAGCTTGTTTCCAACATATTATCTAGTAAGTATCACTGCTGAATTGGTTAGCCCTTTGTCCCACCATTTCTGTGCTTTCCCTTCCCCTCCCCAAATCAGATAACTCATATACAAGGTACAGAAATCAAAAACAGTGACAAAAGGAAATAAACCAAAAGGGGGGGGAAAGACAAACAGTACAATAAAAAAAATCACCTCTTGTTTCCATTTCTTGGAGTTCATTTTGATAAGGATTATTTTATACGATCATATACACAGAGCTATTGAGCCTTTTGTGAGCTTCTCCCAAGAATATCCTCCTTTGTTCTCAATGTGTGAATGTTTAGAGTGTTGTTTAACTAATCATGTGAAAGGAAAACTGGATAAATGAGATTGCACTGTAGAGTTTCTGCAAGGCAAAAGACATATCTAGCAAGATGAATAGCCTACAGAATGGGAGAAGATCTTTATAGCTATGCATCATACAAGGGCCTCATAACTAAAATATACTTGGAGTACAAAAAATTAACCCCCCCTAAAAAAATCCTCAAAAAACACAACAACCCAATTAGTAAGTGGGCTAAAGACTTGAAGAAAGCCCTCTCTGAAGAAGAAATAAGAATGGCCAATAGATACATGTTCAACATCTCTGGTCATAAAAGAAATGCAAATCAAAACAACATTGAGATTCCACCTCACCCCAGTTAGATTGGCCATTATCAAGAAAACTAACAATAACAGATCTGGTAGGGATGTGTCCAAAAGGGAACATTACTACACTGTTGGTGGGAATGTAAACTTGTTCAACCACTCTGGAAAGAAGTATGGAGGTTCCTCAAAAGACTACACATAATGCTCTCCTATGACCCAGAAATCCTACTCCTGGGCATTTATCCAATGGACCACAAACTAGGCCACACTAAAGCCACTAGCCCAACCATGTTCACTGCAGCACTGTGTATCATGGCCAAGATATGGAATCTACCCAGATGTCCCTCCATGGACAAATGGATCAAGAAAATGTGGTATATATACACAATGGAATTCTATGCTTCCATTAGAAAGAATGACATCACTCATTCATAGCAAGTGGAAAAGGTTGGATAAAATAATATTAAGTGAAGTAAACCAGGCCCAAAGAACATAGGCTGTATGGTTTCCCTCATTTGTAATAATTAGAATTTGCCTATAAATTTATAAGAAAACCAATTGATAATAAAAGACAAATAATTAGGCATAGGGTCATATTTTTAAATCTGTGTGTGTGTGTATATAATCATTTGATTGATGAAAATGTGGTATTGTAGAAAATAAGATAGGGTCATATTTTCAATGGCCCTGAATCAATTGGACACCCAATTGAACATTAGAAAATTATTAAATTTGATGCTCACTTATCATGAAAAATTAACTTCATACGACTTGCAAAATTAAATATGAAAGGTAAAACAATTGAGCATTCTAAAGAGATAATTTTGTGACATCAAAGATTTATTTAACAACACAAAGATTGGCAAAGACTTAGCAACACAAAAAATGCCAACCATAAGGGAAGATTGATATGTCAGACTTCAACAATCACCAAAGCTTTCTGATTATCAAAATTCACCACTTAATAGAGTAAAAAGGCCATTCACATGATAAGAGAACATTAACCAGAAAGACAAAGAGCCAATATCTGGAATGTATGAGAATGCCTACAAATCAGTAGAAAGATGTCAGAGAAATGGGCAAAACATTACAAAATTACAGTATTTTATTAATTTTAATGAAAAATTAATATATTTTATTCTGATCAGCCTTTTTTGTTTTAGGGTTTTTTTAATATTTTTATTATCTTTAACTAGAAAGGAGTTGCCATTCAACAAAGCAGCTTATGAGTACAGTGAGTCTTGATCAGTGTCACTTACCCCTTTCAACATTCTCACCACCTCTCCCAGTCCAGCCCTTCCCTCCCTCACTTTTCTTAATTTTTAAAATACGTATTGAACTATCTCTTTTGACATTGAACAAGGTAGTTCATGTATACAATGCATCTTGATTTTCATCCCTTTCCTTATTTTTCTTAATTCTGTGGTATGTACATTTTTTACTTTATTCTCCCCCTCTCTCCTTCATCTCACCACCGTGGCAAGTGCCCATCTCCTGGTACTTACTTTGTTGAGCTTTGACTTGATCTTTCTGAAGAAATATACTGTTTTGAGCTCTCCATAGAATCTGTTATACTTCAGTTAATTCAATTGTAACCCCTTGCATACCACCTGATATGATCACTTACATATTTATCGGCACACTCTAGCTACCACAAATGAGGGAAATCACACAACCCATGCTTCTCTGAATCTGCTTACTTCACTTAATATAATTTTTTCAACCTTCTAAAACAGAAGATCCACAAGTAGAAAATAGAGCAATGGAATAATGAAAACAAATTCAAATAAATCATAAGTCAACATGTTAATTGTTTGTACATAAAATATAATATAATTAAGGCTTCTTATATTCATTTTCTCTTCTCAGTGTTATTTTCTATAACAATTTTTCATCATTGCTTAGAGTCGTGGTTTCTTGCATATAAATAAAGTAGTAGCATAAAGGACTTACAAGTAGCAAAAGGACTTACAAATATAGGAGTAGCATAGAAAGCAAAAGCAAAAGCAAAGTGAAGGCTAAACCTGATATTCCCTTTGAAATCTCAGTAGAAATACCACATTTGTACAACACACTGAAGAATCACCAAAGAAAAATTACCACATTTGTATTCTCCCATTTTGGTGTGTACATAAAAAGTAACATTTGCAAATATGGCTCCCAATTTGAATTTGCTCCATGTGACATTATTTGAGAAATTATGTCAAGAATATTGATAAGTTTATATGTTTATTCATAATGTCAAAATACCACTTTTCTGTGGCAGATTTATTTTGGCTATTTTAGCCTGAAAAAGCCATTATATCTAAAAGCCACTACAAGATGATATACATTTTCAAGAATAATAGCAGAGTTGTTAAAGGAACAGTCTTTAAGTAAAGTCTGATCTAAAAGCACTGAAAATGGACAAGCTATTTCTACTATGAACAACATAGATCAATCTCAAAAAATATAAATAAAAATGTAGCCTTTTTATATACTATTCAAATATATTAAAAATTAATCTGTAGTGTCTGAAGTCAAAATAGAAGAGACCTTTGGGGAAGGTCTAAATAAAATGAAGATTTCATCCTGAATTCCTTTCTGGGCCCCACAGAGTAGAATGTGTTATTTTATATGTTTCTTGGCTTTTGTTACTGCCCCAAGGTAAAAATATTTGTGATATTCTAATTAAAATTATTGTAAATTTCTAATGACTTACTCAGTAAAGAGTTAAATTGTTTTACAACAAAGGTGATCATTTTAATGTAAAGAACCATTTGCTCGCTGGTTCAAATCCCAGTGCTATCTGTTATGACTGTCTAACCTTAGTCAATTTACCTTCTTTGAACCTTGGTTTCCTTGAATGTAAACTCAAAGTTACATTAGCTATACAGTAGGTTATGGATAGCAGTAAAATCAGGTATGTAAAAGGGCTTGGTATATATGTGGTTCTTTCCATCCACTGTGTGTTGGAGATAATGATGTTTATTAATAACTTTTAATTTGTTACTTTCATTCCTTCTTTAAAGGGACTTGTAAACTTGATAGGTCCACCAATGATATAGATATAAGAAAGAAGTATCCTGAATGCAGCAGAGACAGAAAACTCCAAACATTCTTGAATTCAAAAGTTAATATCAAAATTTTCTAGTCTTTTATTTAATATTCCAGATTTATTAGGGCAGCAAATGAAAAGCCAATTCTATTATATTCCCCATAGACCCACTTTATTACATTATCTGTCACCCAGTCTGATCCCAGCCTGCTTGCTTGATTGCTTGCCTGCTTGTTTGTTGGGCAATATTTGTTCTGGCTGGCCACTGTATTCTAAAACGTTGCTTATCGAGTCTGGTCACACAGAAACCTCTCCCCATCTTCAAAGGGTCATAAAATCCTCTTCCCTCCCTCTGCATTCCATCCTTTCTAGAATTCCCACCACTTTTTAAACTATACATTCTCTTGAATTGCTCCATTTCAAGGGTTTTAAACTATCTCCTGCACTTCACTGTAAATTCTTCTAAGATGAGAATAATGAGTCCTTCCCCAATCTGTCTCCTTCCAGTATCCAACAGTTTACATCTAGGGCTGGGAAGGTGGCTCAGTGGTAGAGTGCTTGCCTTGCATGCCTGAGGCCCTGGGTTCGATTCCTCAACACCACATAAAGAAAAAAGCGGAAAGTGGCGCTGTGGCTCAAGTGGTAGAGCGCTAGCCTTCAGCTGAAGAGCTGAGGGACTGCACCCAGGCCCAGAGTTCAGGCCCCACAACTGGACCCCCCCCAAAAAAAAAACAGTCTACATCTAATAGGTTGTTTAGAAAAAAAAACAGTATCTACAATAAACAGCATGCTGCAAAATTGCCTCAAATCACTATGTGACTCATCCACATCAAATCAAAACAGGTGGAGGGAGAGGACAAATAGTGTGCTCTCACATCCAGGGGTACTTTAATCTTGTTTGCAAAAGTTCTAAGTTTTACCTCCTGCATATAGTTAATATTTTCAGTTTTCTTTTTCTGGGAAATGAAAAAATTCTTGGTGTTCACCCCTTTCCAAGACCCAGAAGGCCAGCTTGTACAGACTTCATCAGCAGGCTTCTTTGCCCACTGACTTTTAGGAGATTCCCACAAGTGCTACAAGCAGATTCCACAAAGTATGTGATTTATCCCCCCTCTTTCCTCTCCTGGGGTGGGCTACTTCCTTCCACCAAAGGTAATACTTTGTGAATAACCTCAAAGTCCAGGGCCTGAGAACTTTCCTTCCTCACATAGGACCTAAAAGTAGTAATATCTTCCTGCTGTACTACACTTCATCCAGTGGTTTCCCTATACAGTACCCTATCTGCACTGTTGTCTAATTCTTCCTGTCAAGATCCTTTCTGATAAAGACATTTTATTGATGATGCTCATAACTTACATATTTATAATATTAATTGCATGTTTTCTTGTTTTGTTAAGCAAATAAGGGTGTGCCTAATACTATGGCCTTCTCTTAATGATTCTAAGTTATCAGCTGGGCTCTGAGAGTTGGCACAGTTCTTTATCAGCTCTTGTCATCCACACTTGCTCTCTCTTGTGCTTTACAGACATTGTCTCACTGAATCCCCCACACCTTTTTTTTGTCCTGGTCCTGTGGCTTGAACTCTGGGCCTGGCTGCTATCCCTGAGCTGTTCAGCTCAAGGCTAACACCTTGAGCCACAGCACCACTTCCAGTTTTTGAATGGTTAAGAGTCTCGCGAGGACTTTCCTGTCTGGGCTGGCTTTGAACTGAGCTAGGATTACAGGCATGAGCCACCGGTGCCTAACTGAATCTCCCCTTTTATATACTGAGAGAGACAAGAAGAGAGAAGAGAGAAAGAGAAAAAAAAGGCACACTATGAGGACACTGGTCTGATCTGATAAGTTCATTTTAAAGAACCAAAGGAGCACAGTTGTTAATCAATAGGAATAGAAATATGAAATCCACAGTATCTTATTATAAAATCTGTGCTCTCCCTATCACACAGTACTGTATTGAAGGACCAGTGAAATGTGTAGATATATTGATTCTCATACCAAATTACTCACACGGCTGTTCTTGTGCAGTTGAAGTGATGATTTATATACCTCCTTTAATTGGTTGGAAGTGAATCTGCAGCCCCCATGCAAAACTGACCGTTACTGTCCTATCTGTTCACCTGCCAGCAGTGGCCAGCCTTGCCTGTCTAATTGACTACTTCTAATCTGCTATCAGTCAGGTAACATGAAATGTACTCCAACTGGACTTTGGTGTGACAAAAAGGAGTAATGACTTCTTGGATGAAGGCTGACGGGTTTTGGAATATCTGCTTGGTGAAGGCTATTTTTCATCACCCCGCAATTATATTTTAGATAATAACATTACATTTTAACCTACAGTGAAAACTATTGTTGGACCCCTAAGTTACACAGAAAGGATTCATGTAGACTTGTTAGCTGATAGTGTCCCAGCTGAGCCCATCTTCTAGTCACAGGCAAAGAACATAGGCAATTATAGGCAAAAATATATGAGAGAATAAAACCCCAAATGATTGTTGCCCCAGATAATCAGCTCTCCCAGCCATTTAGTTCCTCCCAGTTAATGTCCCTGGGTTTCATTGGGAAAAAAAAGATCTATGTAAGCCGGGCGCTGGTGGCTCATGCCTGTAATCCTAGCTACTCAGGAGGCTGAGATCTGAGGATCGCGGTTCAAAGCCAGCCCGGGCAGGAGAGACCGTGAGACTCCTATCTCCAATAAACCACCAGAAAACCAGAAGTGGCGCTGTAGCTCAAGTGGTAGAGCGCTCGTCTTGAGCTGAAGAGCTGAGGGACAGCGCCCAGGCCCAGAGTTCAAGCCCCACGACCGACAAAAAAAAAAAAAAAAAAAAAAAGATCTATGTATTTATATTTATCTATGCATGTAAACATATATGGATAAATTATATATACATAATACAGCTATATATTATATGCACATTATATATATATGGTAAGTGATACTATCTTTTGGTAAGGACATTGGAAAGCTAGGTTGTACCATGTTCTCTTACATCCTTAAATACCTACTACTACTCTAAACCAGTAATAATAAAGGGCAAAACAGAAGGGACGATCCTATGATTCTGCAGTACTGCAATGGTGAACAAGAGATAGACTGGAGAGGTACATGAATAAACTTATGAATTCTATTCTAGGCCCAATTAATGACATAGATGTGCAATCAAAATCACAATTCCTGTTTTTTTGGACACAAAGAGTGTGAGAGAAAGGATGCATTTTCCTATAATAAGGAACTGATGAAGAATTTTCACTCTACCTTAAGGACTATTACCAGCCCTAAGACAAAAGGAAGAACTCATAGGGTCTTACTGCACAGGAGCCTAAGGCATAACCAGAAAGATACTAGCATAAATACAATGCACACATTGAGGGCACAATGATAAAAACTACTAGGGAATGATGTATAAAGCCAGACAGTATGGGAAATGTGTTGTGATCCTTTTAATGTGGCAAATGGTGCTTGGTGATGTGGCAGGAATTACTGGTAAAAAGTAATAATGGGGGGTGCAAATCTCTGTGTTTTCTGTGAAAGGGTGGTCATCACAACCCTTTGAAGACATCAGATGTGATCTGGGATCTGGTGACCATAGCAAAAGTAACTGTAGTTGCTAAGGACAGTAAGAGCAAAAGCCCTGAGGAAATATATGCCTAGAGTTCAAAGACCAGCAGGAAGGCCAGTGGGGGTAGAGCAGAGAAAGAGTAATATGAGAAGAACACAGAGATAATACAACGATCAGATAATCCCAGGCCTAGAAGGCTTGCACTCTTACTCTGGAGGGCAGTGTAAACTATCAGAGTTTACAGATGAATGAAATTATCTCTCTAGGCCGGATTCTACTGGTTGATAATAAACTGAAAGGTGTCACTGGAAGAAAAATGGGGGAGAGGGGTAACTATTGCTTCATGTACCCCCAGTGTGGCTTATCCTGAGCATTGGGAGTAGTGAAAGTATAAAGTCTTGAATATGTTTTGAACATAAACTCATCACAATTAGCTAGAAGATAAGGCATGACATATCCTCTTTCTATATACTTTCTTTCTTTTTCCGTTGGTTATAGGGCATGAACTCTGGGCACTGTCCCTGAGCTCTGCAGCTCAAGGTTAGCACTCTACCACTCTGAGCCACAACACAACTTCCAGATTTCTGGTGGTTAACTGGAGATAAGAGTCTCATGGACTTTCCTGCCTGGGCTGGCTTTGAACCTCGACCCTCAGAACTCAGCCTCTTGAATAGCTAGAATTATAGTCATGAGCCACTGGGCACCTGGCTGTACTGTTTTTCCTGATAGCACTTATCACCTCTGACATCCTCCATATTTAATTTCCAGTGTTTTTCCCCATCTCCCATGAATGAAAACTCCATGAAGGTAGAGATTTTTGTGTCTGATCTGTAACGGGCACTCAATAGTTCTTTTTTATTGGCTGGATTAATTTATCTAAAGTATTTAAATAACACTATTATGATTTTTTAGCCCTGTACATCATCTTCCACTTGTAGACATTATTTATTGTTGGTTTTATCTCATTATTCCACCATGAGTCACTTACCTCAGTAAATTCACTTTAAATTGATCTACACTGTAGAGAAAGTGCCACCTAAATTTACTTCTGTGGCGTGGTTGCCTTGTTCTGCTAAGTGGTGTAAACAAGTGGCTTCTGATATGTCAGACAGGGGATTAGGTCATGGCTGAGTTCTAATCGACTTGATTTAATTAGCGTGGATGTCAGTGATGCACATTTACAAGGGCAGATGGCGTAACAGTCACTCTTGTGTTGAGGTAATGCTGTACCTGTTTTCTGGTTTGAGTGTGTGATCTATTGATGAAGCTGTTTTGATACAGCCTTTTCCAATGCCAAGGATCCTGTGATAAGGCTGTTTTTCTTTTCCTCAGTTCTAGAGACTGAATGCAGGATCTTGTAACTTACTAGACAAGAGCTATACCTAGCAAATCTTTTACCTAGGACTTAAGCCATATGCCAAGTCCTTTTGATTTTGTTTGTTTGTTTAATTTGGTTTTTATTTTTATTTATTGTTTTGTCGGTCATTAGGCTTGAACTTGCTGCCTGGGCATTGTTCCTGACCTCTTTTGCTCAAGGCTAGCACTCTACCACTTTGAGCCACAGCACCACTTCCAGTTTTTGAAAGGTTAATTGGAGATAAGAGTCTCTAGGGTACTTTTCTACTTGGGATGGCTTTGAAAACCTAGATCCTCAAATCTTAGCATCCTGTGTAGCTAGAATTATAGGCATGAGCCACTGGCAACCAGTTAATTTTTTAGATGAGGTTTCATGCTAACTTTTGCCAGAGCTGGCTTGAACCTTGATCCTCCAGTCTCTGCCTTCAAAAGTAGCTAGAAATACACCTGCTCTAGTGAGGCCAATTTTAAGGGACCGTGTTAAAGCAAGAAAACTAAAACAATGACAAAATAAAATCAAAATTAAACCCCCGTGATTTTCACCTTTGGTTTACTACCATAAAATTAGCTTCATTCTGTCTCTGAGACTCAAAGGAATGAGACTAAAGATTAAATAGCTGATAAATGTGCTGATTAGCTGTGGTTAAATTCTATCTTTAAGAAATGGTTTCCTACCCAGGCCCCAGTGGCTAAAATTGTAATCTTAGCAGCTTAGGAAGCTGAGATCCAAAGGATCCAAGTTCAAAGCCAGTCCAAACAGAAAAGACCATATGATTCCATCTTGAAAATACTAGTAAGAAGCTGAGCCAGAGTGGCAGAGAGCTACCCAAGCAAGCAAACTAAGCAAGTATGAGGCCTTGAGTTCAAACCCCACTACCACAAACCTTATAAACAAAACAAAACTCTAGTTTCCCGTATTTGTATATCTCTGGAAAGCACATCAATGATTCTGGTACAAGTCCTGTCATTCTTTAAATATTCATCTGCATATTAATTGATATACACATTGAGATAGCATTTGCTTTTATGTAAACTTCTTTAGTTGTGTAATGATAGAAGGTTTTCTGTTTTGCAAGGATGAAGATGGAGTCCTTTGCTTTTGTTTTTTTTCAGTATTGAGACAACCTTCACTGCACAGTGTTTCTATATAACCCCAAAGATGAGTGAGGGTATCAAGTCAGAGCATATTATACATACTCAGTTTCAGACCCATGAGAAATTCTCAACAAATCTGTAAGATGTTTTAATATTCTCAGCACTATCTACAGCTTGTGTAAAGGCTTCTTTATTAAAAGTCTGAAGAGTTGACATCTAGTTGCAGGGGTAAATAGAAGTATACTTAATTGTTTCTTCAGGCAGGACTGATCTGTGGCCAGGTACTTTACAGACATATTTGGAGACAGCTAGCTAAAATACATATGAGCAATTCTTTGTGGAAGAAAATCATTACCAATATTGCTGCACTGCGGAGACTGTGTATTAATGGGAATGAGGAGTGTTGGGAGATAGGAAGAAAGGGAAACAAAGATTCAGACATTGTAGACATCAGTCTGGTTTCTCAGAAGGTCAGATAAGCCACTTAGTTTTAGTTGATGACATGTGACAGTACATGTGATTCCACTTGGGTTAGTCTCTGACCAAATCAGATACACCCTATAAATTTGATTTAACAATCCCATTAGGGTTACTTGTCTGCTAATGCTCTCTATTCTCTGAGAAAAAAAATTATATCTTTCTAAATGACTTGTCTCTGACCTGATTCCTATTGTGTCCTGTGTCACATTATACTGTTTCCCACCTCAACTTTAGAATACAGAGACTCCCTCTCAAACTCTTTTTCATATATTAAGTCTTGCATATAAGGTAATTACATTATATTTAATATCAAAACATTGTTTATGATGCTGTGTTGTAGCTGTATGTAAACAAGTGGTACTTTTATTTGTTTTCTATTGCTACAAAATAAAATGTAATAAATTTGCAGCTTAAAAAAACATTCACTAAGTTACAGATACTTTTGGTCAGAAATCTTAGAATGGTTTAACTGGGCCCCTATAAAAGGTTTCAATCAAGGTGTTAGCTGAGCTGTATCTTTCTGGAAAGCAAAGTTCTCTCCCAAAATCATTTGGTTGTTGACAGAATTTAGCTCCTTGCAGCTGTAGGACTCTCTTCCATGTGGCCCTCTTGAAAGGTAGATTACACTCAAGAATTTGCTTCCCCAAATCTTAAGACAGGATTTCATCTCAGAGAAGACCCAGCCCATCTTCCATCTAATCAAGTCAGACCATGCAGAATAATTTTATGTTTCTACATAAAACTAACAGTGATATTTCATCATCCGTGACATATTCCCTGGGATAAGAGCAGGTCACAGGATCTGCCTCCTCATCAGGGAAGGGTAATCCACTAAGGCTTGGGTGGCCAGAAGTAGGAAACTACTAGAAGTTACTTTAGACTCCATTACATCTCTTAAGATGTTTATATTAGCTATGTTTTATTATGAGCATGAACATGTTTTTATTATAAGCATAACTTTTTATGCATTAAAAAAATTATAGCAAAGAATACAATGGAAAATAACTGGCCCAATAATTGTGTAAGAGAAATCGAAAATTGAGATTTTTACATTCTGACAGGATTATAAAAATATTCTATTTTATATTGCACATTGTTCTAGGTAAAGAGCTACTAATGGCTGTTTCAATAGATTCAGTATATCAAATATGCCAAGCCCAATATGACACCTTCTTTAAAATAAACAAACTAAAAATAATGCAGGAAAAACAGGCACAAACCTGGGTTGGGAAGAACCAGGTTCTCACGTAAATACAAACAAAGTATTCTTAACATGGGTGGAGATGGAGAGAAGGAGAATGTTTGCATGACTTCCTACATATCTCCATCTGGTAAAACCCTGAGAATGTTCTGGACAACTTTTGGCTTTCAAACATTTTGCTACCAGAATACTTCTGACAGAGGCATCTACAGAGACTGACCAAGTACAATTGTAGCTCTCACCCAAAGCAAAACTCTAGAAGAGTGTTAAGAGTTATGTCACAGAATATTTTTCCAGGAATATAGTATAAAGTTCACCAACAACAACCCTTCATCTTTGTGAGTCATGGTAATATTGCTATTTTACCACTGTTTTACAGATGCTGGTGTGGAGGATATATGGCTATCTTGTTTACCCTAGTTAATCTCATTATTATTACATGCAACATCCTGTCCTCTGGGGGTGGAGGCCTCCCTCCACAGTGCTTCTCTGACTATACTATAGTCTTACGAAACTGAACAAATATTCCAGGAATCAGAATACACATTGCTCAGTATTAGGTAAATCTTGCCTAACCACCAGCCTCATTCACTTCCTTTCTACCCTTTATTGACTATTGCAAAGAATGTATCAATGTATATTAAACACAGTAGTTTTATAGGATAATGCATTGTAAGTGACAGTGACTGAAAATAACACACTTCAGAACTATTTAAAGACAATCAAGCCCTATGCGGAAACGTACAACTATGAGAGATCACAATTCCTCATACCATAAGCAGGTAAATTTGGAATTTGCCTAACTCCAGTGAAGTCCTTACAGATAAATTTAAGATGATTAAATTACATAGCAGATACTATGTATTCTCCAAGAATAATGAAATAGCTATAATTCTACCATAAAGTAGAGTGCTCCGGTGAGATTGTTTGCAATCCACATAACGTTATGAAGTGCCTACTGGATGACAGGGGCCATTGTATATCCTTTATACTCTGCTGGAGGTTTGCTTTAGGTTAGATTTACCATTGTACTTTATCAGCCTCTATGGGGAGTCATCTGATAGAAGTATTTCCATACCAAAAAGGTGAAAGCCAAAAATTTTCCAGAACATTCTCAAGGCTTTATCATTTCAAAATAGTTAGAAAATGATGTAAACATTCCCATTCTCTCCATCTTTACCTATGCTAAGAATACTTTATGCTTGCATTTAAATGAGAAACTGATTCATCCAAGCCTATAAATCAGGAAAGACAAAATACTTCATTGCATAGAGATATCATAGGAGTGTGAAAGACATAACTGAGTAAATAAGTCAATGTGAAAGATGATTCCGATTATGACAACTATTAAATACTATAGAGATACTGGAACAGAGTATATGAGATAGGATTATCTTAATTTTAATTTTTTTGGGGGGACAGCATAGGAGTTGGAACTCAGCCTGATAGACAGGTTGTCTATTGCTTGAACCACACCTCGTTCCAAGGTGAGGTTATTTTAGACAAGCTGGTGAGGTCAGATTCCTCTGAAGAGGCAATATTTCAACTGACTTCCAAAATGGGGTGGGGAGTAGCTTAGCAGTAGAATGTGTTCTTAAACTGAAGAAAAGCCCTGAATTCAATCTCTAGCATGCACACAAAGAAAAGATTCCTGAACTGAAGAAAAAGTACACAATGTACTAGTTCCAGCAGTGGTAAGAGCAGCCTTACAAACCTAAGGTCTGAAGGTTAAAAAGGCAAGCAGTGGCCCTGAGTTCAAGCCCTAGGACTGGCAGAAAGAACAAAAGAACAAAAGGAAGAAAGGAAGGAAGGAAGGAAGGAAGGAAGGAAGGAAGGAAGGAAGGAAGGAAGGAAGGAAGGGAGGGAGGGAGGGAGGGAGGGAGGGAGGGAGGGAGGAAGGAAGGAAGGAAGGAAGGAAGGAAGGAAGGAAGGGAGGGAGGGAGGGAGGAAGGAAGGAAGGGAGGAAGGGAGGGAGGGAGGGAAGAAGGGGGAGGGAGGGAAGGAAGGGAGGGAGGGAAGGAAGGGGAGGGAGGGAGGGAGGGAAGGAAGAAAGAAAGAAAGAAAGAAAGAAAGAAAGAAAGAAAGAAAGAAAGAAAGAAAGAAAGAAAGAAAGAAAGAAAGAGAAAGAAAGAAAGAAAGAAAGAAAGAAAGAAAGAAAGAAAGAAAGAAAGAAAGAAAGAAAGAAAGAAAGAAAAAAGAAAGAAAGAAAGAAAGAAGAAAGAGAAAAAAGAAAGAAAGAAAGAATAGCAAGGCTGGAGTTCAGGGAGAAAGCAAGGACTATTTTGTTTTTTGGTAAAGATGCTATACAGAGGGGTTACAGTTACATGAATAAGGTAGTGAGCACATTTCTTGTCAAAAATTGTTACTCCCTCCTTTGTTGTTCTCCCACTATCTCTTCCCTCCCCACCTTCCTCACTACTCCCTCCCCCCCAGTTGTGAATTTCATTTCCAATATACTGCCTCATGGGTTTCATTGTTGCAATAGGCCATTCTGTGTCCTTGTTTCAGCATTTTGTTATTCCCCTTCCCCTCCCCAAATTGGACAAATGTATATACAAGACACAGGGTACCAATATCAAGTACAACAGGAGATATACCAAATGGGGAAGAACATATAAAGGAAACAAAATACTCACATAGTAAATTAAAAACAACAACAACAAAGAAGAATCACTTGTGTCCAATATCTTGGGGTTTGTTTTGCTTAGCATAACACGAACTACAACTTTTGGAAAAAAGAGGCTCTCATTAGACCCTCTATACAGTTCGTTCTTTTTCTTTATTGATGTTTTTCCCATGGTTTCCCTCATTTGCAATAATTATTATATGTCTACGATAATTTTATCAGATGAGCAGAAAAGCTCAAAAACTATGTACATATGAGTACATATGACCATATAAGATGATGTCAGGACTTTCTTGTATAGAGAGTTGGCAGCTTTGGAAGAACTGTAAGCAGATGCTTATTCAACCAGTCACCAATGACTTACTGAACATCTGCTGGGACATGGGTACTCATGATTTAGGAAACAAGGGGTATTCCCTGAGTCACTATCATGTGTCCAAATTCACCCTCATTATACATTATCTGGGGAAATATAAATTTTCAAAAAATATTTAAATACAGTCATAAGTATATCAAGTTTTTTTTTCTAAATACTTAAGAAAATATCTTAGTCTACTTGTTTCCAGAGTAGTTTCTGAATTAAGAAACTCTGTTTCAATACACATAAATAAATGATAGTAAAGCTAGCTGCACCTCTAAACAGAGAATATAAATGATTCAGGCATAAAATGGTTAGTGTTCCAAGAGTAAAAATTTTCCTACAGTCACTTGTAAATAATTCAGGTATCACTTTGAATCACCTGTCTGTCTGTGTTCCTAAGGAAAACTAAGATGAGTTTATAATTGTCTATGACTATATTCCTTGTTTCAAAAGGCACAGTGGGCAAAGATGCAGAAGGAGAGAGGGTCCCTCCATGTTCTCTCATATTGGAACTACTTTCTTGTCCACAGACACCCTAGGAGCAATTAAGATCAGATAGGAGGAATTGACATACCCTCCCCACCCCAGCCCGTCCAGCCCCACACCAGAAGCAGGTCCAGTCAGTTTCGAATATCTTAAAACTGAAGACTTCAAGCTAAGGATTCAGGTTCAGTTCCATGCCCTGGTCCTTACATGAGTCTTCGTGAAACGTTTTTCCATGTGCTGAAATTTAAGGAAAGAAACAACAACGGACAAATAAATAACAATAATAATAATTGTAATAGCTTCCATGAATGCTATAAAAAAAGTACACTATAGTAGTATACTCTGTTCCTTTGGTTCTAATGTTCTAATCGAGGTCCTTCAGCAGTTTATAGGTGTGCTTTTGCTTCTGAATTCCTACTGTCTATTGAATCCTGTTGCCTGGAATAAAGACTGACACCAGAATAGGAACTAAGTAAGTGAAAGAACAAATTGAATTTATTTATTATTATATTTAAGGCTGCACAAATTCAGACATTTACCTTGTAAGAAAAAAAAAGAGCAGAAAGACTCAACAGTCCATTAGGTTTTATTCGGTAGGAAAGCCTGGGAAGGGCAAACAAGTTTCCTTCAGCAGGGGAAATGTGCCCCCCTCCCCCTCCCCCTTACAACTAGTGTCTCTTTATATATTAGGCAGGAACAGTGAAGTCCACTGGGACAGATGGATGCAGGGTGAGATGGAGGCAGGGATGGGTGAACAATGTTATTTTGACTTAAAACTTTGAGTTTCAAGCCCTCAACAGCATCTGTGTTCACCAGAAGCGTCAGCGTCAGATGGTGACACAGCCTTGGTCTCAGGCTCTCTTCTTCAGAACTGTTGGTTATATTTGTTAAGGGGAGGGGGAGGAGAGATGATTGGCAGGGTCAGCAGCAAGGACAGTTCTAAGAAATGGCTGATAGGGGTGGAAGAAAGGAGAGTGCTTTCTGTTATTTTCTACATGACAGTTGAATCTGCTACATCTTTTCCTTTGCAAAAACAAAGGAATTTAAAGTTTATAGTATTGCATTCACTAAAAAATATGTTCATTCAACTACCTAACCAGACTTAAAAAAAAAAAAAAACCTTACAATGCAGATCAGAAAGCTCAAATCTGAACAATAAGATTTCCAATTGACCTTTAGTACAGTATCAAACGGAAAGGGCGGCCATTTTAAAAAATAAGACCAAGCCACAGGGAAAGCTTGAAGGTGGGTAAATCCTTGAAGTTATTGGTATATCCAGCCACCAGATGTCACTATTGGTTTAAGCAAATATGCTGTATCTAGCTCCAGGCTAATTCATGAAATTTGGGATCTTGGAAACCCTCCAGGGCATCCTACCTACCAGGTGGTAGAAGCTAAGGTTCCAGTTACTTCCAAGCTATTGGCCAAGAAATGAGGACTCAACTTAGCCTTTGGGATTTCATTTCTATTACTTATAGTCTATAATTTTGTCTTTTTTGCTTTGTTGTGCTATGCTTTGTCTGGAAAATTTTAAAGTCCTTTGAAAAATTATATCAAAAAAATTGCTTGTGTCAGAGGACTCAGATACAAATCATAGTGTTTATTCATTTTTCTCTTTTTAAAATGCTGCCCTCTTGGACATTGGCAGTTGAACAAAAGCTTATCACAAAGAATAGAATGCTGAAGTTCACCTAAACATGCAGTGTAGTATGTATTATGCGGATTGAATAGTTTTCTATCCCCAGGATTCTATCAAATGGAATTCAAAATACCATTATCATTAACACATTTCTGGTCAATGAGTTGAGTAATGCAAACTTATGAAAATATGTATTGCCATTCTCTTTCAAATGAGCTATATATTAAATCTATTAACATAAACGTAGTAATTTCATTACTTACTAGCAGAAATATAAATTGACAAATGAGAGCCAGCTAAGTAGAGAAAGTGTTCACAAAAGATCATAAATCATAAGGCCACAATAAGGAATATGGTGGATCCCTGCCATGATCTAGGAACATTAAATGATGTGCATTTAGGGTTTTTCCCCTTAAAGAACAGAGAACTTTACCCATTTTAACCATTTATTTCAGACTGCTGGTGGTAGATAATTTGATGTAGGTTTTAGTGAGGTAGTTTGGACTCACCTAATTATCTGGGTAATTCATCACATGACCTATAACAGATTGCATCTATAGTCCGGGATCTAGATCCTGGAATCTAGATATTTGAACATAATGAGTAAATATTTTGGACTCTCCTTCCTTTGCTTTCCTCCAGGTTCCCTCTTTTGTCCCTGTCCATAAGTTGCACAGCTTATTTTTCACATAGTGTCTGAGTACCATGACTGCATTTGTTTATCCTTCCTCTTTTCTTCCATTTCTCCCTTACACATCTCCAAAAAGATAAAAGGCAACAACAACAACAAAAAGCAAAAACAAATGACACCTCTACCACCCCACCACCACCACTACCAACAACAACAACAACAAAACAAACGGGGAAAAAGAAGTCTCCATTTTCTGGAATTCATTTTGATAAACAGTATCTTAAGTGTTCAGGGAGTTAGGCGTTTGTGTTTCTTGGGGAATTAATAGTTAAGCTCTCTGTATATTGTTATCAATCCCTTGTCAGATGTATAGCTGGCAAAGATTTTCTTACATTCTATAGTCTGTTCCTCAGTTCAGTGACTGCTTTGCTACGCAAGTTTTTTTAGTTTGATGCAATCCATTTATTGCTTTTACTTGCTGAGCTACTGAAGTTCTATCCAGGAAGTTATTACCTACGCCTATATGTTCCAGTGTTTTCCCTGTCATCTCCTATATTATTTTCAAAGTTCCAGGTCTTACATTAAGGTTTTTGATCCATTTTCAATTGATACTAGTATAAAGGGAGAGAGAAGGATCTAGTTTAAGTCTTATACTTGTGTGTACAGTTTTCCTAGTACCATTTGTTGAAAAATTCCACTTTCTCACAATATGTTTTTGACAACTTTGTCAAAAATCAACTGACTATAACTGTGTGTTCTTATTTATGGATCTTCTATTCCATTGCTGTACATGTTTGTTTTTGTGCCAGTATCATGATCTTTTCGTTACTATGGTTCTATGGTTCTAGTATAGTTTGAAATCAGGTATTATGAAACCTCCAACTTTGTTATTTTAGCTCAGAATTATTTTTGCTTATATTCAAAATTTCTTGTATGAAATTTTCTATCTCTGTGAAAAATGCCACTAGATTCTTGATAAGGATCACATTGAATAGACAGATATCATCTAAGAGTGAGACAAAGATGTCCACTCTCTCCACTCTTACTCACTATAGTGATAGAATTTCTAGACAGAGCAATAAGACAAGAGAAAGAACTAAAAGGATTCAATGGAGAAGGAAGAAGTCAAATTATCTGTATTTGTACATGGATATAGTCTTATAACTATAGACCCTAACAAGTCTATGATCTCATAAACACTTTCAGCAACATAATAGGAGAGAAAATCAGTATACAAAAATCATTAACTTTTCTCTACACCAACAATGAGAAGACTGGGAAATTGAACAGGAAAACAATATAGCTCACAATAGTCTTCAAAAAAAAAGTACCTAAAAGCTAATTTAACTAAGGAAATAAAAGACTTCTACAATGAAAACTATAAATCACTGAAGGAAGAAACTGAAGAAGATAAATTCACAGAACTTTATTACCTGCATTACCTCTCAGTGGGTCTGGTCTTTGCTCTTACCTTCTCCAAGTCCTCTTGGAGCTCTATAGCCAATGATTTAACTTCTTCCTAACAACTATGTAAACCTCTATATTTACTGTGAAGACTAATGTGTGCCCTGAGAATTAATATTAGTTATTAAGATTAGAATAAAAGAACTTGTTGCTAAGGCCTTATGACTGTTGAGCGAACTCAGTAGTACTTAACACCAATGAAACTGGCATCACTTGTGAATGTGTTGTTATTGAATAAATTCTGACATTGCCAAAAGACACAAAGCTGTCCATTTATGTTTCTGGTATAGTTCATTCACTACAATATGTCACTCTAAGTTTATTCCATAAGGCAGAAGCATCAATGTCCTCAAGGAGCTCCTTACAAATGCACTCAGGCCTTGCCCTGGGCTTGCTGATAGCTTCAGAACCTACATTTAAACAATGTTCCAAGGGATTGGTATGTTTATTAAAGTTAGAAAAAACATTGCCTTCTACTCCAATCCTACATCCAACCATGGAAGAAAGACTGAGATTTAAGTACCTTCTAAAAGTGTGACATTGTTAGTTATTGACCAGATTGAAGCAATGGACAGGAAAGCCTATTTCTAACAACCCATTTTCCCAGCTCACTTTCCAAAAACCAAGACAGATTAGATGACTTGGTGTCTGTTCTTGTGTAATATGTGTTCATTAGCTTATCATTGCAATAGGGCCAAGGAGCTGGAGATCTGGTGGATAACAGCTGAGAGGCAGCCTTGCAAATTACCATAGCCTCAGGAAAACTTGTTTGGGTGGCCTCATTTGCAAAAATGTAGACAAATTACCCTTCTTTGGTTCTTTCCCTCTTCCTTCTTTCAACCTCTGCTGGAAAGTCCCTGGCCGCAAATGAAAAGGCAAATTACCATCAGAATTTGAATGGGTTGATTCAGGGATGAACCTGTAAACAGGTTTCACCTCAGAGAGCCAAATAAAATAAAAGAGACTCTAAGACCCATGCCAAGTGTAAGCAGCTTGGGTTCATGGTATGTGGAGAATGCCAAATGAATCTTTAGCAAATAAATCATAAATGAACCAATGAAAATGAACTGCTCTGGAATTCACATCCTTATGGCTAGTTTACTTTCCTAAAGAAGCCATATTTCTCTGATAGATGAAGTCTTTATGTTTTTTCATTCCTTTTCAGATTTGAGTCTGTGCAAGAGCTTGGGAACTCACTGAAATGCAGACAAGACCATTGTCCCAAAGTCATCAGTAATGGCAGAAGTTTAAATTCAGCTTTCATCACTTGAAGGCTAAATAACTTTAATTTTTTACCTTAATAAATATTGTATTCACCTCCTTTTTCTAATGTTTTATAAGTTTGGTTTGGTTTTGTGCCACTACAGGGGTGGGTGTGGGGGTTAAACTCATGGCCTGGGAGTACTGTCCTTTAGCTTATTCACTTAAGGCTGGAAGAACTCTACCACTTGAACCACACCACTTCTGGCTTTTTGCTAGTTAATTGAAGATAAAAGTCTCACAGACTTTCATGCCCAGGCTGACTTTGAACCTTGATCCTCAGATCTCACCCTCTGAATAGCTGGGATTGCAAGAACAAACCACCTATGCCCATCTGTTTAATAGTTATGTAGAAATGTTTCATCGTGTTGGTTCATTTTTTTCCCCTTTTTTATTTTTACTTACAGGACTTATTGTAAATTTTTTCTTGATTTGTTTTTTTAAATTATTCCTTCTTATATAAAAATATTAAATTCGTGTGTTGATTTGTTACTTACAACATTACAAGACTCATTTATTAGTTGAATAGTTTTGGAGGAGAGTGGGATTTTTGTTGCTGTTTTTTAAATAAATAAGACCCTTTGTCATCTGTAAACAGGAACAATTTGACTTCATCATTTGCAAATTGGATTTTTGTTCTTCCCTGAATGCACTGGCTAGGACTTCCAATACAAGTGAAATGAAAGTGGGAAAATGGAGTATTTTGTCATGTGCCAGTTCTTACAAAGTTTTTGACTTTTACCTATTCAATATGATGTTAGCTATGGGTTTGTTACTTATGACCTTTATTATGTTGTACCATGGTAGTTTATCTAACTCCCAGATTCCTTGTTCATTCATTCATAATCAACATTCAAAAGTTAATCATTAATCACTTACTAAACATCAAGATAATCCAAATACACCCAATTAGAAGCAAGCTTTCTTAAAACAGAATTCTGCCATTTTGGCTTCCTTCTTGTTCTGCTCTACCTCAAGATTCATCAGCAAAAAAAAAAACAAAAACAAAAACTCATCTGCTAATGGAAATAAATTCATAACTGAAAGGATCAATGGAAGGATCCATCACATCCATGCCAGGGGACCACGCAGAGGCAGACAGGCACAGGAGAAAGATTATTAGAAGGTTTATTAGAAGAGCCATATTTCCCTTGGAGAGAATCTAGGTAGCAGCAGGGTCTGGGGGATGGGAAGTGAGGTAGATGGGAGTGCAGGTGGGCCTGGGTAGAGAGAGGGAGGGGCCAGCTGTAGGGCTAGAACTCTAGGGCAGGGAGGAGTTCAGGTCTGGGTGAAGCTGAGGACCAAAGGTGGGCATAATGCTTACAATAACAAATATCTCAAGACCAGCTACTGAATAAAATTATGCATACAGAATGACACATGGATACTGGATCTAAGTAATGCCATCTTGGCATCTCAGTAGAACTTAATAGAAGATGAGTACTTTCAGAGAACTCTTGAGGTGTTAGAGGACATTCTTTTGATAGCAGATGTGTCGAGAGTTGTTAAGCTCCAGAAAAAAGTCTTGTTACCCCCATATAACTGGGTCTTGATTGCCTCTGATTGTCCCCCTTGATAGTTTGCTTTGCTCATGTATAACACTTTTGTTAGCATCGAGTTTCTCCACCTAGTTTGCCCTGCCTATGTGTAACACTTTTGTAAGGTATACTTTCTCACACTAGTTATGTTATTTCTGTCTTTAAAAGCTTTGTGCAACTTACATTCTGGGCTGTAGGTCTTTGAGACAGGAGTCCACCTGCAGGCTCCAGATTTCTAATAAAGATTCCCAATTTGACCTCTCAAGATGTGGATTCTCTACTTCCTACAGTTGAATTCCCATATAACAAGAGGTCTCTTCATGTAGAAATATAATAAAACCTATTGGAGCAGAAAATGTTACACATTTGCTATATAGCACATGCATATGTGTGCCATATTTATGTACAGCAGATTTATATACAGTATTTTTTATCATTTGTTTCTTAAGAAAAAAGCTCAAATATTTGACTATCTGATTCAGAATGGGACAGCTGTCAATGTTTTTAAACTGCATTTGGTGAGAAGTGACATGTTGTAACTACAGGATGTTGAGTTATCATATCATGATTCTTGAACAAAATCATTAAGTATTATACGAGTAGTCACACGAAGGGTATTCTATTCTGTTTCTTGCATTAGTTACTGATACATCTTTGAGCACTTCAAATTCTACCAAATTCTACCACAGGACTCAAACCAAGAAGACAGATACCAGCAGTCTATAGAAATTAGTACATTATTTTATTTGTTGAATTAATAAGTAAAATGATTCAGCCTCAGTTGCAAGTGATTTTACAATCCTTATTTCTGGGGCTGAGAAAATAAAACACTAAAATATCTAAACTATATATTTTGCATATATGTTCAATTATAAAAGAAGAGAGTTGGGTTGAAAAAAAATAATCTGAGAAAGATGATGCACTTTCTAAGACAAACTATTAAGCTCTGGGAACAACTATGACCACAAGATGTATAAACCTAGGCTACAGAGTGTGTGTAGACACAAGAGAGAAGGTGAAAATTCCAATTAGCCCAACACTTGAAAAGAGATCTGACTAAGCAAAAAGCTAATGAGACCCATAGGTAAGGATTTAAATGCAGAGCCTGTAGCTTCTTTTGACCCGTGCTACATCTCCAGGTTTTAGAATAAAGACCATAAATTGTTTACATCATGTTGTAGAAGTATATTTCATCCAGTGTTCCAGCGAACAGAGTTTTGTAATTTTTCCATAAGTCATCACACACATAGAATAAAGTAATGCAATATTCTTCATCACAGTTCATGTGAGTTACAGTGAATCTCTAGCATTGTGTCTGGCTGAAAGCCGTAAAGAAGAGGATCAAACCAGAACCAGAAATATGTTAGCCATATGCCAGGAATTTGTGTGTGTCTGTGTGTTCCCACTAATGGAAATTATTTTGTTTTATAAAGATGGCCTAATTAAAGTTAGTAACAGGTTTTCTTGCATTATTAAAACACAAAGGTCAATGTGTAAACAACTAATAAAATTCTTAAATATAATTTAATTTTTTTGGCAAGGTAGTTGAGGAAAGAAAGACCCTATGTTTGGGATTGTGCTGCTGCTGCTTCTTTTGAAATAGGTTATTTTCTATTCTAAGTTAGCTAGAGAGCCTTTAGGATGGTCTTGATGGTTCTTTATATTTAAAAGTATGTTATTTTGTGCAAAAGTCTATACCTGAATTCTTTTATCTAAAATCAGAGATTAATATCTTTTGTTTATTTAATAAATGTGGTATGCAAGTAATATATTGAAAGACATATATCATAATTAGTAGAAGCTTTAATCAATTCAAAAATATCCTAAATCAGAATGCAAACATTGGGTGAATCTTCTTTTTTGATCCAATCTGTTATTCTTTTTTTGATTAGACTCAATTCATCCATTAATGCTTACGGTTATTATAGAGAGATGTGTCATGTTTCCTGACATTTTCTTGATTTCCTGTATTTTGTTTTTTTCCTTTTACTATATTTACTAAATTGATCTTCTAGTGATTTTTACCCCATGCGTTTCTTTCATTTTGATTGTTTTCTTATTGTATTCCTTCCTTTAGAATTCTTTGTAATGTTGGCTAGTGATCATAAATTCCTTTAATTTTTGTTTGTCATGGAAGGTTTTGGTTCCACCATCTAATGTAAATGGTAACTTCACTGAGTAGATCAGTTTGGGTTGGCAGTAGTTATCTTCAGTGCTTGGGTTATACCACTCCAGGCTTTCCTTGTGTTGAAGATTTGGGTGCAGAGGTTTGCAGTGATTCTGATTTTCTTTCCATTGTGATATAGTTTTGAGCCATTTAAAATCATTTCCTTGCTATTCACGTCTAATGTTTTTACTATGATGTGTCTAGAAGTGTTTCTATATGCTTTTGTTAATCAGACAAGATTTTCTTTCTTAAGAGTGGGAATGTTCTCAGTTATTATGTTACTGAATAGGTTTTGATGTCTTCACTATTAAATTCTTCCCCCTCATCACTCCCGATTATGTATAGATTTGATTTCTTAGGTGAGTGTCAACTTCTAGATGTCTCTTTGATAGGTTCTGAGATTTTTCTTCCATACTTTGACTTTTTGTTCTAGCTCCTCTGCCTTACCCTTGGTTTCTGAAGATCTATTTCATGATCATTGTCATCTAAAGGGCTAAAGGAAGGATTCAGACAAGAAAGAACACATTTGTTCCCCTTATCTGAAGTGAAGCTGTCTTGTCCCTGCTGGTTTATGTAGGAAATTCAGGCTGTCATCTCTACTAGGAAAATAGAGAAAAGGTGACTGGGCTGCTTCTGATTTAAAAAAAAAAAAAAAAAGCAGGTTCTAACGTTTTTTCCATATATTTTTTCATTGTAAAACTACTGTACAGAGGGATTACAGTACATGAGTAATGAGTATATTTCCTTTAGACCATTGTTACCTCCTCCTTTGTTTTTCCCCTACCATCCCTTCCTTCCCCACATCCCCAGCTCCTCCTCACCCTCCCCCATCATTTTCAACATAGTGTCTTGTACATCTTCTTATTACAATGGGTCAACCTGTATCCTTATTTAAGCATTTCGTTATATCCCTTCCCCTCTCCAAATTATAAAAATGCATATACAAGATTCAGGACACTGGAATCAGGTACAGTGGAAAAAGGGATTATACCATGGGGGAAGAACATACAAGAGAAACAAAAGAATTACATAGTGCATTTTAAGTATGTTAAAAACAATAGCAAGAAAGAAAAAACAACTTGTGTTCCTGTCTTGAGGTTCATTTCATTTAACATCATCTTATATGGTCGTATGTACATAGCTTTTGACATTTTTTGTTTGTCCTAGACATGTACTAGTTATTGCAAATAAGGGAAACCATGGGACCTATGTATCTTTGGCCTGGCTTACTTCACTTAATAAAATTTTTTCCAAGTCTTTCCAGTTCCTAACAAATGGGGAGGTGTCATTCTTTCTGATGTGGCACAGAATTCCATTGTGTATGTGTGTGTGTGTGTGTGTGTGTGTGTGTGTGTGTGTGTGTGTGTGCATATATATATATATATATATATATATATATATATTACACATTTTCTTGACCCATTCATCTACTGAGGGGCATCTGGGTTGGTTCCATATCTTAGCTATGGTGAATAATACTACAATAAATATGGTTGTGCTGGTAGCTTTAGTATGACCTTGTTTGTGATCATTTGGGTAAATGCCCAAAAGTGGGATTGCTGGGTCATAGGGGAGCTCTACATGGAGTCTTTTTAGGAACCTCCATACTGCTTTCCAAAGTGGTTAAACAAGTTTACACTCCCACCAACAATGTAGTAGGGTTCCCTTTTGTCCACATCCCCTCCAGCATCCGTTGTTATTAGATTTCTTGATTATAGACATTCTAACTGGGGTGAGGTGGAATCTCAATGTTATCTTTATTTGCATTTCTTTTATGGCCAGAGAAGATGAGCATTTCTTCATGTGTCTAATGGTCATTCATATTTCCTCTTCAGAGAAGTCTCTCTTTAAGTCTTTAGCCACTTATTAATGGGGCAGTTGTTTGAGGATTTGTTGTTGGGCGATTTAATTTTTTGAGTTCTAAGTGTATTTTAGATATGAGACCCTTGTCCATTGTATGGCTAGTGAAGATCTTCTCCCAGTCCATGTGCTTTCTATTGATCTTGGTAGCTATGTCCTTTGCCATACAGAAGCTCTGCAGTTTCATACAATTCCATTTGTCTAAGCTTTCTTTGATTAGTTGTGTTTCTCTATTAAGAAAATTTTGGCTTGTGCCAATTTTTTAACATCCCAGAACATGGATTGAGAAAACAGAAAAGAGCAAGCCAGGGAATGTGACCTATGTCCTTCAATCCAATGATTTGCCCAGCCTTCCCTAGAATAAATTAATTTAAAACTAACAAACCATATTAGCTATTTGTCCCTTAGGATTAGAGGTGAGAAAGCTCTCTCCACATAGATAGAATCCTTTTCATTATTGGTAGAGACTTCCATGAAAAAGAGGAAGAGACAAATTTTCCCATTATGCAGAGTCTTAAGTAATGATTTAGGTTTTTATTAAGAAGTTATAGTCAGTTGTAATTTTCTGAATTCATGGGGTAGGGATCACTTAAATTAAAGCAGAGTTAAACAAGATTCTCAAGTAGAAAAGGTAATTAACATGTAGGAAAACACAAGTTGGCTCAACATATTTTCTTTCTCATAACTCTTGCAACTTTCTGATTATCAGCTTCATCTCCTCTATCTCTTCCTTTTCTATCCCAGCTGCCTTCCTCTATTTAGTCACCGAAATTTAATATTCTAAATTGAGGCCCAATCCCTAAGTCTACTTGACCTTTATCCCAGCACCTACCATTAAATGAAAAATGTTCCTTCATGACAATGTTTGTACCTCATCAGATTGGTTTGGTATTCCATCACTAGAGAGAAGTGATCTTGCTTATTCATATACTAACCATCCAGGGCCTCCTATAAATGAGGCTTTTAAACAAACATGTCATTTAACTGCTGGTCAGGCCTAGCTCTGATCAGTTAGGCAAATGTAAACATTAAAGACAGAAGCCAAAATGAAAAATTGATTTGGCAGGTGCTCTAGGTGCCTAGTGTACTGAGTAGCTCTTACAGCCTCTTCTAGCCTACCAATCTTTTCAAAATAGCTGGATAATCATAATAGCTTCCAATCAATTAAATGACCTGAGCAAAACTTCCATTTTTTATTTTCTATTTCTTTTTATTCTTTTCTCATAATCTATAAAAATCTAAAAACAAAACTGGATTCTAGCTGAGCACCAGTGGCTTATGCCCGTAATTCTAGGTACTCAGGAAGCTGAGATCTGAGGATAGCAGTTCAAAGTCAGCCCGGGCAGGAAAGCCTGTGAAACTCTTATCTCCAATTAACCACCAGAAAACCAAAAGTGGTGCTGTGGCTCAAAGTGGTAGAGTGCTAGCCTTGAGAAAAATGTCAGGGGCAGTACCCAGACCCTGAGTTCAAGGCCCACAACCACCACCAACGACAACAATAAAAAACTTGAATACAAAAGATTTTATTTTCAGTGAATGGAGTAACTTTTATACCACTTCCAAGAGGTTTTCATGGATTTAGCCCTTTTTGGTGTTAGCTGAAAATTATTTGAGCAAGTTGGTTTATAAATGGATGATATTAAGTTACAGATTATTCACTGTGTTTAGCTTGCTATTTTAAACAAAATTATTGCCAATAAAGTCAGTCAAGTTTCCTGTAACTTTTTACAGATTCCCATGAAATTTCATATATATACAAAAACCTGGATCATTTTACAATAATCAGAACTTTTAATATATTTACTTGGTAGTTATATATCATATATATTTTTTCATGCTATAGTTCTATTAAATATACATGTTAAAGGGCTCAAATTAGAGTAAGAGAGTTTTAGTGTACTTTTTGTGAAAGATAATGTAAAAGTGCAATTAGAAAGAAATAATAACAAACATAGTAATGTCTACCTCATGGTAGGTACTAAGTAAATGTCTGCCTAAAAATATGTCTGGGCAGGTAAGGGAGACAGAGTTCTGAGATGTAAATGAGAAACAAATGTGTGGAATATAAATATGTGTATATATATATATATATATATATATGTAACTGTAAAATAACTTTACATAGGACAAATATAAAAACATGTTTTCATTACGTCTAGCACAGAAACATGGGATTTGAACCAGAACTGGCTTGTAAATAGAAGGGACAGAAAGGACAGTAATGGAATGATTGGTTAAGATGCATTATGTGCATAAATGGACATGTTAAGATGAAATCTCCTTGTACAACTAATTGATGCTAGTTTAAAATACAAGAGAATTTTTTTAATGTGTTTATATTTAAAGAGTCCAAAAATAAAATATTTTGCTGCTCAAAAAATAAGGAAGGAAAGGAATATCATCACTTGGATTACTGTAAGAATGTTTCCATTCCCTTATTGATTTGAACAAATAGGAAATACTAAAATCTAAGTACAATTACAAGTTGAATGTATTGAGGAAGGAAATAATTTTAATTGAATCTTGTAAACAGAACAAATCTCATTTAACTCAGAATGCTTCTTCAGAAAGGGATTAACAATAAAAATGTTTCTATAAATTGAGAAAAATTCAAGAGCATTGGAAAAAATTAAGAAGAGATGAAATTAATTCATAAGGGCAGATTGTTGAAACAAATAAGTACTAATAATACAATAGCAGAGAAACATAGCAGGAAGTTAGACGGAACCAGTTTCACAGTAATAAGTTTAGAGAAAAAAATGATTAAAGAAATATTATTAGGAACTTTCTTGGTGTAATGTAGACTAGCAGAATCTGAAGTGACATTTATTTTATAGTGAATACACAGAACATAGTATGCCTATACATAAGAAATATATATTTAGAGTAAACATTTCCTGTTGAGTATCCTAAGGAAAGCTAAATCCAAATAAGGAATTTTAACTATGGTTTTTATTGTGTTTATAGCAGAGTCACATATGGAAGATGAAAGTTCAAGAAAAAAGTAATAATTTGTTTAAGAAATCTGTATATCTTCATCAAAGTGCTTCATGTTGTTCCAAGTCTTCTAAAACATCTATATGATGACACATCATCAACCAAGATTAAAGATCAATGGTATTATGTTCCTGGGAAATTCCTTTTCTGTTTGATAAAGGAGAGAACAAGTAAACAGCATTGAAACTCTACCAAGTTCATGACTACTCTCAATTCTAAAAAATTGGGGCAAAGATAATTTTCTGTGTGACAGTTCAAAGTTCAGATCTTTTAAGGGAACATCAGTTCTTCTATAAGGTTACCATAAATGTAATTTTCTCATTTATTTTTGTCCCAAATATCATTTTTTATCCATGACCTGTGATAGTTAATATCTACCTCCTTACTAGCAGGTGCTATTTTCCTGACACACTTCATCTATTCTCTTCAAAGCAAACTCAATATTAAGCAGAAAGGACAAGGCTAAACTTTACCGTCATTCATGGGAGTAACTAAACACTTTAACAGCTGGGCAAGACAATAGAAACATAACTTCTGACTATTGACAAAAAGTACTTTGAAGTAATTAGTCCTTGAAAGGTTAAAGTATTTCTGATTGAGTTGTGAAACTAGCATTGAAGTAAAACACATGGCTTATTCGTGGTTCTGTTTTATTTTTAATGATGTTGAGTCAAACATTCATCTAGATCTTAAGTTAAAGAAGCTGGGTTGAATCCAAATTCTACAGATATTAAAAGGAATGAGGGTCTGTGTTTGTGTTTCCTCAGTCTCTCACTTTCTCAGTCTTCTGGATTGCTCAATGAATATTCAATAAATTAATGAGTATGGAAAAAAAGAAAAAGAAGCAGAAAGTGGGCAGGAGGAAGGGAGGCAGAATTCTGAAATGTAAAAGTGTTTGAAGAATCCTCCAAATCACTTGGTAGAAGAATGCTACTCAGGTGAGATGAGTAGAGAAAGAAATAATGGAAAAATACGCTTGTGGTAAACAAACTTCCTTACCTGCACCAAGCCTACTGCCTTTTCTCTACTAACTAGACCTCAGGTAAGGGGAAAAGACCTCTTGATTTAAAGACAGAAAGAGTCAGGGTTTTGTTTTGTTTTGTTTTTACTTTACATCTATGGGTCTAGAGTTGGGCATGTAACCCCGTTATGGCCATGGTGATCTAAGGGGATGCTATATAGTCATTCTAGGGTCGAGGAAAAGGCCCCCAAATGACAAAGCACTAACCATGTCACTATCATTTCGTTGATATGATAAATTATCCTTGGAACTGTTGTCTTTGTCTACATTTCGTGGTGTATGAAAGAAGACAATGCCTTTATTACTTAATTCTAGTTGCTGTACATTCTGCTACCTGTAGCAGAGCAGATTCCTAAAGGTTTTGTGAAGACTAAATTGATAAGTCAGGTCACCTAATCAGTAACTTTTGTTTCATGTGGTAGGAATTAAATCCATAGCCTTGAGCATGACAGGCAAGTCCTTAGCTAAAACTCCAGTCTAATATCTTTTATTTGCAGTATAGAAACCTACTTCTAAGTTATAAGGGGTGGGGGCTTATTGGGATGTACTGTAACCTAAAGTAACGTCAAACAGCAGGTCTACAGCCAAGGTTTAGGTACAAACTGAGCAAGGGTTTCTAATATCATTCCCAGGATGCTCCCTACCTAGAAGCCAGACTGCTTCTCCTGGTTTCACTCTTCCTCATGGTGAACTTTGTTTCTGCACCTAGCTTTTCTTCCGCAAGAAGAATTTGCTCTTGTACCTCTAATAGTAATCATCTCAATCAGTGTACATGGCATGGTGTACATGCCTGTAATCCTAACATTTGGGAATTCACAAGTTTGAGGCCAAGCTGGGTTACCTAGGAAGACAGTGTTACAAAACAAAACAACAGAAAAGAAAAACAAAACAAGATAAAACAAAACAATGTTTCTGATACAGTGGTTGATCATTTCACTCCTACCTACTCTAGAAGGTTAGGCAGCAGACCAAGAGGTTTACTTGAGCCCAGGAGTTTAAGGCTTCAGCCTGGACAACATCTACTCAATCTAAACAACAATAATAATTTCATTTGCATGAAAGCAATTCTGGATGGCTAGAGCAAGAGATAGCCACCTTCTAGGGAACCACCAGAAGATTTTAAATACAGGGAAAGAAATAATTACATTTTTACTCTGTAAAGATTGCTCTAACTTTAGGAATTCCAAGAGGAAGGGCAATTTCCATAATTTTACAAGAAGTAATAATGCCTAAACACAGGTAGAAATGGTACCAGTAAGATTAAAGTTCTTATTTAAATAACAGTGATTTAGTGCTTTGCAGTTAATTTCCCTTTCCAAATCACAATAATCAGCACAACTTGTGTGTTTATCAATCTGGGGAGATGGGAAGTGGACCAAGAATGTTATGCATAATTACAATCTTAAGCAAAGACAGGGAAGATATTAATCAACTTGCCAACTTTTCTCATAATCTAATTTCTTTATTTTAAAGTGTAGTCTTAACCTCCTATAGGTTTCAAATAATGCTGATTCAACACTGACTTACCATGTAAGTGATTAATAATTTATGTTTCTTTTTTTTATTGTGAAAATACCGTACAGAGGGGTTACAATTACATAGGCAAGATAATGAGTGCATGTCTTATCAAGCATTGCTGCCTCCTCCTTTGTTTCCCCCACCCCTTAGGACATAAAATACCAAATACAAAAATCAAATGATCAATCCTTAATATGTTTGTACGAATCCAACATGTTTTAGTAGAAAATCATGTACTGTGCATTCTACAGAACAAATGTACTTTGAAATTTTAAAAAAACAAAGCAAAAAAACAGATGAAGCCTAGGGATGTGTTAAGATGCTTGCAGATGACATCAACTGCTGGAAATAATGTAATCGTGAAACTTAAGAAAGACCAAATACAATTATATATTGAAATAAAAATATTTAACCTAAGTAAATTATCAAATTTGCTATTACTGTAATTTAAAAAATTAACTGAGTGATGTAATTATTATTGATATAATTTGAGATTACAAATTTGTTTTCTTTTCTGATGTTTAAATCTATTCTACATTAAAATGGACTTTGCTTTAAAATGGTGTTGGTTTAAAAATGGACCTCAAATCAACACATCAGAATGAAAAGATAAAGTTGAAAGAGTATAGAGGTGGAAAAGCAGGAAGGGGAGAGCAAAGAAAGGGGTGATTTCTTCATTGTAAACCAAAAAATATTTACTGTATCTACTTTGTCCCGGGATACCTGGCTTGGACTGGCAAGAGAAGCTAATAGATCTTCATTGTTTCCAGCTTAACAAGCAATGCTTGGACACGCCCCTCAGGGTCACAGAACCAGACTTGATCTGAATAATAGCATACCTACCAGTATTTTCAAAAGATGAAACACAAAAAGAACACCAACTTCCTTGTAGAATTTTGCAGGTAGATCCTGTCAATCCTTCCTTTGCATTCACCTAGCCAAAGCTATAAATCTTAAACATTTTCAGGCCAAAACTACAATGCACTAGATTTACATAGAGCTTTGTCATTTCTAAGTACCTTATAGTCATGTGCACTAATCAGATTAGTTCCCAATGAATTTTTATAATGAGTGTTGTCAATGTTTTATCTGTAAATAAAATAGTCTCAGAAACAGTAAACAGTACCCCGGTAGTTTCCAAAATTGGCTTCTTGTAAAGATCTGAGAGTTTCAATAACACTGACACCTGTGTCACAATCATACTGATTGACATCTTACTGGTTTGGAGGTGGCTTGAGTTTTGGAATTTGTCAATATTATTTTAATATATAGATAAATTTGTGAAATACTAGACAAGATCTAAATCATCTAAATGATAATTAACAAAATTAAAGTTTAAGTGTTTCAATGTCAAGATAACACTCATTGAATCATATTTGACGTGTTGTGCTCATCTAATACTGAGTTATACAATAGAACAGTGTTTTCTAGTTCTTTTGGCCATTAGAATTACCAGCATTAGTTGGACCCTCCACAATGTACTCATTATCTTGCCCATGTAATTGTAACCCCTCTGTACAGTATGTTCACAAAAAATAAAAATAAAATAAAAAGTTTTCTGAATTAGAAGGCCCTTGAGAGATGTGACTATTTCATAAGCATTATCTGATTCCTTAGGATAAAATAAGTTTGGAAAATCTTATCAGAAAGGCACTGGTGACTCAGGCCTATAATCCTAGCTATTCAAGAGGCTGAGATCCGAGGATCTCGGTTCAAAGCCAGCCCTGGCAAAGAAAGTACATGAGATTCTTATCTACAATTAACCACCAGAAAACCAGAAGTGGCATTGTGGCTCAAGTGGTAGAGCACTTGCCTTGAGCTGAAGAGATGAGGGATTGTGACCAGGCCCAGAGTTCAATCACCATGACCAACAACAACAACAAAATAATTATCAAACCATAACACTAATATGTTTCTGGATATGGAAGTTTTATATAAGAAAACATGAAGAATTGATAAAGAGACTTTACCAAAACAAGATCAAGAAAACTATCTTCAAAAGGTCTAGCTGTATGCAAAATGCACTCATTCATTAATTCAACAAAATTTTTATTAAGCAGGAAAGATGTTATCCAATGCACTGTGACAGACATACTAGAGGACATACAGGATGAATAAGACAAAGTGCTTACCCTAACGTATCCAAATGCATACAAACATCTCATTGGAAAATGCCAAGTGTTTGAGCTGGGCCTGGGTTTCCCATCCAATAGTCTTTGTTTTCCTAGTTGAGAAAGTTTTGGCTTCAGCAAGCATTCATTGAAAGCACAAATAAGGAGCTGGGAGATTTTTTTTTATTTTTTTTTTAAATTCAAGTATCATGGGAGGTGGTGGTAAGGAGAGATGGAAGTTTCTGGCAGAGTCCAAACTAGGAATTGAACAGCACTTCCAGTGAAAAGTTTGGCTTGGGCAACTGGAGGCTGTACTCATTCTTGGGTGAATAGGAATGGACAAGCAGAAACCTGTGCTGCAGAATGAATAAGGCAATTAGAACCGATAAAAGTCTGGAATTTCTTGATTAGGCAATTGATTTTGATGTAAGCTTTAGAAAATTTTGCAGATGGAACTGAAGCCAATCAAAATATTATGCAGCTATCTTATCTGAGTAAGTCTAAGACATAGCCTCTATCTTCTATTATTTTTCATGTTATTCCCCATTCTAGCCATGATTCACTGCACACATACACACACACACACACACACACACACACACACACACACACGTGCGCACGCACGCACGCACGCTCACATGCATATCTACACACTTAATTCTTACCATAAAGTAGATTGAAAAAGTTTTACAAGTAATTTGGTGATAATCTACACTAATTAAATATTGATTGAAATACACAATCCTAAATGGAAAGAATTTTATATTCCAGGCAAGACATAGTCAAAATGGAAATAAATTGAGAAAAACAAACATAATTGTTGAGACACATTATAAAAACAACTGTAATTTCTTGTAGTGAATCATAAACTTACAATGAGCCAGAACTTAACAATTGAGTACATGAGGTAAACTACTAAGAAGGAATTCAAAATAATTCTGAGGTTTTTAAGCTTGCCAAGATAATAACACAGAGCTTTGGGGAGGAAAATATTGCTCAGCCATATCAAGTTTGAGATAATATATGTCTATTAAGTGAACAAATAAGTTCTCTATGTAATGATGTCTGGAATCCAATTCTGACAATGTCAGACCCCACAGAGGTGATGAGTTTTCAAAATTCACTTCTGTCTATCTTGTCCAGGCTTTTGGTATACCAGATCAAGAACTCATCAAAAAATAAATATGAAATATGAGGAAACATAAGAAGAGCTTGGGCTAGTGGAATGGTCTCCCATTGGAGAATATCTAAGGTTTCCCTAAGTCATGTTCATTTTAATGATAACATCAGGAGAGAAGAATGTCCTAGATTTTTAGTACTTGGCACTAGGCTAATCATAAAATTTAATTTTGGAGACCATATAAAATAGTCTTTCTTCATATGTGAATTCACCTATTTT
The DNA here is from genome assembly GCF_024711535.1 of Dipodomys merriami. Taxonomy (NCBI): domain Eukaryota; kingdom Metazoa; phylum Chordata; class Mammalia; order Rodentia; family Heteromyidae; genus Dipodomys; species Dipodomys merriami. The sequence goes on along the minus strand of NW_027206068.1, from coordinate 45,752,216 downwards.
TTTTCTGGTGTCAAAATTCAAAGCATTGTTTTGACTAATTATATAACATCAGATGTACACTGTAAAAAGGAAAAAAAGCTAAACATTACCAAAGACGATAAGTGAAAATACAACTTTCCTTCTTCCAAACTCTGCCCCAAAGGGGATTGCTCTTTACAAACAGCTTCAGTTAACAGTTTAGTGAGAATCATTATAAGACTTGATGTTACTTGTAAAATATTTGCATAAGCAGAATCATGATTTATATGGTGTTGTGTACACTGCTATTTTCACTTTTAAAAAAGGAACATCTTGACCTCACTTTTTCAAAAATCACTATGTTAATGTATCTATGTGTACATGTACCATAATTTAGCTAATCCTTCCTTTAGATTTTTGTTGTTGTTGTTGGTCGTGGGCCTGCAATTCTGGGCCTGAGCACTGTCCCTCAGCAATTCAGCTCAAGGCTAGCACTCTACCACTTGAGCTACAGCGCCACTTCCAGTTTTCTGGTGGTTTATTGGAGATGAGAGTTTCACCGACTTTCCTGCCCGGGCTGGCTTTGAACCGCGATCCTCAGATCTCAGCCTCCTGAGTAGCTGGGATTATAGGCATGAGCCACCGGTGCCCAGCCTAATTTATTATATTTATTATATTTAAGTTTTTGGTGTTTTAAACAATGCTGTTATTCTAATCTCAGTATGATCATCATTAACATTTTGTAACACTGATAGAGTGACTTCCAAAAAGGTTTGTAAGACTTTTATCCTTATGCTCAGTGTATGTGTAAAATATGATGTCCCCTATCCTCATCTGCTCCAGCATTATGTCTTTCATGTTTGCCCATATGATACGTTTTTCAAAATGTCTTCACATTGAATAATGATGTTTTAATATTTGTAATATCAACTGTGCTTTTACGAGTTGCCTGTTCCTGACCTTTTCAAGTGGAGTGTTTATAAGGCTGCTGTAAAAAAGATTTCTAGAGCCTCTCCCACAAAATAGTAGTAATGCATATAATATACATTGATTAAGAAAATGAATAATGCAAATTTATTAATATAGGGAATTTTACTTCTCGTCAAAATGGAATAACAAGAAGTAGATTTATGCTCTCATCTGAAATAATTAAAATAGATCCAAAGTCACTCCAATCATTGGCCATTATATAAAGAAGAGATCCTTGGAGATAGATAAGGCAAACATTATGACTTTTCCTAATTTGCCACCTGGCAAAACTTCCAGTATAGGCTAGAAGGAAGAGGACAGAGACAGAGCAGGGCAGTCTCTCCAAGTGGAAGATCTGGAGATGGGCATGTGGTGTAGCCAACCTACAAAGTAACAGAGAAGAGAATATTGCTGGAGAGAGCACTCCTGAGGTCTGCGGACTTCCCCCTCAAGTATTCAGTTGAGTATTAATTAGCTCACGCATATGAGACGCGCTAGGATAAAGGCTATTCTTATAATGGCATCCAAAAATATAGTGGTTTCGGTAATATTTGGCTTTATTCTGCCCTACCCCACTTAATGTCTCTGTAACAAAATATACTAGATAATAAATGTATATGGAGGAAAGGTTTATTGTGGTGTATGAATCTGTGGTCAGTTCACTGTGTTGGGTGGGGGTCTGTAGTGAGGCAAAACATCATGATGGGGAGAGTGTGACGGAAAATAGTTGCTTACCTCATGGTGGTCAGGAAGTAAAGAGAGAGGGGGCAAGAACCCCAATACTCCCTTCAAGGACACATTGCCAATTACTAAATTTACTTTGCCCAGGCCACACCTCCTAAAGTTCTACTACTTCTCAATAATGCCACAGACCAGTGACAATGGACTTCAAAGAACATTTGAGATCCAGACTCTAACAACTTCCTTCTCACAAAATAATCTAGGCAGGAGGATCAGAGCAGAACAGCAGTTTAGGAGATCAGAGATCCTTGCTATTCCCAATACACTGCCTCCATGCTCAATGGTGAGCCACCCAATGGAAAAGAGAGAAGGCAGAGATTCACATGTGCTATTTTTAAGAGTATGACCCAAAAGTTATAGTTGTGTCTTCCCATCACATTCTGTTGGCTAAAACTAGGTCACACCTTGCAGCAACAAAAACACAGTTTTAAACTGGGAAATTATATACTCAGTAAAAATCTTATGCTATGCTAAGAGTTAATATTGGGGAAATCATTGTCTCTGTCAAAGCAAGTTTATGGCTGAACTACAACTAAATGGAAAAAATTGAATTGGATTAAGAGGAAATGAAGCTGTAGTCCTAATCCAGCCTCTGGCTCCACTCCACGTTTGGCTCATGCTTACCTGTGCTACATTTATCTACATCCTAGATCTTTACCTATTCCTGTATATAGAGAAAAGTGATCCCCAAGGCCTAGAACTTCCACCCTAATCTTTCAGTGAAGCACTCCTTCACTAGGTGATATTAATCTTCAACAGATTATGAGCATTCCCTTTTTCAAGACCAGAGTATAGCTGTGAACTCTAGGCTAAGGTCTTCCCAACCTTGGCATAGTTCCTAATCAGAAGCAGAATTACACTTCATGGTACATAACAGATAAAATTCTCCACCTATAGCTCCTAAGATGTACCATTTCAATACACCACCAGTGTTGTCTTGCAGAAATTCCAGTGGCTAAATGCTGAGCATGGGTGACTCACACCTGTAATCTGAGGTTTGAAGCCAGCTGGGGCAGAAAAGTCTATAAGACTCTTATCTCTAATTCACCAAAAGCCACAAGTGGAGGTGTGGCCTTGAGAAAAAAAATGCTCAGGGACAGGTCCCAGGACAGGTCCCAGGCCCTAAGTTTAAGCCTGACACTCACACAAGAAAAGGCAGGAGGGGAGGGGAGGGGAAGGGAAAGGAAAGGAAATTTCATTGGCTGACACTGGACATAGAGGAGTAGAGAACTGCATTATTTCATGGAGAACTCTAAAATGATGTGACAATGAACATAATTACCTTTTCCTGAGGGTAAATAAAACTCTTCTTTCCATGATAGCCTTAATTTTAAAGAGAAACGAAGTTAATTTTAATTAACTGAAGTGATGCTACTAATTAAACATTTGCTCTATTTTCATATGCACAAACCAATGTGTTTAAAGATATCAGCAGCTCAACAGAGGGTACAATGAAAGCTTTGTTTTGCTACATGGAGAACATAAATATTACAGAAATTAAACCCAAAGTGGTCATGATAGTTAATCCATGTTCCTGAATATATCCAATTCTTCTTAAAATATTGCACAATTCAGGAATAAATATCCAATTTGTGTAATAAAATATATTTAATCTTTCCTTAAATCTCTAACACTATCAAAAGCCAGATAATAATTTCAACCCTAATTTTAAAACAACATGTTTTCCAAAGCTCGCTCTTATATGTACTTTTTTTTTTTTTTTTGTCAGTCGTGGGGCTTGAACTCTGTGCCTGGGTGCTGTCCCTAAACTCTTCAGCTCAAGGTGAATGCGCTACCATCTGAGCCATAACACCACTTCCCAAAGCTCATTCTTATAGATTATCTATTTTTAATCTCCCAGAAACTGTGATGGAAATGCAATTCGTTTCTTATTATTTGATATTCGCAAAGATCCGTATGAATGACTGTTATTAAACACATTAATAATAACTATGGCTTAAACTCTATCTTAACATCCCCAGATATGTGCCAGGCACAATGAGTGCATACAGTGTTGCCAAAGATGAGTCAGGAAATAAAAGGGCTTCACAGTTATAGGAGACTATAAATATCTGTCTGGATGAATGCTAGAACATTCATTTGCCTTATGTGCCCATTTGCCAAGAGAAAGAAGGACATTCTGCCTCATTTGCTCATGTTGGTTGAGAGCATAAGGAGCATTTAAAATATTAAAGATATATATTAATAATTCACTAAAGTTGGTTATATATTATATGTTAATACGTACATTTATATACATGTATATATGTATATACATATATATGACCATTGATTTTATAAGCAGAGATGGACTATGAATTCTCACTTGAACCAAATAAATCCACATTCCTGTGTATTAAGAATATGACAATGCGCCAGCCACCAGAGTTAAAGTATATTGTTAATCTACTTCCCTCTAGATGACCTAATGGCCAGAAAAACGTAGTAATTTAGTAAACATTAAAGGGCTTTAGAAATACCTAAAGGTATCTGTAAGTATCCTGAAAACCTAATTTACTTTATAAAAACTAGTTTTCTTCAAGTAAATTGCTCACTCAAAGTAATTATTAATTTTAAAATGTTTCACAAATCTGTGTTCTTTATAAGAATTAAGTTGGAAATTTGAAGTGTGGTGCCAGAATCCTAACTTTTTGGTTTTTATTGGAGGTTAGGAATGAGGGTGAAAAATAGCTTTCATTTTACTTCTGATGATGTCCTCCATTAGTATTTGCTTCCCACAGCAAAATGTCATTTTACTTTCCTTATGTTAAATCCAGTTCCATAAACTTATTATCTATGTTCTTATCTACAGGGACTGTTTGGTTATTCTTCCATTAAAATAATGCTGAGATGGTGTAAGATTAGAACATATCTGCAAAATATGTGTGCAGCATTAACTTCCTATCCTACCATCAAAAGATATCCAATGAATGGGCCTGAGAATGTTCTCTCTCCCACAAACTGGGTTTCTGTCCTGTTTCCTCGTATTTAGCTTCTTAGGGCCAATAGAATTGGTTTGGACAGCATCAAGAAATCTGAGATAAATTTACATGCTTGATCTTAATGCTGTTGTTCCCTGGAACTGTTCCTGTTACAAGTATTGATGTACAGTATGTGTTAAAGAAATGAACACTATTTTTGCTTCTTTTTATACAGCTATGAGATGTATTTAATATAACTTATGATTCACAATAAATCATAAAATGCATGATTCAGTACTTTTCAAAATACGCTCAGGTACGTGAAAGTATTATTACTGTTAATTTTAGAATATCTCCATCATGAAAAAACAAACCACTCCCTTCAGCACACTACGTATTCCCCATCTCTCTCTAACCCTCAAGGATCATAATACACTTTTTATCTATATAATATTTTCTTCTCTGGACTCCAGATAAAGGGAGTACTATGATATAGAGCTTTTGATAACTGGCTTGTTCCATGCAACATAATATTTTCAAGGTTTTTTCTTTTGAGGCCAAACAATGATCCATAATGTGAATATACTTCATTTGTCCATTGATGAACTTTTGCAAAATTCAGCTATTTTGAATATTTTGTTATAGATATTCATATGTATTTGGGGAGGTCATATGTTTTCATTTCTCTTGAGTATCCATCTGGGAATGTAACTGCTGAGTCACATGGCAATTAGATATAATGGTTTAAGGAACTGCCAAACTGATTTCTGAATTGGCTGCACCATGTCCATTGCCTCCAGCAGTGTATACGAAGGTTTTTATTTCTCCACATTTCCATCTTCATTTACCTTTAAACATATTCTGCTGAAGATGCAGAAGGAGAGAAGGAGGTGACATAAAAGACATGACTCCAGCCTTACATTGCCTAACTTTCTATTTCTTTTAGGTGACAGAAAATAAAACTTTTTCACCTAATTCCCTGCTATCTGTTAATGGTAACCTAGCAGCATTCTTAATGCATGCCATCTCAGAAGCATATTTTAAATCTGTAAGGAGGTTCTCTTTGTCCTTCTGTTGCACTCTGAAAATTGTACTTATTCCCTAATTTCAAATCCCATCATTCAATAACCATTCTCTTTAGAAATTGGTTCAAATTCTCACTAGCATCTTGTGTATGCTCTGCAAGCTGAAAACAACTTGAAATCCTCAAAAGAATGGAAGTGCTAGAGATAGGGCAACTTTATTTTTATTTTGTGTGTGTGTGCTGGTACTGGGACTTGAACTTAGGGCCTTTTATTCTTGCTTGGCTTTTTCACTCAATGCTGGCACTCTACCACTTGAGCCATAGCTCCACTCCTCACTTTTTGCAGGTTAATTGGACATGAGACTTTCACAGACTTTTCAAACCCCAATCCTCAGATCTCAGACTCATGAGTAGCTAGGATTACAGGTATAACTTGGCTGAGGCATCTTTTTAAATGGGAAGGAAATGTATACACAGAGACAATGTAAGATAAGCAGACATTTACTAAGAAATTTGGTGTCCAATTGACATTTAGTACTTGTCTGGCATTTTTTATCCCCTTTAGACATTGTCTTTTAACCTCTATGATAGGCTGCTGGACTCACCGCCAAGTTATCTTCACTATTAGAAGGTTTTGTAAAGGACAACTGAATAGTTAGGTATTAATCAGAGTTTTTTTTTTCAATTATTTCTCTCTAATGCTTGTGTTCAAATTTTCTGCATTTTGAGAGGTTTCTTGTACACACTACTGACTTGCCATTCTACTGACTCTCTTGTAACAAACCTAAATATTTACCTCAAAACCAACCCTTGAAAACCTAAGTTTTCAAGCAACTAGCAAACCACACCTGAAAGGAAAAAGAACATTATAGTCTGGATTTTTTTTTCAGGATATCTAGTATTTTCTCGATGCTTCAGTTAACTGACAGATACAGCCAGCCATTTATTATCTCTAACATAGGAAATAGCATTTAATTGTGATAAAACTTAACACTCTTTCAAACGCCATTCTTTCTTAAGTGGTTCTTACAAGTCCCAATCAGTACTATAATGATGGTTTTTGTTGTTGATATTGTTTTGTTTATTGTTTTTACAGTGCCAGAGAATCAAACCCAGGGCCTTAAACATACTCTACAACTGACCCTTACAGCAGGCACACGCAGTAATCTCTTTATGGCACTCTTGGTAGTATCTTCATCTGTAAAATAGGGAAAATAATTCTACCTACAATAGTGGGATGTTGTGAGGATGAAATGTAAAGCACTCAAAACATATGCCTGGTACATAGGGAAAGTCCAGCTCTTGTTCGCCCAAGCTTTCAGCTCATTTTGCGTCCTTAATAATTATATTTCATCCCACCTTTGCTAAATTCTTTCAACCACTTACTATCAATGAACTTCGTTTGTAAACACATAACCAGAGATGGGCATTGGGATTCATTTCAGCACAGTTAATGTTGATGCTTTTTCTTCTTGTGGCCTGCAAAGTATTCCATACACAAAGGCCTCATCCTTTCCCGGTGACAAAGACGTTGAAATTGTTGCACCCAAAACAGGCGTGAAAAAAGGCAAAACATATGGGTGTGACAAACATGGATAAATGTACAAACACCGCTGTGTTGTTATTGCTGTTGCTTGATTGTGTTTGTTAAACAGATTTTTTTCATTTAATCCGAGACTTGGTTTCCAAGAACAGGCCTCTTGGACTTTCACTGGCATGGAAATCATGAAATCTCCTGCTCCTAAAAACAGCCCATTCTAAGGTGGTAGGAAGTAGCACGCACTACACCCTACCCATAGGGAATTCTGGGGCTTTTGCTTCAGCTTCCACCTGTAGCCAGATCATTGTGACGCCAATGTCTTGGACACGTGGAACACCTGCGGGAAAGCAGGGGCGGAGCCATCCTAGGCTGCTGGGTCGGGCCAGGGATACCCCAGGAGATGGGGGGTCAAGGAAAGACCCCAGGGAGTTGAGAGAGAGCGAGAACTACCCCCCTCCCCCCATCCCTGATCTGCTCCAAACAAGGTGAGAGTATGGCACTCCGCTTGCCTTCTGCTCTGGGGTCCTGCTAGGAGGGGTCACCCCACCGCAGTCCCTAGAAGAGGCATGTACTGGGCGGGGGGGGGGGGGGGGAGACGAGGTGGTGGCGGCTCCCAGGCCGCGGGCACAGGCGGAGAAGCGAAGGTGCCCGCTCCGCCCCGGCCGCTGCGCTGCGCTGCGCTGCGGCGCGCACTGGCTCCGCGGGCTGCGATTCCGGCTGGCAGCGGCCGCTGCAGGAAGGGCCTGCTCCTGCGCTCCCCACGCCCCTTCCCTCGCCTTCTGCTGACGCTGACGTCGGGCGAGGGACCTGGAGAGACGCTCCGACCGCGGCCCGGAGGCTCCTGTGGGGGCCGGGGCTCCGAGGTACCTGCCCTCCGGGGCCGGGGCGAGGGCGCGCCGGGCGGGCTGTGTGCTGCAGCGGGACACATCTGGCAATCGGGCCATGGTGGGGCGAGGGCGGGCACCCAGGTTACCCTCCCCTGCCCCCTGCGGGCGGGGGTGACAGGCAGGCCGCCTTCTGGGGCACCTGATCCCGGTGGGGGAAAGCGCAGCAGCCCCTTCCCCTCCCCCGCCTCCTCCCTCAGGCCTGGGAAGGTCTGGAGGATGCGCGCGCCATGAGAGCGTGCGTCAGCCCGGGGAGAGCTGGAGGGACGCGCCCGGGGTTCCGGCGTGCGCTGCGAGCACCTGCATCCACACCCACCCCACCCTCCCGGACGCGGCGGCCCGAGGGACCCCCAAGGCCCTTCTGGGATCACTTGTTGCCGAGTTCACCTGCCGCGGCGCCCGGTGTTTTGCCTTTTCGCTTAAATCCCATTGCGAGGATTTTGGCCGGGGCGGCCGAGAGCAAATGGGTACTTTTTGATTTTCTTTCTTTTTAATGACTAATCCCTGGAGCCCCGAGGCCTGAGCTCGGCACCCTGCGGGTTAGATGCTCGCCTGTCTGACCAGACTGGAGCCAGAGTGCCTGAGCAGGCCAGGTTCCTGAAAACCGTCGCGCGCGCGTTTCCTTTGGGCGCTTGCTGCTGACTCCGCCTTTCCTGCCCCGCGGCTCTTGCAGCTCCTGTTTCCTCTAGAAGTGAGCATATCCTGTTCTTATGCCAGCCTTTCCCCTAGCGGCTCTCGGGCTAACCTTTCCCACTATCTTTTCATTTAAAGTACCTCAAAGCCTCCCAATTGCTCTTCAGGGTCTTTAAAACACTGCGCCCATATGTTGGCATATGGAATTAACTGCTTGGTTGAAGAGAATGATAGTTTAGAAAACAACATACTCACTGCTTTCCTGTAGCATTAAAAATGTACCGGCACAAGAAAGTGTTTTGTCTATTATCCTGAGTGGTAGCCTTAAGTCACCGAAATCTGGGAATTGGAGAAATCTGCAGGGCCAGGGAAATGCTTGTTTGAAAATGCTGTTCAGTAAAGCATTAAGGTCCTGTAAGTTATGACTCATTGAAGATTGGTTCGTGCCCCCATATTTCAGTAAAGTCTCTCCAGAAAAAAAAAATCCCTCAAACTGATTTCTGTGGCTTGCTGGTTGAGATCTGAGATGTGAATTGTTGAGGAGTGAAGTAGCAAATATTTATTATTTTTATCCTTGTTCCAGACTCAGTTTCTGTTGAACACACACACACACACACACACACACACACACATACACACACACACGCACACACACACACACACACACTCATTTTAAAATTGCTTTTAAAGCGATTTTTTAAGCCAAAATTTTTCTTTTTGGGTTTCAGTCTTTATTTTTGAAACACTTTGTAGAGAACACCATTAAGGAACAAAGCCGGTCTGGAATCTTTAACGGCTCAAATACCACAAATATATTTTTTAATTGCAAGAGATGTTACTTGCTTATTTGATCTTTTCTGTGACATAGTTAAATACTTGCACTGTTATTAAAGGTGAAAGCTTAGAACCAGATACATCATGGTGCTGGCATCATACATGCCTGTAATCCTAGCTGCTTGAGAGGCTGAGGGAAGAGGAGCTGGAGTTCCAGGACAGGTGTGGGAAAGAAAGGGCTGGGGGCATGGCTCAAGTGGTAGTGTGTTTGTCTAGATAGGAAACACCAGTTAAACTACATATTGCTGTTAATAATAGTGGAGAAACCTGAGATTAGAAAAACTGACCTTGGGTTCTCCATTCAAGGATCACTGAATGCCAACCACATGGCTGATAAATTGCCTGGTGGTTTATTTTGTAAAGCGGTTCCCTTGCTCCATTTGGTATACTTAAATAGAAATCTCCCTTACTGCTTTCTCTAAGAATCCTTATTGTTGTGCATATCTCTCCTCAGGAAACAAGCAAATTTTATTACTCAGTAGAAAACTTCAACATTGCTGCTGTTTCAAAGTATTTGACTAAGCTACATTCCTTCCCCCCTCCCCACTTCACTGCCCCCGCCCCCAGGACTAAGCAATTTTACCACAGGGAGGTAAGGCGGGGCAACTGTGACAAGACTTACTAGGGTAAACTAGGGTTTATTAGGAAAGGGTGGGGAAGTTTATAGGCCACCAGGGTCTGGAAAGATATTTCCTCTTTACTGGTTGCAGCTGACATCTAGAAACCTAAGAGTAAGTAACAGCATTGTGGTCAGCCCACTGGCCACTGAATGTCCTTTCCATCTGCATTATCAGATTTGGAGAATCTGTGGTCAAGATGCAGTCCACATGTGTTAATAAAGTAGATTACCAGTTAAGGAGTCTTACTTCCACCTCCTCCACACCCACCCAGAAGCTGCTGCAGTAAAGCCTAATAGCCACAGACATTTTCTTTTCTCACATTTTTCTTGATTCCCAATCAGTTGTGTTTCATATTGGAGTCATACCTAGCACTTTGGGAAAGGTATCCAGAACACACAGCTTTTGGATCCTAACTTGATCCTAACTTGGATCAGAACCTATTGTTTACATATCAAGTGTCTTCTGAAAGGTTCATGTGTTCATAGCTTGATCTCTAGTACCGTGTATAGAAGATAAAGTCTTGGGTAAATGATTGAATCCTGGAGGCTCTAACAAAATAAATTGAATCCATTGAGTGATTTTTAATTTGATGATATTATTGGGAGGTGGGGCCTGCATGGAAGAAGCAGGTCACTGCAGAGTATGTCTTTGAAGGGTATATCTTGTACCTGCCCTTCTCCTTCCAGTAGTCCAGCTTCCTGGCTGCCATGAGGTAAGTAAGTAGCTGTGTTCTGCCATGCTCTCCTGCTATCATGTTCTGCCTCATCACACGCAGATGGACGCATCCATCCATAGGACAAAACCTGTGAAACCGTGAACCTTTTAGCAGATAACTTAAGAGCTCTCGAAGTTGCTATTGCCTTATTTTTAGAATTGGACTATCCAACTTAAGGGGTTAGGGTAGAGTTTATAAATCACATATATACATCTACATGTTATTTTCATGGTGAATAGGACTCAAGAATTAGCAATGGATTATTCTTGCACATGTGAATCTTATGTGTTCTCTGTATCTGAAAGGGTTGCTGTTGCTTTACTTGTTATTGGGATTATATTCAATGGTTTTGAACATTTGAGATGGTTTTGCATTAAAACTAAGAGCTTGTCCTTTGGAAAAAAAAATGTACTCTCAAGTTGTACAATCACAATCTATAAAGGTAGGCAATCTATGTTCCAGAACAAAGCTAAGTCTCTGTTCCTATAGAGGTTGATCTTCTAAGCCCTTCAGAGTGATCTGTAAATCAGCAAGAAACTTCTCTGGTCAGCTTGTTAGAAATCCAGAATTATGGTTGATAGAATGCTAGCCAATGAGCGAAAGTGGCAGGTACCTACTTCTAATCTCAGACCTAAATAAAAGAAAAAAACAAGAAACCCCAAATTATTTCTTGCTTATCATCTCCTATTTAGACTCCAGGAATTCAAATCTAAACTAACTGCTTCAAATACTCATTTGGGGCCTGTTAAATGTGAATTATTAGCCTGGCTTCCCCTATCTCCTGTTAACTGCTAAGGGTTCTCCTCTGCTGTTCGAGAATACTGAACCAAACTACCTAGCATGGCACTCCAAATTGGTCACTAGTCTTCTTCCTTAACAAAGAACTTTGGCAAACAAATATGATCTTATTTAGTATTCAGCCTCTTTGAGGTCATCTCCAATCTATCTGATAAGATTAAGACTATAGGCATGATTTGCCCTGGAAAATGCTTATGATGGAACTGTGTTGGAGCCTCCATCAATCCTAGTTGGCTCTACTTTCACTACTCCAGAATCCAAACTTAATATGGGTTTGTGTTTTTGTTTGTCTAGTTTTGGATTACAAAATGATTTTCACAAATACCAACAAATCTCCCCAAGCAAAGATGACTATATATCACAGACCATAGTTTGAAAAGAAAGCCTTCCATCTTGGTGACTGGTATGCCAATTACTTATGATAATTGATTTTGAGCTTCATCATAAAGTAGGGATGATGTAAGCTTGGCAATGTTGAGAAGATAAGCATTGCTGTGGGTAAATGATACACTTTAGTGTCTGAGGAGTGCCAGCTCCCTGTCCAGAGGTAAGCCTAGAGAAAGGGAGAAATGATGCACTACATCATGTACCAATGATGACAATTGTCATATTCTCCCATCTCAGATGTCATCATTCATTAATTCTTTGACCAAATTAGAGAAATGGGTCTCTTTCTCAGTAGGCAACATGTATTTGTTGCATCTATATAGCTTAGAATTACTTTTCCACAAGTGCAGGAAGGAATAGAGAGGGGCACAGTGGGGAGATGAAACCCAGGGCAGAGACACTGACCATACTCAGGCAGGAAAGAGGGCTAATAAGGCCCAAGAATGTTCTTAAAGGAAGTGGTATATGAGTAAAACCTTGAATCATCAGTAGGAATTCAGCAGGTAAACAAGGATTGGGAATGGGAAGAGGATCAGGAGAGTATCCACATGTACTGGGGTCTAGAATACTAGTAGATGGTCTTTTTGTCTGAAACCTTCTGCAAGTGTGTTCTTTAGCAGCTGAGGACTTGTGACAATTGTGATCCTCTGTGAGTTGGGAGGATTGATACACTGATCAGTGTAAACATCAATCTTAATTATGTGCTGGATAGTTGTGGAATTGGAGAAAACAGAGAACTGATTTTCAAAAGGTGTTAAGGAACACTATCAGTGTCAGCGTTAGAACAGATTAGCAGAGAACACATGAAATTGAAGATTGAAAAAAAGTTAAATGTGATACAGTACTATGAAGTGGGAAACACGAAATAGTATTCCATGATGGACCACAGAATGCAGAGATAACAGGCACTATTACTTCTGATTATTAATTAATTCTAGATTAATTCTAGATTTAAAAGTAGGAAGGTCCACTGTATCCAGGTCGTAAGAAAATTTGTATGAGGAATGACTCTAAAGTACCCTAACTCCTTCCCAAGGACACACATTTTAAAATTCACCCCACCACTTACCATCACCACTATCACTCATTCCTGCCTCTGTGTTCCCAGAATAGGGCAGGGATATTGATGTCTGAAACCTAATTGTATGTACAGGAAATTCATCCTCCTGTGTGATAGTTCCTGGGTTAGGCATCCTTCAACAGATAGCAACTAATTTGACAAATGGTATTCCCTCTCTTTATTGGTTGGAACTCTGACGAGTCCTTCAAATAATTGCAGGATTGATTGTGTAGAGCAGCACCATAGTGACAGGGGCTTCGGACAAACTGCACTTGAGCCTGTGATTGGGTGAGGCTTTTTATAGAAATAGTCCATTATCCAAGAGTCATGTGGAGTGGTTAAAAACCACTCAAAAGATAAAAGTAGGCTTGAGTTTACTAGGTATTGACTCAAGCTTATTTTCTCACTTTCAAAATGCAGTGATTGGACCCTTGATAGTGTTGAGAGGTAAAAGTCATGGTATCCAGTATTTCTTCCATGTAACATGCTCAATGAATGGCAAGCCACAGTGGCAGCCCTTTCTGTAGCTTCCTGCTCTATACATACTGTGTTTCACGTGCTGTGTTTGGAACTAAGCCGGAAAACATGAGCTTTAGGGTGCTTTCCCAAAGAGGACCAACAGCTGGAAAAAGGAAATGCAGATGTAATTAGCTTATTGCAGGACAGCAGTGGAAGTACTATTCCATCATGGGGTAGTTTCTGCTTCCATAGAAAGGAAAGGAATGAAGATCTCTTGAGATAGCAGAGCTTTGGAGGAGGTGACAGTCAGTTGAATCTGGAGATAAGTTGTAAGTTGACTCAGTGAATAGAGGAAGGGAAGAGCATCCCAAGTGAGAGAACTGTTGCAAAGTGATGAAATGATAGAGTGTATGTAGAGAAGCTCCATGTGACTGAAATGACTAGAAATTTCTTCTGTATGAAAAACCAGTAGTATTATGAAAGGAACCGAGAGTATGGCAAGTGGGACAGAGTTTGTTTTATTTTGCCAAGAAGTTCAGGATTTTTCAGTGACAGAGAACAGTCGGATTAGATTTTCGTTTGACAGTCATCATGCAGGCCACAGTATAATGAGTGCAGTGGGCAAATAGATACAAGGATGGTGTTGCCCCTGATCATCTACATTAAGCTCTACTTGTAAAGATAGAAAAGGCACATTTCAGGAGAAAGAATGGTGATAACTTGGAGGTGTGGCTGCAAGAGATAGGAAGGAAGTTAAATTCTCTATATAGACTACTCCATGGACTGGTGATTATCATAGGAACTGCACAGAGAATGACTAGATTGTAGATGTGCTTAACTGTGGAACACTGATGTAAACATTGTAGTATCCAAAAGCTACCAGCACAACTATGTTTATCGCAGCATTATTTACCATAGCTAAGATATGGAATTAACCCAGATACCCCTCAGTAGATGAATGCATCAAGAAAATGTGATATATATATAAACACATGCCTCCATAAGAAAGAATGACATCGCCCCATTTGTTAGGAAATGGAAAGACTTAGAAAAAATTATATTAAGTGAAGTAAGCCAGGCCCAAAGAAACATAGGTCCCATGGTTTCCCTTATTTGTAATAACTAGTATATGTCTAGAATAAGCTGAGCAGGTCAAAAGCTATGTACATATGACCTATAAGATGATGTTAAGCAAAATGAACCCCAAGATAGGAACATAAGTGGTTTTTACTTTCTGATTATTGTTTTTGTTTGTTTGTTTGTTTTTTGTTGGTTGTGGGGCCTGAACTCTAGGCCTGGGCGCTGTCCCTCAGCTCTTCAGCTCAAGGCTAGTGCTTTATCACTTAAGCCACAGTGCCACTTCTGGCTTTTTCTGTGTATGTGGTGCTATGGAATCGAGTTCAAGGCCTCATGCATGCAAGGCAAGCACTCTACCACTGAGCCACCTTCCCAGCCCCTTTCTTGCTATTGTTTTTAATATATTTATAATGTATTATGTGATTTTTTTTGGTTTCTTTTGTATGTTCTTCCCCCACAGTATAATCCCTGTTTTCACTGTATTTGATTCTGGTGCCCTGCATCTTGTATATACATTTTTATAATTTGGGGAGGGGAAGGGAAATAACAAAATGCTTAAATAAGGATACCGGTTGCCCATTGTAACAATGAGGTATACAAGACACTATGTTGAAAACTTTACACCTTGGGCGAGGGAGGAGGAGGGGGAGGTAGTTGGGAAGGTGGAGAGGGAAGGGATGGTAGGTGAAAAACAAAGGAGCAGGTAACAATGCTTGATAGGAAATATTACCTTACTCCTGTAACTGTAACCCCTCTGTACAGTATTTTTACAATAAAAAACATATAATAATTATAGTATCCAGGTGAAAATGTGAATCTGGTGTCTGCAGAGATGTTTAATTTTAGAAGCCATCAACATAGAGCTGGTGGTTGTAGCATGGAAGTACGTGAAATTGCCTAGAAAGAAACAGAGTCATAAAAGATAGCTCAGGTTGAATTTGATATGTGTGCATGCATGTGTACACACACATATATGCATGCAAATATACAGAGAGAGAGAGAGACACAGTCCATCCTGAGGCTTGAACTCAGGGCCTGAGTGCTATCTATGAGCTTCTTTTGCTCACAGCTAGCACTCTACCACATGAGCCACAGCTCTACTTCTGACTCCCCCCCCCATTTTATTGGAGATAAGAATCTCACAGACTTTACTGACTGGGCTGGCTTGAAACCATAATCCTGAGAGCTCAGCTTTCTGATCAGCAAGGATTACAGGCATGAGCCACTGGTGCCCAATGGAACCTAATAATATAAAAGCACAGGGGAAGAAGAGCTAACAAAGAAAACAGGTTTAGTGAAAACTGTCTCTAGCACAGTAAAGAAAGGAGTCAGATTGAGTGGGTTCTGAACTCTGAAGAGCGGTAAGAGAACACTAATTTGGGGGCCAAAGAAAGAGATTGTGAGCCTTGGACAGAAAGCAAGGGAGATCTGTTAACTTGAGAAGGAATAATAGATGCTATAAAGTAGAACGAAGAAAAGGTGGGTTCCATCCCTCCTAAAGAGACAGGGGAAAGTATGTGAGTAGTTATGGCCACTGGGCTGTTCGATTTCAAAGAAGTGGAGGGGAGAAGCATGGAAGCCATGAAAGAAAGTGCCCAGTGCAACACCAAGGCCATGGTTCTCAGCTGCAGGAAGAAAGAGTTTCTCCCACCTGCTACTTCCTGAGGCCAGGAGTTTGAATTGCTCTGAACAGAGGGAGGTAGGGATGTAAAGCATGTAAACATTGTGTTGGTGCCAATTTCCTGCTTCTCTCTGAATCTATGTCTTCATGCAATTTCCTGGTTATTCTACCTGAGCCTGTCCTACCAGGTATACACCTAATGACTCTGCCTCTCCTCATCCCCATGTAAACAACCAGGCTGTGCCTTATGAACTGTGGTGCTTGCTATTTCATTCCTTAAACTTATTTTCTGAGAAAGGAGAGAGAACCTGGAAAAGGAATCTTTTTATCTTTTATTGGTTCTCAAGTAACACTACCTAAGTGGTCCATTGGTAGCAAGGGTTCTGGTCATGGGGTACATGAAAATGTGTTTTTCTATCTGCTTACCTTTGCAGTGGAAAGTTTTCTGCCCTTTGCATGGGCTAACTTCATTCTTTACTCATAATGCAGCTCAAGCCCAAACAAGATTTGGTGACCACAACTTAATCAAGGAAAGTCCTGAAACACAGGCCATTTCCAGAGAAGAAGCTGTACTGGTTTGTTTACAGGATTTGTGCATACCATGGACATTTTATAAACCATAGATTGGTGTCTGTTTATTTCAGCAATTTAAGTCTAATGAAAAGAGGCTTACTCTGTGCCTTGGGAAATTTTCTTCACTCAGTCTCCAGACTCAAGTTTCTTTATACATGAAAAGAGGAGGTTGAGCTAAATGTTCTGTAAAAACAAAACAAACAAAAAATATACATATATATTTGCTCTAAGCTAAGAAATCCTATGGAGTTGTAAGAAATAGCTTAGTCATCTCTTTAAGAAGCTTTAAATTATGAAGTTAACCTTAAAGTTTATCCCAGCTGGACGCTAGTGGCTCATGCCTATAATCCTAGCTGTTCAGGAGGTTAGGATCTGAAGTTTAAAGCCAACCTGGGCAGGAAAGTCAGTGAGACTTTTATCTCCAGTTAACTACCAGAAAACCAGAAGTTCCCTTATCTTTTTTTTTTTTTTTTTGGTCAGTTGTGGGACTTGAACTCTGGACCTGGGTGCTGTTCCTCAGCTCTTTAGCTCAAGGCACTTGAGCCACAGTGCCACTTCTGGTTTTCTGGTGGTTTACTGGTGATAAGAGTCTCATGCCTGGGCTGGCTTTGAACCACGATCCTCAGATCTCAGCCTCCTGAGTAGCTAGGATTACAGGTGTGAACCATTGGCTACTTATCTTTTTACTTCTGATGATGTCATTGTATTCCATCCACTTCATAGTTATCATTCACAGGATTCTGATTTAAGACAAGTAGTTTTTTTCTTAATGGATTGGACATTTTTAAAACAATTTATGAAAAAGGTCATTAAGATGCACATATATGATTTTGTGTTTTACAAATGACATCTTTGACAGAATAACTGTCAGATTTTAGGCAGAAAACAGACTAAAGATATCTAATGCAGAATTATTGACCTAAATTAGATAATTAATCCCTAGTTTTTTGCTGATTTTCTTAATGACTTAGACCAAGTCTATTCAAGAAAAATATAATGGCAGCCATAAGCATTATATACATTGTGATATATACTATGTATATCATATATAATATATGATACATAATGTATATTATATATCATATACATACCAATGTATATGATACCAATATATCAATATACCAATATGAGAAACAAATTGTATCAATATAAATTATAGTTTTTACTATAATTTTTTTTACTTTGGCTAAGCATGTGAAATTATCTATTTGTTTCACAAATAGAACACATCTGAATTCAGACAGCCCTACATCAAGCACTCAGGGACCACATGGGGCTGGTGACTGCTACATTGGACAGTGTAGACTTACATGATAAAGTTAAATTATCTCAGATAATTCTTCTGTCCCATTACAGATTTCTAAACTTGGAATCACTTTTAAAAGTAGCATTTCTAAGAGTCTTCCAATTTTTTTGGGGGGGGGGGGCAGTCGTGGGGCTTGAACTCTAGGCCTGGGTGCTGTCCCTGAGCTCTTCAGCTCAAGGCTAACACTCTACCACTTGAGCCACAGTGCCACTTCCGGCCTTTTCTGTTTATGTGGTGCTGAGGAATCGAACCCAGGGCCTCATGCATGCTAGGCAAGCACTCTACCACTGAGCCACCTTCCAAGCCCCAGTCTTTCAAATTTTGTAATTGTATTTTGTAGTTGTAATTTAAGAATAACAGTCTAGGTGGCTCATGCTAGTAATTCTACCTATTCAGGGGGCTGAGATCTGAGATCATTTTTTGAAGTTAGATTGATTGGGAAAGTCCATGAGACTCTTATCTCCAATTAACTACCAAAAAGCCAGAAGTAGAGGTGTGGCTCAAGTGGTAAATCATTAGCCTTGA
Source organism: Dipodomys merriami (assembly GCF_024711535.1). Classification (NCBI taxonomy): domain Eukaryota; kingdom Metazoa; phylum Chordata; class Mammalia; order Rodentia; family Heteromyidae; genus Dipodomys; species Dipodomys merriami. The sequence continues at coordinate 45,733,571 of NW_027206068.1, read as the reverse complement.
GCAAAACAGCTCAGGGACTGGGTCCAGGAGCTGAGTTCAAGCCCTAGGACTGCCACACCCCTCACCCCAAAGAAAATAACACTTATTTCTATTATTTAACCAGGATCTCCGCAGGAGGTGGAAAGGAAAGTATTTTGTTATAGAAATTGTTTAAGGTCGTTGCCTGACTAAAATTGTCCTTTGTCTTTGCTTTTTGAGATAAAGTTTATAGGAAAAAGACTACCATAAATACAGATTAAAATCTATATGCTAAATTTAAATTGGCATTTGAAAGTTATATAAACCAATCTAAACAATATAAAAGTAAATATAAGCCTATATTGCAATTTTCTTTTCTAGGCAATTGGGTTTTTTTTTTTATTAGCAAAAGGAAACTATTGTCTCTTTTTGCTGTTTTTGGTCTGCAAATCCATTTTTTGTATGACTAGTTCTTGCAGATTTCTTTCAGATTTGTTGTTTGCAAATGCCAGCATCTTAGTCATTACCGCTTTGATTTTTGTTTGAAGAGAAAATTCAGGTGGATTGCCTTTATAAAGTAAGACTTTAAGCAAAAGAAAGAGGAGCACTGAACCACACCTCTTGTGATGAGTTTGAGTTTTGTCATTTATTTTGGTGTTTATCTTGTTTTTAATTTGTTTCCTAAGGATATAGGCAATGTGTTAGATAATGTGAAGGTTGAAGATGTTAACATTTTAAAGAATAGTTGACTTATTTTTCCTTGGTTTTGTTATATCCAAATTTTTCCTGTGAAAAACATCTTTTGTAATAGAAGAAAAGGTTGAGATGAGCACTGGGTAGACTGAGTAATGAATGTTTCATTCCAGCATTTCTCTCGGTGAACCTGACCTTGAAGCTAACCTTAAACAAGACATCTGCATTTTTACTATCCCAATTTCCTCATCTTTAAAAATCTGTTGCAGCCCAATATGGTAGGCTTTAATCCCCAGCACTTGGGAAACTGAAGCAGGAGGCTTCAGTTGAAGGCTGCCCTAAGGGGGAAAACCAAGGGGAAGATGTTATATTCTTATTTCTATGCTTTCTCTAAGATATGTCTCTGAAAAGAATTGAAGCCAAGTATATAGATTTTGTGACTAAGGGCATCTTAGATGCTTGCTGTCCTGTCTACTGTTCTGCTGATGAGCAAAGTCAAGGCAGGTAGGTGAAAAGGATTTGAGGAGGCACAGACATGTCTCATGGTCATGGTGGACAGACTGTTATTTATATTGGGGGGTATATTGGGAGGTGTTCAAATATTTACAGTAGTATATGATTTTGGTAGTCTTAGGGAGGCAGTAAGCTTAATTATTACTCGCTCATACTTTAGCATCTGAGCTGTTTTGAAATACAAATAAAATAATCTAGCTGGGCACCGGTGGCTCACGCCTGTAATCCTAGCTACTCAAGAGGCTGAGATCTGAGGATCGCAGTTCAAAGCCAGCCCGGGCAAGAAAGTCCATGAGACTCTTATCTCCAATAAACCACTAGGAAACCGGAAGCGGCGCTGTGGCTCAAGCAGTAGAGTGCTCGCCTTGAGCTGAAGAGCTGAGGGACAGCGCCCAAGGCCAGAGTTCAAGCCCCATGGCTGAGGGAAAAAAAAAAAATAATAATCTTAGCTGGGTACTGGTGCTCATGCCTGTAATCCTAGCTGCATAGGAGGTTGAGGTTTAAGGATCACAGATGAAGTCAGCCTGGACAGAAAAATCTTTGAGATTCTTATTTCCAGCTAACCACCAAAAAGTTGGAAGTAGAGCTGTGGTTCAAGTAGTAGAGCACCAGCCTTGAGCAAAAAAGTTAAGGGACATCACCCAGGCCCTGAGTTCAAGCCCCAACACACACACACACACACACACACACACACACACACACACACACACACACACACACACACACACACACACACACACACACACACACACACACACACACACACACACACACACACTAAGATCCCCCAAGTCATTAACATAAAATCACCCAGGCCCTGAGTTCAAGCCCCAACACACACACACACACACACACACACACACACACACACACACACACACACACACACACACACACACACACACACACACACACACACACACACACTAAGATCCCCCAAGTCATTAACATAAAATACAGATTTTACTAGTAAATTGCATCTATAGAGTTCAAATAAAAACTCATCATCTTCTAGATGCCTGTTTTCCTCTTGTGAGACTTGCTAACTCATAAAATTAAGGTGTGATCCTGCTTCACATTTACTTGTGAGTTTATACAATGTCAAAAATTATTTGTGGGAGGCACAAGACTAGAAAGAGAATTCACTACAATGCTCAAAGTAAACATAACCTTATGAAAATCTGAAGGAAAACCTATGTCATGTCTGAGAGATATTTTAAAAATCCATAAAACCTACTCCAAATTATCTTAATATTTTGCTGTTGCAAAGATTAACAAAAGCTAACTTGGCTTCCTAACCTACACCTCAATCTCCCTTTCTCAACAGCTTGAAGACACTATCTGATGAACCAGGATTTTAAAACAATCATGAACGCAGTTAATTATGCCTAGAGAAATTCTTCTAGGGTTGTTTTGTTTTTGTTTCTGATAAAACACCTTTATACTCCAAACACACTTCTCATAAGAAATTATAAAAATCATAATTGACCTAAAAGTATGAGAAAGAAATCTAGGGGATATAAGATGGAAACATACTCTACCAAAGTAAATACAGACCTATTTCTTTATTAAATTTTTTTTTAGTCGTAGTAGGTTTAACTCCAGGGTTTTTATTTATTTGACAGGTGCTCTACTGTTAGCAACTGTTTCCAGTCCTATTTGCTCTGACTGCTTTTGAGCTAGGTCTTGCCTTTTCTCCAGCTTGGACTATCATTCCTCCTGTTTAGGCTTCTCACCATAGACAGGAGGACAGGCATGCTCTACCATATCCAGCTCATTCCATTATTTTTTACCTTGGTATCTAGAACTTCTACAAAATTGTATTTCTTCTGTTCATAAGGCGAACAGAGAAGCCTGCATGGAGGTCCTCACCTCTGATGCTAATTGGCTTTGTGTTACCAGGCTTTTATGTCTCTGGGTCTCAAAGGGAAGGAAATTACTTCATTCCATTGTTTTTCCTCTCTGTTCTGCTCTCCTTTGTGGATTAAATTTATTGTGAAACTACAGAGCAGAGAAATAAACCTAAAGACTGTGTCCTTTCAGGTCACTTGCATAGCAGTAGCAGGTGTAATAAACTGGCAGAACCATTTCTGCTTCTCTAAAGACAGGTTAAGTATACTTTTGTGAAGTGATTGGCTCACCTGTAGGATTTATTGTACGAAAAAACATAATAGTGAAAACTGGTCATTTTCTTCAGAGGAGAGGATATAAATTAGTCTTATCCAATTGGAAGCAAAAGCCAAGAGACATTGTTACAAACTTCAGTGTTTGTGGTGGATGCCTTTAGTGACTGGCTTCTGTTTTCTCTGACCTATCACTTGGTCTATAAGTTACAGATGCATTAGAATAGAATCACCATGCTGTTCGATTGCTGAAGAATTTTATTCTCTGTGCTCTCTTTCCATATAACTCCCTAGTCCACACCCTCCCCCATCCTTTGCCTGATCAGAAACTGCTAGTTTTTCAAAGATATAGCCCAGATGCCATGTAGGAATCCAGTTCTGTTCCCTCTTCTCGATAATAAGGGGACATTTTCCCTTATTGTGGCCTTGTTCCACCCCACAGCTAGCACTGCGCCTTCTCTCACAGCAGATCTCTTTCAGATGTACACAAATAGCACCACAGTCTGTGATACATAGTGATGGGAGATTATTCTGCTTATCATCAAATATAAGAAATCATTGCTTGTGAGGCCTTACCATTTTATGTTCCATGAAAAACAAAAGTGTCTGCCAAATAGTTGATGAGGTTGTGATTTTAACACAAATCCATTTTCAGGAATGTCGAAATGTCAACAGACTTGCATCTCAGCTTCTATGCCATGTGGTGCTACGAAGCTAGCATTTGAGTGACTTCTCTATGGGATGGTTCTAAGGGACCACTTTGTATCCACATGGCTGCAAGATGGTCTGCTTTCTTGAAAAGTGTGCTGCTTATAGGAAAAAATAGCAGTAACAACACAAAAACCCAGTCCATTTCCTCAAAGAGAGTTAAATGCTGTTGTGCACAACGGAACTGAAGAGCTCAAACATAGTGTCAGTTTTTGTCTACACAATAGAAATTTTCAATAAATTAGGAGAAAATTACAAAATTTTCATTGGCTCAGATCTGCAACTCAAGAATTTCTACCATATGCCACATGCAGACACAAGGAGGAAGGATTGTGGATTCAGCTCATTCTTGAAATAGCAGAAAAAAAACTCACTGAACAGGAGAGAAAAATTCTACCACCTAAGTTGGCACAGTAATTAACTTTAGATGTGAAACTTTTGTGGGTCGATGAGTACCCAGATGATAAAATGATGATTGGTCTTACCTTTTCCTGTGAATAAGTGTTGGCTCAAGAAAGTTAGGCTCTATGCCTAAGTTAAATATAGTCAGAGATATCTACCACTCACTGTGGAAGTGAAGGGTTCAGAGGAAAGGGTTCTAGGCCAGAACAAGTCTTCATTGCAGCTGAAGACAGCCCATATGAAATGAGAATGTTCTCTCATGCTTCCAAGGAGAGGAATCCAGTACGAGGGCTCCAGGCAGCCAAAGATAGACTTTACTTTTCATCAGTGAGTCAAAGTCCATGTTTGCATTAGCGTCTGTGAGCCTTAATGGAGTGGGAAAAAACTTCTATGTCCAAGCTGTTCAATTTGCTAAAAACGGCCTTGAAGTACCTTGAAGTTGTAATGACAAAGAGGGTAGTTATTGCTGTTTTTCCAGTTCACCTGGGTGATTAAAAATAAGGGCTAAGGGGCTGGGAAGGTGGCTCAGTGGTTGCCTTGCATGCATAAGGCCCTGGATTCGATTCTTCAGCACCACATAAGCAGAAAAAGCCAGAAGTAGCAATGTGGCTAAAGTGGAAGAGTGCTAGCCTTGAGCTGAAGAGATGAGGGACAGCGCCTAGGCCCCGAGTTCAGGCCCCATGACCGACAAAATAAAACAAAATAAGGGCCAAGCACAGAAAGTATATGTAAAGAGGATAAGTGGAGGCTAGGCATGGTGAGGTACATCTGTAATCCCAGCTACTCCAGAGGCAGAGATAGCGAGAATCAAAATAAAAGGTCAACCCAGATAAAATGTCATTGAGACTCACATCTCAACCAGCCAGCCAGGCATGCTGGCTCACATACATAATCCAAGCTTTTTAGGATGTTTAAGGTTGGAGAATTTTAGTTCAAGGCTGTTCTTGGGCAAAATTGTGAGGTCCTATCCAAAGAAAACCAAACAAAAAACCCACCAATAAACCAAATACATAAGAAGCCTGGGTACGTAACTCAAGTGGTAGCGTGCCTACCTAGCAAGTGTACAAGTGTTTAAATCTCGTGTCAAAATAAAAGGAAAGTCAGCATAATGACTGCATGAAACTTGATTATGAAATCTGAACTCAGTATCCCTCCTTATTCTCTCAGTCAGAAGGGTGTGGCCGAGGGCAACTATGATTTTGGTGCTTCTCCTAGTACCATAAGGCAGACATATTGCAACTCCATCTAGGGACTGCATGGCAAGTCTCAAGGGGGTAGATTGCCCATCATTGGCCAGATGCCAATCTCTGAACAGAAAGCATCTTTCTCCTTTCCTTCTGTTCTAGACACAGAGCATACCTCCGAACTCATTTCCATTTTCCCAGGCTGATATATCCATAACAACTTGCTTTTCCTATCTGCTGACTTGTATGAGTGTATGTGCTCTACTTCTATGCACAACTGCTATGCCTTCCTGGAGGGGACAGAGTTTCACTGTGAAAGACAGACATTCATGAGGAAGAAGAAAGTTCACAGGGACAAAACTGGTGCTTTTGCCTTTTGTCATCACAAGCAACTTGACAATTGCTCTCCTTGGTGTTATCTCCCAAGGGAAGATGGTCACAGTGGAACTTTTCTGTGCCATTAGAAAGCTCCAGATATGATGCTGTTCATTTTGGGATTGTTTTGTGAGTGGCAGAAGGGGAGAGATGGTTTCCTTTGAAAATTCTGCATTCAAATATTGGCCAATCATAGCCTTTTGGCCATTTTCTAATGATATTTTTACCACAGAATTTACACATTTGGAAAGTCGAGGTTTTTATTATATATGTCAAGGGTCTCCTGACTCTGGAATGTATGCTTATATGTCTATCTTTACTGCTTAGACTGTCTAATACTGTACTCAGTAAGTTCATGAGACTATTGAGTACTTAATGTCTGATTTGAGATTTACTGTAAGTATAAAATGTATATCATATTTCGGACTTGGTACAAAATGAGGAATTAAAAACTATGTCACTGGTAATTTTTATATTGGTTACATATTGAAATAATATTTGATACATATTAGTTAAATAAACAATTATAATTGTTTTTACTATTACTTTTTACTTTTTCAATACAGCCATTAGATATTTGGGTGGTACCAAGGTCTTTATGGCTGGCATTCTACCATTTGAGCCATACTTCTAGCCCTGGTTTTTGCTGGTTATTTTGGAGATGGAGTATAGTGAATTTTTCTGCATGGGCTAGCCTTAAAGCACAGTCCTCCAGATCTCAGCCTCCTGAGTTGCTAATTACAGCATTATCACCCAGTCTATAAATCATTTAAATTTCCCTGTGTAACTCATAGTATTTTTCTATAAGACAGAGCTGATCTAGATTATAAGGACCTTTAGGCTGTGGGCAATACCTGGTACATATGAATTCCATGCTCAATGCATGTTTGATAAATGAGGCTATTAAACTGAAGTGAAGGGGATAAAGATTATAGTAATTTTTTAAACTTGTAATGATTTTAACACTGGGTTTGGAAAGTGACAAAGCAAGATGAGATGGGTTATGCTAGCAAGTCTTAAGATGTTTATTGTCTCTGGTATGAAACAGATGTTAGGAGAGGATCACAATAGCTCAGTAGCTATGTATGACCATATAAAATGATGTTTATTGAAATGAACTCCAAGAAATAGAACAAGAGGGTCTTTTTATTGTACTGTTTACAATTATTTCTTTTTTCTTTCTTTTTTCTACTTTGGTTTATTCCCTGTTGTCACTGTTTTTTATTTCTGTACCCTTTGTCTTGTATATGTTTCTCTGATTTGGGGAAGGAAAGGGGAATCACAGAAATGGTGAGGTTTCGAAGGGTGAACCAATGCAACAGTGATATGCACTAGACATTATATTGGAAATACTTTACAACTTAGGGGCGGGGGAAGAAAACGGGGAGGGGAAGTGGGAGGAAATGAGGGAGGAGTAGCACTGTTCAAAAAGAAATGTATTCATTAACTTACTTGTATAACTGTAACTGCTCTGTATATCACCTTTACAATAAAATAGCCAAATTTATAGAATCATAGTACAATGGTAGCTACTAGGGGCTGAAGTGGGGGAGAGGGGAAATTGCTCTTCATTGGATATATAGTTTCAGTCAGTGCAACATGAAACCATCCTAGAGATCTGTTGTTCACCAGGGTGCATAAAGTTAATAATACTGCCCTATGCACTTCAAAATTAGGAGAGAAAGGCTAAAGGTGTAGCTCAGAAATAGAGTGCTTACCTGGCACCCATAAAGCTAGGTAAGCTGGTTCAGTCTCCAGCACAAGTAAACTATCCCAATAGCTTCTAATGAAATCAAACTCAAGGCAAGAGTATAATTTAATTTTTTTTTAATGAGAGATTTTGTTGGAAATACTGAATTAAAATAATGGTGTTCTTGCAGAGAAGTTGTGCGCGTATGAGAAAACTGTGAGCTAGTGAGTTCTGATGGCACTGAGGGAGGGCAGTGCATACTCATCCTGAATGTTGTTCCCAAAGCAACTGGTCCAGACACTGGCAACCATCCAGCAGGTGGGGTGCTGCCATTCAGAGGCATCTGAATACTTTGAATTGTTCCTTCTTTCATTCTCTCATCCCTGTGTCAGAAGCTTAGAATTTTATCACCTTAATTTATTTCCCTTCAAATGTATTTTTAGTTATTATATTTTGTTATTATTATCAAACTTACTTTTTTTGGGGGGGGGAATTTGTACATGCTAGCTGAGTACTCTTATCACCATGCTAACTCCCCAGATTTTAAAGCAGTTTTTAAAAGCTTGGGAAAGCCCTAGTCACATTTAGGGGTTGTTTTAGATGCAGGGAGAATGATCAGGTTTTATAGAGCATGCCATCGTGTTCATATGCTTAGCGCTGACGTGGCAACAGCCAGAGGTTCTATGTCTGACCAGAGGCCTTGTCTTTGTGTAGTGCGCTCTCTAGTCTCTCCAGTAACTACTAAAGTTTAATGTAGAGCCTGGCTAGTTTGCATAAGGGAAGCAAACAAAGTGACTGGAAAAAGAATGAAGTGACAGATTTACTAATGAAATAAAATGACAATAGTAAGCTAATAAATACGTCTTTCCCCATTGAATCTTTCTTGGTATCCAATTCTAGCCTATTAAGTCTTTTTTTTTTTTTTTTGTGGGTTAGGGGGACTGAACTCTGGGCCTGGGTGCTGTCCCTCAGCTCTTTAGCTCAAAGCTAGGGCTCTATCACTTGAGCCACAGCGCCACTTCTGGCTTTTTCTGCTTATGTGGTGCTGAGGAATCAAACCCAGGACCTCATGAATGCAAGGCAAGCACTCTACCACTGAGCACCTTCCCAGCCCTCAAGTCTTTTTTGTTTAACATGTGGGTTTTTAGGTATTTGTGCAACATATTAGTTTATTGCTTTAGGACATGGAATATGACATATTTCAAATCTAATAAAGAGGCTTACAAATATAATCATTACCTACTTTAATACAAAGAATGGTACAGATAACAGCTAAAGCTATTGTGTACCTTCTTTAGATCACCTCTTCCATCCTCCCTGTACTTCTAGGTCTGCTGCCTGGAACTTGGTGTATATTATTTTTCAAATACTGCATATCAAGACAATATATGTTGTGCCATTAATATGTCCAATATTGATGGGGTTGTGTGTGTGTGTGTGTGTGTGTGTGTGTGCCAGTAAAGGGACTTGAATTCAGGATCTTGAACTTTCACTTAGCTGTTTCACTCAAGGCTGGTCCTCTTCCACTTGAATCACACCTCTACTTCTCACTTTTTGATAGCTATTGAAGATAGAGTCTCTCGGATTTGTCTGCCCAGGCTGGCTTCAAACTACTATCTTCAGATTTCAGCCTCCTGAGTTGCTAGGGTTGCAGGCAGGAGTCATCAACACTCAGCTTAATACGTATGTTGTATGTATCACTTAGAAATACATTTAATTTTTATAAATGGAATGAAACTGTTGATGGTTTTAATATTTTACACAACTAGCCTCATCACAGTTCAATCCATATTTTTCTTTTGTTCTTTATTCAAACAACTCTTTCATAAAAATATGATCATTATAGATTTAAAGATTTAAAAGGTAGACCTTCATTATTATATATTTGCATATATCAGTAATTTGTATTTTGCATGTTTTAAACTTCATATAAATGATAACATCTGATGTTGCTTTCTGATTGTTATTATTATTAATGTTAACATCTTTTCTGTTTCTTTCTAAAGCTTTATTTATGATATTTCTTCTGGTGTTTCCTAGCTAGGCACTACTAATGTGTTGTATTCTGCTAAAATGTTTGGCCCCTATAATGCAACTAGAAATTGCTTAGGTTGAAATTTTTATATAATACAATGTGTAACTGTTAAATATATTTCTTTTATTTCAGGTTTAATATAACATATCCTATCATGTGTTTTCCTTGCCCCTTCTCCCCAAATCATCAACAGTAGAATAAAAAAAAGAAGAAAACATGTCAGGACACAAATGGTAAGTAGTTTACTTTCTTTCCTACTCTGAGCTTTGCTAACAAAATAGAATTCACATCATTTATGCTCAATAAATATTGACTAAATGGAAAAATTAAGAGATGCATTCGTAGTAAATAACCTATTTTCTCCTCTCCAATGTAAACTATAGTGAAAAGTAAGAGATAAACATTCTAAATTCATATCTAATGTGTTTTCTAGGAAATGTACTTATGTTTCCATTTTCTCTTGGGAGTATAATATTGTTTATAGCTTCGTAACTTGATGCATTTTGGCACTTTCTTACTCATTACTCCCGTTGTTAGGTGTGTAAAAGAATTTTATGTAGTGTATCTATGAAATAAAGAATGATTTTACAATCACAGAGTAAGTACTCAGATTAATTTAAGTCATAACTTCCCTTTGTGAACATTCAGAAGGCAATGGTGGTTGAAAATATATGATGCTGAGTAAAATAGACATGGAATCACACATGCTAGTTAGCTTTCTCATTCATGTACCTATAACACATTTGAATAGCATTTTACAATTCTCAAAAGCTCTGGAGTAGCTTGGGTAATGTTTCTGAATCCTTTAAAGCCCTGATCCACCAAGCCGGCACATCTTTGTCAAGTTTTATATTCTTTAATTGGCATCATGAAAAAAAGTGCAGTAAATAATTTCATTTTTCAGATGTACAGTTAATCACACTAAGGAATTTACTTTTCAATCCTTTTCCTCTCATTTCAGAAGCATTTATAATCTGTCAGACTTTATGACGTATCTTCACAGCAATGAATTTTAGATAGTAATAAGTAAATGGCTAAGGGATTTAATTTCCCTGAGTCTTCCCACTTGATGGTCATCTGAGAGCTGTGAGGATTATTTCTGTCATTGTTTCATCTTTCTTCTTTATGGCTATGAGCTGACTTCATCTTATGGTCCTTGGAGTGACTACCTTACCCTGCCAAGAGGCTCAGCCAAATAGTAGTCTCAGAAAGACTGTAAAACCCTAAGAAGTAGGTCCTTTCCCAGGCTCCTTCTGCCACTTAGTCCATTTCATAGCTCACTACTGAGTGCACTGTGATCCCAGCTACTCTGAGTGAGATTCCTAAGCCATTGACACCTTAGGTTCCTTATTTATTAAATGACAGATACTGGGGGTAGCAATTCACTAGACTTCTAAAGTCCCTTTTCCTTTCAAAATGGATGATATTTTATGGTTAATCCATGACCAACAACAACAACAAAAAGATAGAAAGAAGTCCATCTGTCTTCTCATTTTTATTAGCATATATTAATTGTTCAAGGGGACTCATTGTGTTATTTCCATGGATGCTTGCATATAATTTTGACTCCTGAGAATCCCATTCCTGTGAAATTACCATACTCTGTGGGGTAGAGTGTTCTTATGTGCATGTTATATGTAATTGATATTTTTATCCTGTTTTCTCTGACATGAGGTCATAATAAAACTTTTAACTAATGTAAAAATATATGAGTTGACCTTGAAGGTCTCATACTCTTCTTTCATCACATTCATCAGTAAATTTTAACATAAGCAATACAGGATTACTCACCTTACACAGTGTTGGACAGCAGCTCTCTAGGAGTTTCTCATCTTGTAAATTCTGAAATTTTATGCCTGTTTCTTTTACCAGCTCCAGCCACTGTGCCACACTCTGACACTGAGGTTGACTATTTTAGATTTGTCTGTAACAGATTTCAGACATGCTGCAGTTTAGCCTCTTATCTTACTCTTCTGCTATCACTTCACTGTTAGCATTATGATGTAGTGTGCTGAATGCGCCGGTGTCTGGCCTTATCTCTGACTTACTGGGGTGCCTGAGCCAGTCTCCTGCTTTGCTTGGCCTTATTTTCTCCACTTCTAAGAGGAAAGCACCCAATTTGCTGATACTTAAGTTCTCCTCAAGGTTTTTATTTTCTTGAGTTTCTATAAAAGCTTCTAAATATCCTCACTCTAAGATTTTTGGAGTAAGTTAGGCTTCTTGGTATAATGACCATATTGATAGTACTTAAATGCTTTTTATTGATATAAATGTCACATTTAGCTAAATTACTTCATACTCTAACATTCTGATTGTGATGAAAGTCATGAATAATAATAGTTCTTTAAATGGTTGTTTTTTTTTAGCAATTATTCCTGGGACTTACAGAATCGGTATGCTCAAGATAAGTCAGTTGTCAATAAGATGCAGCAGAAATATTGGGAGACTAAGCAGGCCTTTATTAAAGCCACGGGAAAGAAGGAAGATGAACATGTTGTTGCCTCTGATGCAGACTTGGATGCTAAGTTAGAGGTGAGTGCTTTATAGCTGTCAAGCCCAACATGTCCACCTTGCAAGGTCTAAAATGAACTCACTTGAGTGGATCTAGGTGTGCTTTATATTAGAAAATGAGGAACATTCAGATCAGATTCTCATTAATCACCATAGTGCCTCTTTCAAATCATTTCTTAAATGCTTGGTTGGACTGTATGGCATGTGATAAATTCCCAGTAAATGTTTGCTGAGAAAAACAAACACAATTACAGAGCTTCTACTAGTGCTATCTGAGGAAGTAGAATTGGAAACAAGGTTCAGGCAAATGTTAGCATTTAAAAACAAACAAAAAGAAGAACTTTGGTAAAATAACATAAAAAAAGTAAGAGTCTGATAAGGTTGGTACAGAATCCTGGAAGGTTCTAGAATGAATAAACTAAGCAGGTACTTAGATTAGTTAGTAATATAGCAAACTGAATTCATACCCAGCTGATCTAGAGTATCAGTATAGCAATAGAAGGCTAACTAACTCATTATGTTGCTGGACACTTCTGTTAGTAGTTTAGATTAAGATTTTGAAAGCGGGGGGAGGGGGGAGGCTGGGAAGGGAGGTGAAGGGTAAACAAAGGAGGAGGCTGCAATGCTTGGTAAGAAATGTATGCATTATCCTGCCAATGTAATTGTAACCCCTCTGTACAGTATGTTCTCAAATAAAATAAAATAAAATTAAAAAAAAAAGATTTTGAAAGCATGCTTATCACTTCTATGAGTGATAGGACAGTTAGGACTAATATGTTATAAGGCCTAGTAGTGACTTAACAGGACTTTTAAATTTAATAGGGAAGCTAAGGCTGATGAGCTTAACATTTAATGGGATTAAAATTAAAAGCTCAAGATTTAAAAAACATTTCACAGAAGTGTGACTAAGATGGTGGAAACCATGGTTATCCGGAACAGAGAAGGCAAGGGAGACATTAGCTATCAGTTACACAGGAAGAGCTGTCATGTTAAAGAGGGCTAAGAGGGTTAGCCTCACACAAGCAGATCTTTCTAATCTGTAGGCTTCCCAGTGAGTGATAGACTCACTCTGAGGCCTTGAATGCCCTTACCAGTCAACATAAGCGATTTTTGTATGTTTTTTATTATAAAAATACTGTACAGAGGGGTTATGGTTACATGAGTAAGGTAATGAGTACATTTCCTATCCAGCATTATTGCCTCCTCCTTTGTTTTTCCCCAACCATCCCTTCCTTCCCCACCCCCTCAACACCCCCCCCCAACAATTTTGTAAATTTCATTTTCAACATAGTAAGACCTGTATCCCTATTTCAGCATTTTGTTATTTCCCTTCCCCTCCCCAAATTAGAAAAATGTTTATAGAAGATGCCGAGCACTGGAATCCAATACAGTGAAAACAGGGGTTATACCTTGGGGAAAGAACATACAAAAGAAACAAAGAAATCACGTAGTACATTATAAATACGTTAAAAGCAATAGCAAGGAAGAAAAAAAACACTTGTATCCCTATCTTGGGGTTCATTTCACTTAACATCATCTTATATGGTCATATATACATAGCTTTTGACCTTTTCTGCCTGTCCTAGACATATACTAGTTACTGCAAATAAGGGAAACCATGGGACCTAGGTTTCTTTGGTCCTGGCTTACTTCACTTAATATAATTTTTTCCAAGTCTTTCCATTTCCTAACAAATGGGGCGATGTCATTCTTTCTGATGGAGGCATAAAATTCCATTACACACACACACACACACACACACACACACACACACCACACACACACACACACACACACACACACACACACACACACACACACACACACACACACACACACACACACACACACACACACACACACACACACACACACACACACACACACACACACACACACACCACATTTTCTTTATCCATTAATCCACAGATTGGGAGAAGATCTTTACTAGCCATAAAATGGACAAGGTCTCATATCTAAAATATACTTAGAACTCAAAAAGTTAAATCCCCCAATAACAAATCCTCAAAGAAACAAGTGCCCAATAAATAAGTGGATTAAAGACTTAAAGAAAAACTTCTCTGAAGAGGAAATAAGAATGGCCAATAGACACATGAAGAAATGCTCAACTTTTCTAGCCATAAGAGAAATGCAAATCAAAACAACATTGAGATACCACCTCACCCCAGTTAGAATGGCTATAATCAAGAAATCTAATAACAATGGATGCTGGAGGGGATGTGGCCAAAGGAACCCTACTGCATTGTTGGTGGGAGTGTAAACTTGTTCAACCACTTTGGAAAGCAGTATGGAGGTTCTTCAAAAGACTCCACATAGAGCTCCTCTATGACCCAGCAATCCCACTTTTGGCCACTTATCCATATGATCACAAACAATGGACCATACTAAAGCTACCAGCACAACCAGGTTTATCACAGCATTTTTTTACCATAGCTAAGGTATGGAACCAAACCAACATGAGCAATTGTTATACCTGGTAGTTGTTAATAATTTTGGGAGGAGTATCCAATTTCTCTTACCTTCTTTTTCTTAATACATGAAATAGAAATAAGTATGCTTATTTATTTTAGCTATTAAAAGCGTCAAGTTATGGCTGTTCATTGAGTGTTTATTATGACCCAGGGACCACTCAGAGTGCTTTCTATACATTATATTTGATACTTAGCAAACCTGACATACCTGACTTCTGCTTTACCACTCTAAGTTTTCTTGGACCTTTTTTAGTTCTGAGGTCACAATCAAGCAAATTCGTACTTAGCAAACCATTTTCTGTCTTTCTTCCCACATCCTCCTTTTAGCTAACTCCTCAGGAGTGAAGTCTTAGCCTAAAGATTACTTTCAAAATGGACATTCAAACATTTATTTACAGTTATGGATTTATTCACATGCTCATTCCCTGTCCATACCACTCCTACTCACTGTTCAATGCATAGCCTTATTTTATGTTGCTTAAATTTTCATCTCTTGGAATTATCTCAGGTGTGGGTCTTGGTTTGTTTTCCAGTCTTCCCACCAGTAAAGAGTCAAATCCAAAATCATCACCGTGTTCCCAGCCGGACACACATCATAAGTTTAATGAATATTAGCTGAATGACAATACATGTTAGTGCAATTAATACTGCTTTTCCACCCCTCTCTCCTTTCGTTGTAAATTCTGAAATAGAAGCTGAAAATGGTGTTTCAAAGGAGATTCCCACAATGGTAAAAAGTAGACCAGGGAAACATCTATTCACATTTTTATATTCCAAATATAAACTAAAATTTTTATAATTTATACCTTTTTGTCTTAGCAATGTGATAAATATAATATTATTTACAATCTTTTTTCTTTTTAACAATATAATAAATATAAATATTATTTTAAAAATTATTTAATCCAATCAGGGTAGAATATGCTATAATCCCAGCATGTGGAAGGCTGAGGTAAGAGGATTGTGAATTTGAAGCCAGCCTAGGATGCCTAGGAGACCTTGTCTTAGAAACATAGCTTAATATATTAATCACTACTACCATAAACTACATTTTATGTGGACTCTTACAGAAGCACTCTTACTTTAATCTAATATTCTTGACTTCAAATAGTTGTTGCCGTAGATATGTGACATCCAAAACACTTAGCTGTGACTAACAACTTGACCCATAACAGAGGTTTCTGTTACAGAAATGTTAGTACTCATGGTGATGTTTATCGAAGAATGGACTCAATCAATAAAACATGAAAATGATATACAAACTAAAAATTCTCAATTACCCATCGAAGCTTAGCTCATCAACCAAGACCTTGCTGGCACACCCAGAAAACATCTGTGCCAAGCTTTCATTATAGTTGGATTGTGTCATTATACACTGGGAAGTTAAGCACTACTTGCTAAGAAGATCATTTCTTCACAAACATCTTAGTACAAAAAAATCTAACCTATGGTGACAGAGTCCTTTAGCAATGGCCATGGCGGGGCAGAATAGACTGGATAGTAGAAATGTTTCATACCATACATTAGGTATGGTTACATAAGTGTAAACAATTGTCAAAATACACAGATCCTAACATTACAAAGCTGTGTGTTTTATAACACTTATACAAGTACAGTAAATCAAACAAAAACAAAAACAAAAAAACCACTACAGCTTCTTGCCTTATAATAAAGAGTTAGAATCAGATCCTTATCTATTCTGGTGGTTTCTGACTCAAAATATTGACATCAAGTCTTTGCTATGGGAACATACTCAGACTGCTGCTTTTCTGTTTTTTTTATGGTGAAGGATATTTTTATCTTTTCTAAGTGAGAGGCGGATGAAATTTAATAAATTAGTAAATTCGTATTCTCCATGACCGAGTTTTATTATATTAAACATTTCTACAAAGGCTATTTATTTTTAAATATATATTCCTGCATCCATTATTATTAGATAATTTGGTCATATTTATAATGAAGCAGATCATCTGTTTTCACTCAAATGTTGAAGTGCTTTATGATAGCAGAACTTAATTTCTACATCCAATTGCCCAGTAAATTAAGGACAAAAGGAAGAGAAAAAAAGCTCAAGTAGTAGTTCCACAAGGCTTCCTTCTCAATTCATAAACAAAAGATAGAGACAATACAGTCTGTTTTTACCCACTTGACAAGTACCTGAGTAGATCAGGTATTTTTTTTTTAATTGCAATTTTTTTAATTGTCAAGGTGATATACAGAGGGGTTACAGTTACATAAGTAAGATAATAAATACATTTCTTATCAAACTTGTTACCCCTTCCCTCATTTTTCTCCTACTTTCCCTTACCCACCCCCACAAGTTGTACAGATCGTTTCCAACAAATTGTCTTGTGAATATCACTGTTGCATTGGTTCCCGCCTGTCCTTTGTCTCACCATTCTGTGGTTCCCCTTCCCTTCCCTAATTCAAATAAATGTATGTACAATACTAGGATGGAAAAAAAAATACCAGGAAACAAAAAAAATAACAAAAATACCTGTAGATAAAAAGCTATATTTTGAAAGAAGAAAAGTGTTTGTTTTGACCTATAGTTTTGGAAGTTAGAATCTATGGTTGATTAGCCATTGATTCTGAGGAAAGCTATTTACCTCATGGCAGCTAGGAAGCAAAGAGAGAGGAAGTTCCCCACTGTCCTCTTCAGTCCTTAATGAGGCAGTGTCCCAGGTTCCAGGACTAAGCCCCACAGGCTGATAAACAAATCTTTGTCATATGCACCTTTGGGAGATGTTTAATCTCCAGTGTATAATATCTGTTCAATCTTCTTTTGATCTATCTCAGCTTCTAAAGCAAAAACCTAAAGCTAGGATGAGTTAAAAATTTTTGAACTCTTACCCACCTTTTTCTCAGTTTTTTCTTTATTTTATTTTTTATTTTATTATTTTATTTTATTTTTTTGGGTCCAGTCTTGGGGCCTGAACTCTGGGCCTGGGCGCTGTCCTTCAGCTCTTCAGCTCAAGGCTAGCGCTCTGCCACTTGAACCACAACATCACTTCCAGCTTTTTTCTTTTTGCTTATGTGGTGCTGAGGAATCGAACCCAGGGCCTCATGCATGCAAGGCAAGCGCTCTACCACTGAGCCATCTTCCCAGCCCCTATCTCAGTTTTTTCTAATGCAGCCATAGCATAGCATTAAGTTGTCTCCCTGTGTATTTTATGAAATCATTGCAAAAATAGGCAGTGATGTTTGCTTCTAGCTAAACATCATTTTACCAGATGTCTTCTAAACAGATAGGACATTCAGCTGACTTGTCTTTGCTATATCCAGTTGTTTAAACATGTCATTAAATACATTAGAATTATAAAAAAAATTAATGTCATCTTTTAAATATGATGCTTACTAGGCAGATCCTCCATTTAAAAAAAAAGACAGCAATCCTGCCCATGTAATTGTAACTTCTCTGTACAGTATGTTCACAAATAAAATTAAATTAAATTAAAAAAAATGAAAAAAAAAGACAGCAAGTGGTAAATGGAATAAATTAGATTATGAGAGAATATTGGGTCTCTGGTTTACCAAACCCTCTAATTTAGCCTCTTTTGGGTTTTCTGTTTTTCAGTTATTATTTCAAAAGTCTGGAAGAAATCATTGTTCTGCACATCTTAATTTAGATCAGAGATGATTGATGAATTCCAATAAGTAGAGAAAAATTGGATCATATTTAAGACATTGATCACCGTCTGTATAACATCAAACATACAATCATCATCTTTGTTTTAGTAGGAAAATCAAACACTACAGTTTTGTTCAATGTATTTTTTATTTCATCACTGTTTGATCTAACACTTTATTTGTATTTTTATTACAGCTGTTTCACTCAATTCAGAGAACCTGTTTGGATTTGTCTAAAGCAATTGTGCTCTATCAAAAGAGGATATGTTGTAAGTATGCTGTAGTATGATTATTGACCAACTAGATGAAAAGAAACAAAAAGATATTTTGTCTGTGTAATATATTTGGATGATTGAGTGTTTGCCTTTACCTTTTAAGTCATGAGGAAAGTCTGTAATAATTTTGCCAGTAATTTGCTTAGACTGGTTTACTTTTTAAGGTAAATTTCATATTAGGAGAAATTTTATTGGATATCTGAGTAATAGATATAGTATTTGTTTTCCCAAATGTAAAAAGTTTTCTCCATTTTATATCATGGGTTTTTTAAAATTAGGGTAACTTTTGTTTAATTTCTCTGATTCTCTTCTATCTAATTTTATTTCTTTTGAAAGGACCAAGAGGAAAGAAAAGGCACATAGTTAATTCATTAACACTACTTTGTTAACAGTGCTTCCTCATGAGCATTTCTTTTTGTAAAAAACATTTTTTATTATTTTAAGGACTTAACTGCACAAAGGAGGTGCCATTTAACAAAGCAGTTTATGAATAAAATACATCTTCAACATTCTCACTCCCCTTCAACCTATACCTTCTCTTACTTCTTAAAGTTTTGTTGTAAATACATTGAAATTATTGACTGTATTATCTCATGAGCATTTCTGATGTTCAACATTGGATTATAGAAATGGAGCTGTGGCATAATATATTAGAGCACTAGCCTTGAGTAAAATTGCTTAGAACCAGCACCCAGGCCCTGAGCTCAAGCCCCATGACTGACTAACAAAAACAAAAAATAATGGATTACAATTGGGTTACAAAGGAGCAATATTTTTGTAAGGTCATCCTGTCCTAAAACCCATAAAGTTATCTCTGAAATACTAAATATTAGGTTATATGCTAAGTTTTTAATTTTTAACTTGTAAATAATTCATAAAAGTAAAATTACTATATTTCTATTGGAAGGCTTTCTGTTGCTGACTTCTACCAAATCCCTCTCCACACTGATAATACCTTGTTATCAACTGTTTTAGAGGTTTGTAAATTTTATCAAAGTTCATTATATGCAAACTACATTATATGGAAATGTCACAATGAAACTTATTTGTACAATTTAGTATTCACTAATAAATAGTACTTAGAGACAGAAATTTATATATTGTCTATATGGATATTTACTAAATGATTGGACAAAGACTTCTGTAGGGATTCAACTTCAGAGTCTTAAGCTAGGAGGGAATTGGGAAATATTAACAGATCTGATTTGCTTTCTAAGTAGCTTTTAGCTTCTCTTTCTCTTTCTCCATCTTCACTTTTCTCCATCTTCATCTTTCCCTTTCTCCATCGCTGTCATTTGGCTTGCGAAAATCAGTTTTCTAGCCCATCTGTTTGTCCCCACTTCTCTATCCTCCAGCCCACTGTCTACATTGCTAGCAGAGTTCACTTTTGAACCTGATCAGATTATTCCTTCATTTAAATCCCATGTTTGGGAGAATTAGAGATCAAATTTCCTTTTAATGTTCCCACCAAGTTCCAAACTTCACCATGAAATGAATTATTTTCCCCTTTGTAGTAGAACATAACAATTCATAAAAGTATTCTACTTTAAAAAAAAAAAACAAGCCATATGAAGTTCCTTAAACTAAATATAAAATAGTAAGGAAAGAAAATGTGAATGATTATAGATTTTCTATAGTGATTTTCTCAACAGAAATTATAGTCCTGAGCTGTTTTTATGTTTCTAATAGGAAACAAAGATCTGTCCCCTGAACTACCTCAAATAAGGCAGTAGAGTTATTTATTTATTTATTTATTTATTTAATTTTGTAGGTCCTAGGGCTTAAACTCTGGGCCTGGGCTCTGTCCCTGAACTTCTTTGGCTCAAGGCTAGTGCTCTACCAATTGAGCCATAGTTCCACTTCCCGCTTTTTCTGAGTAGTTTATGGAGATAGGAGTCTCACAGTCTTTCATGCCCAGGCTAATTTCAAATTGTGATCCTCAGATCTCAACCACTGAGTAGCAAGGATTACAGGCGTGAGCTACTGGGGCCTAGCTACGTAGGATTTATAATTGACACCGCCAAGATTCATGGTGTATGTATAAGGCTTGTGTAATATGCAGGGTCACAGTAATGTTCCCACTATGAAGTAGTTTTCTGGTTGATTCTTGGTTGTGGATAGGCCCTTTTCTTTTACTTGCTATGCTAATATGAGCCATGCCATGGCAGTGAGACTGTTTGAACTAAAAGGGACACCAACTTTGATGAAAGACTAAAAATAGTACAGCTCATGTGAGGATGTTGCTAAGCAGCTGTCACTGAAAAGAAGGGAGACAAATCTCTATGAATTGATATGGAGTCATTTTTAGGATATAATCTTAAGCAAAAGAAGCCAAGCATCAATGCATATCAATTAGAAAAGGGGATATAATTAAATGTAAATGTAAAAGATGAAAGACCCACACACATATATAAACTGACACTTATATGCCAATACACGTGGTCTATTCATTGTGCTAAAGAATTTAATTCAAGGAATATAAACCAGCTAAACAGGTTGGCTAACAATGGATAGGGATGTCTGTGAAAGATGCCTTCAGTATCTCTGACTCTTAAAACTATATTTTCCTATACTCAGATAATACATAAACCACAACATGGGAGAATCTCAAATGGCATATCAACAGTAACAAATGCACTGAACTGCACTCAAAAATGAATCACCACACTGAATGGGGAGGAAAAAAATAACCCTAGTAACTAAAAAACAATATGTTTGACAGAAAAACAAGGATAAACGCCAAAAATATACATGTGACCTTTGTATTTATTTCTTATAGGGGTATAGGCTATCTTTCTACAACTATTTTTATGTACATAGTAAAGTGGAACAAGTAAGTAAATACACTGTAGATATTGGATACCTGCCTAGAAGTTACAAATTAAAAGTGAACATTAGGATGAACCCACTACTGTTGTGATGGAATCAGAGGTGTCATATGAAAGGATTTACACAGAAACAGAGATGAATATGTATGCATGGCTAGTGTGTCTTTACATATTTCCTATTTTTGTCAGTTGAGAATGCCTACAAGTACTAATACTCCATTGGAGTGAGCGTATCCAGCACTCAGGTCTTGGTTTCTAAATAGCCTTATCCTTGAAAATGTAACTACAGGGCTGGGATAAGGAAAATGCAATATGATCTTAGAGTGTCTTCATTATGCACATTCAGAAGGAAGTACTTATGAAAGGATGGGTATGTTGAAAGGACACAGGAGTGAGCCTCTGGTCAAAGCTGGTATGATTAAGTATTAAACTGTAAGCCACCGGGGTGGGGAGGGAGGGAGTAAATGGGGGACTAGTATTAAGTCTAACTGGAGACAGATGAATAGGTGATAGCTGGATGGGTGAGAAGGGACAATGCTTCATTATAAAATAAAATAATACTGTGTAATAAAAACAGAAAGAAGGGAACCACAAAATCACCACAAGGCAAACACTACACTGAGAAATGTAGCAGGTAAGATTCACTGGCATGTTACAACTAGTGAGTGAAAGTTTGAAGAGAAACTGGATATTTAGGAAAGCTCCTGTGTTCCTCACTCAAGATCTTTTAAACTGTAACAAAAGGAAAAACATGTACCATTACACTATGACAACTCAGAAGGTATCACCAATGCCAACCCAGAAGGTATCAGCTTAATCAAATGCTAACACATGGGGATGTCGTGTAGCTCCTGATGTCATATACTGATGTCATATCTCCCCAGGTTGATAATTCCAGTCGAATGATATGAAATCAGACAAACCCAAGTTGGGAGACAGACTATCTGACCAGTACTCTCAAAAGATGTCAAGATCAGCCTGGTGCTGGTGGTTCATGCCTGTAATCCTGGCTGAGTACTCAGGAGGCTGAGACAAGCCAGGACAGGAAAGTTCCAAAAGACCAAAAGTGGAGCTGTGGCTCAAGTGGGCTTAAGCACAAAAGCTCAGGGACAGTGCCCAACCACTGAGTTTAAGCCCCAGGGCTGGCACAAAAATGAAAGAAAGATAAAGAAAAAAGAAAGAAAGAAAAGAGTAAGAAAAAAAGAAAGATGGGAAAAAGAAGAAAGAAAGAGAGAAAGAGAGAAAGAAAAGGAAGGAAGGGAGGGAGGAAGGAAGGAAGGAAGGAAGGAAAGAAGGAAGGAAGGAAGGAAGGAAGGAAGGAAGGAAGGAAGGAAGGAAGGAAGGAAGGAAGGAAGGAAGGAAGGAAAGAAAGAAAGAAAGAAAGGAAGAAAAAAAGCATCAAAGTCACGAGAAACAACAGAAGACTCATTATCTCAGTGTAATGTGGGATCTGAGGCTGGATGCTGAAACAGAAGACATTCATGGAAAAACTTGAAAATTCAAATATGTTTACATGATAATATTGTACCAGTGTGAATTGCCTAGTTTCGATCCTTGTTCAATAGCAATATAAGAGTTAATGAGGAGAAGCTGAGGAAGATATACAGAAACTCTGCATACTTTCATATTATTCATAATTTTAAGCCTAAAATTACCTAAAGATAAGATTTAATGGGTGTAGTATTAGTCTTGCTTTTTTTAAATACATTTTTTATTGTAAAAAACACTGTGCAGAGGGGGTTGTTACAAAAGTACATAAGCAAGGTAATGAGTACATTTCCTGTCAAGCATTGTTACTCCTCCTTTGTTTTCCCCCTACCATCCCTTCCCTTCCCTCCCACCTCCACAACTACACTCCCATTCCCCCCCACACCTAAATTGTAAAGTTAATTTTTCAACATAGTGTTTTGCATATCTCATTGTTACAATGGGTCAACCTCTATCCCTAGTTTTTTCCCTTCCCCTCCCCAAATTAGAGAAGTGTAAATACAAGATTCAGGGCAGCAGAATCAAATACGGAGAAAACAGGGGTTATACCATGGGGGAGGAACATACAAAGAAACAAAAACATCACATGGTACATTATAAATACATTAGAAACAATAGCAAGAAAGATAAAAACCACTTGTGTTCCTATCTTGGGGTTCATTTAGCTTAACATCATCTTATATGGTCATATGTACATAGCTTTTGGCCTTTTCTGCTTGTCCTAGACATATACTAGTTATTGCAAATAAGGGGAACCATGGGACCTATATTTCTTTGGGCCTGGCTTACTTCACTTAATATAATTTTTTCCAAGTCTTTCCATTTTCTAACAAATAAGGCGATTTTATTCTTTCTGATGGAGGCATAGAATTCCATTGTGTATATATACCACATTTTCTTGATCCATTCATCTCCTGAGGGGCATCTGGGTTGGTTCCATTTTAATCTTGCTTTTAAAAACTAATGGTTGGGTACTGGTGGCTCATGTCTGTAATCCTAGCTACTCAGGGGGCTGAGATCTAAAGATCAAAGTTTGAAGTCAGCTGGGTCAGGGAAGTCAAGAGTCCCTAGACTCTGACCTCCAATCACCAAAAAGCTGAAAGTTGAGAGTAGAAGTTGAGTAAAATACTCACCTTAAGCAAAATACTCAGGGATAGTGAGCAGGCCTTAACTTCAAGCCCAGGATTAGCACGAACATGCTCGTGTACACATACACACACACACACACACACACACACACACACACACACACACACACACACGCACACACGCACACACGCACATCTCTAATAGGTTTAAAAGTAGAATTGATATCCCTATCAAGGCTTATAAACAAGACACAATCTGGCCCACAATCTCACCAGTCTAGCCCACCCTTCCTTTGCTTGCCAAGTTACCTCTGCCTGGAATGCTCTCCCTGACTGTACATCAACAGTGGCTCGTCCTTGTCTTTCAGAATTTGGCTTAATGTTTAGCTGGTCCCAGAGCCTTCCCTGATGGCTCATTCTAAAGCTGCTTCCTGTCACTATATTACTTCTCATTTCTCATTACCCTAGCTGGTATTTTCCTTTTGGTGTTTTGTTTATGCTTAGGTATATTTTGTTTTCTTTCACCTGCTACTTGAATGTGAGCTCTGTAAATGCAAAGACTTTGTGTATCTCCTTCATCCCTGTATTCCCAATGGCAGAAGTTGTCCAGTGCATATTAGATTAGCCATGAATCTGAGCTGAGTGAATTAATGCTGTAAGCTAATTGTGTTCATAGTTCTTTGGTTGCTTTTACAAAGGCACATCTGAAAATATAATCAGAAATTACAAATGAATAGGCTTTTATTTGAAATTTTAAATACCAGTTAATTGAAACATTTGTATAAGTAGAAATGTTTTAGTTATTTGATATATATGTTGTACCTGAATTCTAAACAAATTCATTTCCTGGTACTGGTTGAGGGGATGAGTGTTCTTGGGGTAGGGACAATGATGGGAGAGGTTACACTGACAAAGATGCACTGTTTTTATAAATTTGACATGTTGAATTGAAATCCCTTTGTATGACTACTCAATTAAAAATACTGCAATAATAGAGCGAACAGAAAAATCCAAATTCTTTCCCCCACTCTCAGCAGCTTTATCCATTAATCAGAGTTAGCACTTAAAATGAAACTTGTTCACCACCCACATATGACCATCAAGTACATAAAATGACCAAATTTTATTTTTAAGTGCCTCAACTGACTCAGATTTGTTTAGTACATTTCACCAACTGTGTAATCACTCAGGTACCATGAATTGGTCACTTCCTGGCCTTAAGCTAAATGTGTTCCTTTTTTTTGAACTTGAGGCTTTAAGGTTAAAAAGGTGACAGTAGTTTCATGCTCTTAGAAGCAAAAATAGGAAATTGCTCTCCATAGGGTAAGAGTCATTGTAGAATTGAATGAGTCAAGTATTAGTCAGTGGAGAGAAGAAATGGAAGGTATTACAAACCGAACTAACTTGTAATTATAGAAGTTTTCTAAGCTACATAGAACCATGGCATAAGTATCAAATATGCTTTTAATGTGAACTAAAGTGGGTAAGGATAATAAGGCAAAAATTATAGTTAATTCAATTTCACAAGCATTAAATTAGTACCATGGTTTTAAAACTAGGCTCAACCTGAGGAATATAAAGTTTAGCTGAGGCCCTGGTTCTGGAAGGCTGAGTCTCATGGTGAAGATAGACACATGCCCATTCATGTCCACTTTGACCATAGCAAGCCCTAACACAGTTGCCCAGAGGGTGCTACTGTGCCAAGAAACAGGAATCAACTACTCCTCAGAAGAAGGAGCCTCTACCTAGTCTTTGATTTGTGAACTTAAGTTTTGAAAGAGGAAAGAGGAAGGAGGGGTATCATTTATCTATCAGGATAAATGGACTCTGAAATCCTCTCTTCCACAGGTCCAACTGGGGGACTGTTGAGAATGAACTATAATAACAAATTAATAAGGAGACAGTAGCAAGTTTAACTGTCACCTTTGCATTCCTAGTTCCTGGCCAAAACTTCCCTTTCTTCTTCCCTCTTTCTCTCCCTCCCTCCTTTCTCCTTTCTTTCTTTCTTTTCTTTCTTTCTTTCTTTCTTTCTTTCTTTCTTTCTTTCTTTCTTTCTTTCTTTCTTTCTTTCTTTCTTTCTGTCTGTCTTGTCTGTCTTGTCTGTCTTTCTTGTCTGTCTTTCTTTCATTCTCTTTTTTTGTGTGTGTGCTAGTCCTAGGACCTTCATGCTCAGCTTTTTCACTATACCACTTGAGACCACATCCCCAGTTCCAGCTTTTTGCTGGTTATTTGGAGACAAGAGTTTTGTGAATTTGTCTGCCTCATCTGGTTTGTAACTGTGATACAGATCTCAGCCTCTTGAATAGCCAGGATTATAGATATGAGCCACTGGCCTAAAACTGTCATTGTTTTATAACTGTTGTAGAGGTTCTCTCAGCAATGGGTGCATTCTGAAAGAATCTTGAATGGCTCATGAAAGCAGATAAAAATCCTAGTAGCATTTAGAAAGTGCTTGTAGAGATACATGATATATAAATATAGGTAGACATGGTAGTTCAGGAGATGGAGGCAGGAGGATCTCAAATTCAAGGTCAGCCCTAGCTACTTAATGGAAGTTTGTTTCAAAAAGCTGAGGGCTTAAGATGTAGTTTAGTAGGAGAGCACAATTCTACAACCTCTATTTAGTGCCAAATTAATTTCTAGAAATCACTTTCTTAAGCAATAGTCCCATCTACACTTCTCTTTAAGAATAAGGCCAAGATTAGGCATAACAAATTCTGATATGGTGTACCAACTCTGTTTTAAAATCTCACAAAGTGGTCAACTTGATGACCAAGCCATCATCAATCCCCACCCCTTCCTCCATCTAAAACTCAAGGTCACATGTGAGATATTTGAGTTGCTTTACATTTGAGTAGAATGTAACTCAGAAAGAGATCAAAAAGTCAGAGAGAGAGAGGATAATAGAGGCAGCCAGCACCACATTCTAGGCAGCCACAAAAGATTCCCACCATCAGACTTGACAAACCCAACTCCATTATTTCAGCTCAGAGCAGCACATTATGGGCTCGCTTTTCAGTACAGAGGTCATTTTCTGGTTCTGATTACAGGGCACCAACTCACTGACAGATGTATTCAAGTGAATTTGATCTCTCCTATTGTAAATGGAAGAACAGCATGAAAGTTAAATGGCAGGGGGTGAGGGGTGGAGGGGGAGAACTTACCTTGCAGCCTGCCACTTGGATTTAATTTCATCTCATCTTTGCCTCTGAAGAGAGGACCTTGTGATTTGTCTCTCTCAGTTTCTTTGTAATATAAAAAATGTGCATTGTTCACGGCTCTTTTCCCTCTTTTCTTCATCAGTCTTGTCTCAAGAAGAAAATGAACTGGGAAAATTTCTCCGATCCCAAGGCTTCCAAGATAAAACCAGAGCAGGAAAAATGATGCAAGCCACAGGAAAGGCCCTGTGTTTTTCTTCCCAGCAAAGGTGTGTGGCCTTCATTGGGATACTTGGAGGGTAGGGAGGTGGGGGAAGGAGAGTAGGGGACTCATTCATAAAGAGGAATCTCACAATCTTTGCAGTGCTTTTTGCCTGAGGCTGAAAACCTACTTTGTGCCTAGTTGGTTTCTACTTCACTCTGACTTAAATAAAATGTAAAGCTGTTTTCTTTTTCCTCCCTGTTAATTTTTAATTATTTTCTTCTTTCCTCTGGTCTATAGGGGCATTATGTATGCCAATCATTGTAAATGCTGTCTTAGGCTTATATTTGACCTTCAAGTTGCTCATAACAACCAGTCTGGTCCCCTTCCAGTAGCTGATTAGAGCGAGAGCCTAATGAGACCAGCTTAAAGGGTTCCCTGGCTTCTCTCTGTGGGCCAATTAACTGCAGAGAGGTGTCATTCAGGATGCCCTGGGCCAGGATGCACTGCCCAGATCCTGGGCCAGCAGCATCCACAACATGACCTGAGAGCTCCTTAGAAATGCAGAATCTAGGCCCTACCCGCCCTCCCTCCCCCAGGCCTGCTGACTCCAAATCTGCATTTCAACAAAATCTCCATTGATTTTGACATACATGCCATTTAAAACACAACCTGAACTTACTTTTTCATGATCAATGTTAAATAAGCAGGCGCCCCTGCACACAATTATCCTTTGTGCTTGAGAAATGAGAAACAAGTGCAAAAAAAAAAAGTCTCATACTAGTCTTGAACAGAACTAAACCTAAATAAAACTGTAGGTGGTGCCCAAAAATATTTAGGCTACAGAAACTTCACTTACTAACTTCCATTCATTTTTCCTGTTTGTTTTCCCTCCTCGTGGACCAAGCAGTCCATTCGCATGTGACACTTGGGTGCTCCTGTGGAAGCCCAAGAAAGATGGAAGAAAAAAAAGAATAAGTTGGATCTTCCTAATGACATCTGAATACTGTCCTGGTGGTAGTGCCAGCCACATTATTAAATGAAATTGTTTCCAACCATTAACTACTCTAGTTTTCTGAAGAAAGTACTTGTTTGAAAACTTAAGTTTTACATTTCATGTTTACTTAGAATTCTTTTCTTGTAAAATTTATATATACTATTTTTTAAATTAAAAAGCTACTAAGATTTTACTAATAAGAATGACCTACTTTACAATCTCTTGGTAGTTCTGTCTGGATGGCCTTTTCCAACCTTATAGGGATAACCAATTCCTAGAAAATCTGTCAGAGTAAATTCTCTTATGCTAAAACGTAATTATCACTCATTTTAGTGAGAAAAACTTATCTGTGCCTTTAAATAAAAATTTTGACCATTTACAGAAAACAAAGCCAAATCCCAGGGTACTAGAAAGGTTTCTTTTATTGAGCATATTGTTAATTATTCTATAATATGGCTATCTAGTTATATACTCTTATAATTAAATATCAAATTATCTTACAAGGTACAAATACTGTACCTCACGTTTATGTAATCTAATTTTTCAATACAAACAAAAACAGTAAGAGAAAAGAAAATAAGGGAAAACAGTCTTGTGTGGTGCTCTGTGCCTTAATCCTAACACTGGGGAGACAGAGGCAGGTGAATTGTGAATTCAGGACTATTCTTAGCTACAGGCTCACCATCATGTCTCAAAAAAAAGTGCTAAATCAGTGAAACAATACAATGATGTTTGTAACTATCAGCACTATAGATGAGCAAACTATACTTCACCCATAATTTAATGAGTTGTAGCCAACCCTGCAATTTGGAAGGTAGCCTTCTGTATGGTGGCTTTGTTTTCATTATCCCTCAGATGCTTGCCAGGCATATAAAATCCCAGCCAGTTCTCCTAAATGTGAAGAAGTAGGGGAATACACTTGAATTCTTAGAAGAAACATGGTTTAAGAAATACCAGAATAAAAAAAATAGAAATACCAGAATATATGTTTATTAATCATCCTACCATATCATTCTTGTATTAGTCTGATTGTATGCTGATTATTTACCAAATTAATTTTTAAATCAAAGACCAGCATCTTTAAAAAAAACATTGCATCTTGAATAGCATCTGTATTGCAGAATTTCACAATCTGATATATCTAATCACCTTTTCCTACTAAAGGAAAAACATCCTTTAAATAGACCTTTAGGTGCTCTAGTAATTATTTCAATTAAGGAAAATTTCGTGAATGAACGTGTGAGCCAATCTAGCTTGAAGCTTGAGATTTTCTTGGTTACTGAATTTTCTTGGGTCCACTTAGTCTTTTGTGCCACAAGTGAGTGGGTTTCATTTTTCTGATTTAGGGAAAGTTACAAGGGTAAAATGAGGTGATCAGTTTTGTGCCTTTTTTGTGTATGATTATATTATTGCAACTTCAGACGTTTCTGTCCAATTTTGAAATAGTACATGAAATCAAGAATAATTTATTCACAAGACTCTTTCTGAGCAAATCCATGGGAAAAGGAAGAGCAGTCCAGAAATGAGCAGGATCCTTGAGTAGACATCTGAGAAGTCTTCAATTATAGAAACCTTCACAGCAGCGTTTGATTAACTGACTTACTTACAGACCAGAGGAGAAGTAGAGAAACGGTGAATGAGGTTTTTTTTTTTAATGGCTTACGACACCATTTGTAATCTAAGAGTGCTGCACACATGGAGACATTACAGCCAAAAGCTGACATTGGCTCACTGACACCATTGTGCCAGGCAGCTAAGTTAGTTTGCATTTAAATGGAAATTTAAATATTCATCTTATTTTTATTTTTTGCACCTGTCCCCAACAACTTCTTGGAGAAGAATCTATTTTAAAAGTCTAATTTATCTGACATTGCTATTTGATGTTGAACTATGGAAAAGCAGTATTTTTCTCCCCAAATAAATATTTTATCAGAAATTTAATTATGCCTTGTTTTTTCCTGAATAAATCACGTTTTGTATAGACAGTATTATAATAATCTAACATTTTTACAGTATACATTCATTTCTTGTATTGTGTGTGTGTATGTGTATGTGTGTGTGTGTGTGTGTGTGTGTGTAAAAGAGAGAGAGACAGAGAGAGAAAGAAAGACAGAGGGAGAGGAAAGAGAGAGAATGCACACAGGCCCTGAGTTCAAGCCCCAGGACTGGCACCCCATCTCCCCACCAAAAAAGATTAAATCACTTAACCTATCTGAAACCACTAACATACATTAGATACTGAGTCAGTGTGCTTATCTCTCTACACCATTTTAAAATGATTCAGCTCATGCCTTAGTTCTATATAACTATAAAGCCAGCAGCAGAGGCCCTGACCTTTGAAGAAAACACAGTGGCCACGTGATCATGTCAGAGAAACTGTAATAATACACTCTCCCAGCTGTCCTCAAAGGCCAGGAGTCAGGAGAAGAGGAAACAAGGGGTGACCAAAAGTGGACATCTGAATGGTCATATCTTGACTAGCCTTCTTTTGACATGGGATTGGTTCCAACTACAAATGAACATTTTGCTTCAGCTTTGTGTCACCACCGGTGACCCTGATGGAGGTACTTCCAAACGGTCCAGTTCAGTAACTGATAATGCCCTATAAATTAGAGCATTAAGGAATCAATACATAGGCAATCATCCCCAGTGGACTCATGAGTTTCCATACATTTTCATTATGATTCACCTTTGTAAAATTTATTTTTGTGGTAGTACTGGAGTTTGAATACAGGGTCTTGTGCTTACTAACCAGGCATGCTACCATTTCAGCTACTCTACCAGTTCTTTTTGTGTTAGTTACTTTTGAAATAAGGTATTGCTTTATTCCCAAGCCTAGTTGGACTGTAATTCTATTTGTGCTTCTCTGAACTGCTAGAGTAACAGGCACACACCACCACACCCAGCCATTGTTTGAGATGGAGTCTCAAAAGCTATTTTTGTCCTGGGCTAGACTCAACTTATGCTCTTCCAGTTTCCATCACCCTATAGTATCTGGCATTACAGGCTTGAGCCACCACACCTGGCCATTTATTGGATTTTGATGCAGTATCTTTTATGTTCAAATGCTGTTTTAGGTTCATGAGTTCAAGATGAACAAAAGATGAAGGATTCAAATTGCCAGTTGGCTTAGTTTCTGGATTGTGGTTTTCTCCTCTTGTCCAGGTTGGCCTTGCGAAATCCTCTGTGTCGATTTCACCAAGAAGTGGAGACTTTTCGGCATCGGGCCATTTCAGATACTTGGCTGACAGTGAACCGGATGGAGCAGTGCCGGACAGAATACAGAGGGGCTTTATTATGGATGAAGGATGTGTCTCAGGAGCTTGATCCAGACCTCTACAAGCAAATGGAGAAGTTCAGGAAGGTAGGAGGTTTTATGAGAGTTACCAAAAGAGGTACCTGTTGGAAGGTAATGAGGTATGATTTGAATCCCTATAGTTGAAGACATAACTCAAAAGCACCAAGGATGCAATTAATCATCACTGGCGTCTTTGTATGTGACAGAATACCAATTAATGTGATATATAATTCTCTAAGGATAAGACAGAAGAGACAGCTGGAAATTACTGGGATTTAGTAAATGGTTTTAATTGAAGTCAGATTTTCATATAATGTGCACTTTTTGTAAGCTTGTCACTTCTAAATGCCTTTTCATGCATAGCTAAAAAAATGTAGGTAGATCAAATGAATCTGGAAGGTGAGAACAGATGATAAGGGAAATCTTTTCTAATTGCTAATGCATATAAAACTAGTAAAAACAATTATGCTCCTTTGTTTTATGATGCATTCTGAGACCATAGGGGATAGTTGTATGATTAGCAAATGTGATATTGACTTTATCTCCTGTCAACCAACTTCTTATCAGAAATTTCTCTGAGGAAAAGTAGTCAGAGAAATGGATATCCTGTGAAATTTCCCAGAAAGAACTGTTGAGCAGTGGAGGGATAATCTTTATTTGTTAAATATTCTTCTGTCAGTATACCTGTTCATAGGAAGCTATATCCTGCCACTGGGTGGCAGTGGTACACTGAGTATTTATGAAAACGTTGAGCAATTTTTGTGTACAGTGTTGGTGGTTCTTTGTTTGGTTTACTACTGGATATGTTTCAGGATGTAAAAGAAAAATTAATCAGTCAAATATTAGGCTTGACATAATATTACATCAAGTGTCCTATTCGCTTCATCTGATCCATGTCTAATTAGATATACTGCTTGAAATTCCCAGGTTTCTTTTTAGGTACATACATCAGCATGGAATTTAAGCGATGGGAAATCTGCCAGTGTGGAGGAGGTCAGATGTGTGGGGGGTGAAGAAGAGGGAATGTCTATTGCTTAACAGAATGATAGGCTACCAATTCTTGGCCTAGATATGCGTGGAGATAAATTCCTCTAAAAGACAAATTTTCTCTTCATCTGTCATTTCAAATTCCTCCTTATGAAAGGTCAGCATATAGTTTCTCTTCTGATTATAGATGTCTTTCATGTATTGCAACATTTGACTTTTCTGGAAAGTCAGGACTGAAAAGTCTCTTTGACAACATATAATAAATCTCACTGATGTTAGAGAATCAAGGCTTCAAGATAACAAATAAAAATTTAAAGTTTTGATAGCTAGATTCTGGTGAGCCCCAAATTACTTTTGAAGTTTTCTGACTCTTCAATCGTTCCAGGAACATGCTTTGTCTTTAACATTTTATTTAGAGGATGTGAGGGTGGAGTTAGTATAAGAAAAGACAAGAAAAAAAGAAAAGAAAAAAGAAAGAAAAGCATTGTCTTCAGGGCATAGTGATGCTTACCATTAATCCTCACAAATATAACATACAGTTTATATACTATGGGTGAGGAAAATGGTACCCATGTTAGATTGCTAGCCAAAGGTCAGACAAAGAAATGAAAAGTCAGAATCCTGGGAAATATACAGTTAATTTTCTTTTCTCCTAACAAACAAACAAAAAAGAACTTTTCTAGTAATATTTCCCATGATTTATTCCTTCAATTAACAATTATTGAGCACCTCCTACATGCCAGTCAGTAAAAGCAAATACACATATTTTTTTTTGGAAGGCAGAAGCATTTCATGTAGAATTGTGTTTATTTAGTTTTGTTTGGGTCAGGGGAAGATGTTGCTAACTGGGTAAAGATGAAATGAAAACCAAGTCCTTCGTCATCTGGTTTGAACGTTGAAACCTTTCCCACCATTTAGTCTCATCAATCGGTTGATTCTGGAAAATATGATTTTAAGAAAAATCCTTTTCCATGCTGAAGTAGCTGAAGTAGCCTTACTTCCTAATCCCATGTATGCTGGTTTTAATTTAATAGCTGAGCATGATGTGCTTAGAATTTAGAGAAAGAATCCTTTTTTTTCTTTTTTTTTTTGAAGATGTTGATCTTCAAGCATGTATCTGATTAGGCTGTACTCTTCATGAGGACAAAGGGCCATGTTGGTTCTCTTGAGAACCTTAACAGTGGGACCATCCTAGTGCCTGGCCCTGAGTTGGTGCTCACAAGTCTAATGGCAAAGTTCCCAGCACTGAGTCTGGAGAGGCAGGCCCCTCTTTTCTGAAACCTCTCAGCATTCCTCCCATATGCTGCTGACTTCAGGATGTTTTAGGAATTGACATATGTCTTTGTGCAGGTAAGCAGTTGCATTATTAATTTGTGGCTTGCTGCCCTCTTTGCAAGGACTTTCAATTGTGAAGTTTTAACTCGGAGTTTATAACATGGATTTAACTCTGAATGAACTTGAGTGTCTTGTCACAATGGGATCCCCTGTTAAACAGAGTCTCTATTTATCTCTCAGGCATGTATTACCTACACATGTTTCTGAGTCATCTGGGAGCATGACCCAGCTCTGGTGGCTCTATAGGAGTCATTGTAAGAGCAGGAGTTCGTCTCCTCAGTACCAGTTCCTGCTTCCACATTTTAACTGATAAACCCTGAACTATGAACTTGGATGACTTCACCTATTCTAGAGGAGACCAACATTCTAACTCTTACTTCATGATCATGGACCCATTCATTGATTCACTCACTGAACAAATGATTGAAGTTTAGCTATGGGCTAGGCAGCATCCACAGGAATATATAAAATGGACCAATCCATTCATTACTATCATGTCTTATTTGATCACTTGGGGACAGAGCAAATAAACACAAGGTGGTATGAGACACTGAGGTAGAGCGAAGGGTGTGGGAAACTGGGGTGCCCAGACCCCTAAAGAGTGAAGCAGGGCCAGAGTAGAAAGGACATCTGCTGAGGGTGAGAGGGCAAGAGAAGCATATTGAGAAGGTCAGGAGTGTGATCAAATGTGTATTCTCAACAGCTCAGATTTTAATGTGAAGAAGAGATTAAAAGGAGCCAGGCCTTGAGGCTGGGAGAGTCACTGGAATGCTTTTTGAACAGACCCAGACAGATCATGGCCTGACTGTGCCAGGAGAAGGAAAAGTAGACTAGAGAGAAACACACTGTTCCGAACCTCTGCCAGACTGTATAGACCACCACTTTAATTACAGAGTTCTTCATTATTTTTGGAATTAAGCAGAAGACGCATAAATAAATAAATAGCAAGTTCAAGTGTATTTTCACCTCCAACCAAGGCTGTGTTCACATGCCAAGAAACCTTTTAAATAGCACACAGTGAGCAGAACTGCAATGATGAATGAAAAACTTGAAACCAAACAAAGCAAGTGATCCGTTTTCTTCCTGGCACCCTTTGGAGCACATAAGCTGAAGATAGAGGGCTCAGAATCAACATTAAGAAGCTGTAAGTGTCTATGGGAGGGGCTCAAAACTCCAAGGGAGGAAGAAGCTTGATTGATTCCAGCCTTCTGAAAGGACCCTTACTAGCTATCTGTTCCTTGTCAACATGATGGTGAGGAACAAGATTCCTGGGGAGTGTCGCCACATGAATATCCCCCTCCAAAAAACAGAGAGTAAGAACTGCTAGGTGAATTTACAAGAGCTGCAAGACTAGATGGCTGTATGCACATTTCGGCTTCTCCTGACAGTGTGATTCACCCTGGGACCACGAGGTATTTTATGAGCGAAGTTACAACATGTGATATATGGGCCCTTTGAAGGCAGAGTAAAAGGGTGTGATTTAAAAATAGAAGTCAGTTTCTCGTAGCAGGTTACATCAGCTGAAGTTGTGAGCTCCAGCAGAGCCTTTGCAGCCCGATGCCCTTGAGAGAGTCCTCCTGTGGTCAATTAAGTGTCTTGTTTTTCTTGAAAGTCAGAAATGGATGGCGGGTAATTATTCTAAATGGGATAAAAGCTGTGATAGGTGTAAGGAAATAGTTCTGAATCCTCTAAAGAGATAGTATGGAAATGTATACGTGGGCATTTGTAGGAGTCAGAGTGTTCATGGACAAGGACAGGAGAACCAATGTTTTAATGAGGCCATTTATTAAAAGGCTTAATGAAAGCCTACAGCATTTGTCTAGTGTTTCACCACCACAATTCCAAAGGATATCTAACAGGTATTATAGGAAATATGAGTGATATATGCTGTTATTCACAGGCTTGTATTGATTTTCAAATAGTGTTAGGTTTTGGACCTGTTAATCTACTAGTCACACCATCAAAGGATATGTTACCAAGAGCAGGTTTATTAACAATTGTTGGCAGCTGGCCGCATAGAACCTCATGAAAGCTATCAATTAGTGGAGTCCCTGTTCCCAATTATAAAGGTGTGCCTATATGAGCTTGGTCAAAGACTGGTAAATAGCAGTATTGTTACTAGAGGGATTTTTTCCCCCTTCTGAACAAAGACTTGGGTTAATTAATTTGACAGTTTCATTAATTACTGCTGAAATCATTGGTCTTTGTCAAAGGTCGGGTTCTTTTAGCAATTGAGGGCAGGTCCTATGGGAGTTGAAGGCGCCAAGTGATACTGGAGTGTCACCGTTCGACTGTCTCGCTGGCCTTTGTGCCTGGTTCATCAGCTCCCTGGCTGGAACATATCTCTGCTTCAGTGCCAAGGAAGATCTGCTCCTCATCCCTCCCCACCCCCCCCAACAAGTTGAGTTGAGTGAATGAGGAACCTTTCAAGTTTGGATCTCTCCATTGGAACAATGTCCCAGTGCTTTGCTAGTTCTCCACTTCCATACACTGAGTTGAGTTCTTTTGTGAGGTGAACATTTCTTTTATACAGTTAATACTTCCACATATCTGTTTTGTAGCTCTTCACATTCATTGGTTGGTTTTTGATGTGTGCTGGTTGTTTGTTTTTGGTTTGGGTTGGTTGTTTAACTAGGGTACTTGTTATTTGTGGTCCACACACAGATTGAATCTAGCTGCCAAAATGCTATAAGAAAAGCCTGCCATCTTCACATGGTATAACGCAGAAAGAACAAATAATTATACCCTTGCTCTCAATTCTGAATTTGATGAGATGAGGCCTTTGGGGCTTTGTATGCCTTTATTGATTTTTCTCCCACTGAACTTGGTAAACGGCAAAAAGTAGATTCAGGGCTAAACCAAGATGATTTAGAATAGCATGCACGAAGCAGATAACTGTTTCAGAGCTGGTGGCTGGCTGCCTGCCACATCTGACTGGAAATGGAAATACTAAGGATGGAGCACATGATTCTGAGATCATGTATTCCATCCTCAATAGATCTAATAACTTTATTGTAAATTTTTCATAAACTAAAAGTGACCATGGACTATCTACAACTGTAACATTTACTATTATTATTGTTGTTTTCTCTAAATTATTAAGCTCTAAAATCTTGATGCTCATATGTGAGAAATATAGACACTGGGGTAGGGTAACATACTTTTGACATTATAGTCTTTTCTTCCTATTTCAAGTAAGTCCTGGTCTTGCTGAGTCTACCCATTTTTATGACCATGGCTGTTAATCTTACATGCTTGAAAAAGTAGAATATTTCACTCATAACTCTTGGGTAGAGGAGGCTTTAATTGTCACAAGCGGATAATACTTATCTCTGATGCAAATATTAATACTTTTGCAAGGGTCAGTAACCTGTGGGCTACAGGTCAGCCAGTGACTGCCCATGCCATTCATTACTTACAGTCCATAGCTGTTTCACAACACTATGGCAGAGCTGAGTAATTGCAACAGTCCATAAGCCCCAGAGAGCCAGAAATACTCTCTGCTCCTTTACAGAAAGCATTTTGCTGGCTGCTGCTCTATAGTCATCTCTAGTAAATGTGGATACTAAGAACTTGGTTATTTATAAATTTTTATACATGGTTAAAAAACACATAATAGTTGGATGCTGGTGGCTCACACCCCTAAACCTAGCTACTCAAAAAGCTGAGATCTGAGGATCGTGGTGGTCAGAGTTAGCCCAGGCAATAAAGTCCATGAGATGCTTATCTCCTTTCAACCAACAAAAAACTGGAAGTAGAGCTGTCTCAAGTGGCAGAGCACTAGCCCTGAGTTCAAGCCCAAAGATTGGCATGTGCGCGTACAGACAGACAGACACACACGCCCACACACAATTTTAGCATTTTAAGCATAGAAAAATGTGATTTAAACAGTTAAATAGTGCTGAGTATATCTACATTGTATGTGCAACTTTTTCATGTTAAAAAAACAGAGCTCAGCCTGGCACTCGTGGCTCATGCCTATAACCCCAGCTTCTCAGGAGGCTGAAATCTGAGGAGTGCAGTTGAAGCCAGCTGGGGCAGAAACATCCCTGTGACTCTTACCTCCAACAAACTACTCAGAAAATGCTGGAAGTGGCACTGTGGCTCATGTGATAGAACACTGTCCCTTGAGTACAAAGAGGCTTACAGACAGTGCCCAGGTCCTGAGTTCAAGCCCCAGGACTGGTAAAAACAACAACAACAAAACACAAAACCCAGAAGTCTAACTCTATGCCATTAAACAGAAATTTTGGATTCTCTCTCCAGTCCCTAGTAACTACCTTCCTACTTTGTCTACTTTGAATACTTAGAACTAAGTGGAATCATGAGTATATGCCTTCTTATAACTTTACTTCAAGTAGTATAATGTTTACAAGGTTCATACATGGGATGGTGTCCTTTTCCTTTTGAAGATTGGATGAGCTTTCATTGCAGTTATAAACCATGCTTGCTTTATCCACCTCTCCTTTAATGGATTCTCCTTTAATGGATATTTGATTTAATTCCATCTTTAGCTTTTATAAAAAAAATTCTGCTGTGAACACGAGTGTGCAAATCTGAAACCCTACTTTAAATTCATTTGGACAGGGGCTGGGAAGGTGGCTCAGTGGTAAAGTGCTTGCCTTGCATGCATGACTCCCTGGGTTCAGTTCCTCAGCACCACATACGCAGAAAAAGCCGGAAGTAGAGCTGTGGCTCAAGTGGTAGAGTGCTAGCCTTGAACTGAAGAGCTGAGGGACAGCGCCGAGGCCCAGAGTTCAGGCCCCACAACCAGCAAAAAATAAAAATAAAAAAAAAATTCATTTGGACAGATACCAAAAGATCAGTGAATTGTATGGTAGCACCATTTAATTTTTTTTAATTTTTGAAGACCCACTGTATTGTTGAAGTTAAGAAGTTTTGCATTAGAAAGTTGGCATGCTTCTTGATTTCCCTTTCCTTTTTTGAATATACTCATATCTTTAAACAGGAAATTCTTTCAAATATAGAAATGTATACAGTTTGTAAACAGCATTTGATAACAATGGAACCTTCCTTCCTTTAGTAATTCTGTGATGCTGGTACATATTTGAAAGAAATATTAGAAAATAGGAATGGATAGCACTGGGAGAGTGGCTAATTAGCATCTATCTCCCTTAGTTTAGGCTCTAATTCATTATTTATATTCTCTTTGGCCAAATCAGATGAAACAGAAATCTACCTCTACAGCAAGGACCTTAATATATTGGTAGATTGCATATGTGCAGATAATACTTGTGGTTTTATTTGATACTAATTCCTTACAAACAAAAGAAGAAAATAATGTAAGAGTACAGAGGTAAAGCTTTAATTCAATGGACTCATATAATTAGGATTGGGCTAAAGCCCTTGGGAAGTTTTTC
Source organism: Dipodomys merriami (assembly GCF_024711535.1). Taxonomy (NCBI): domain Eukaryota; kingdom Metazoa; phylum Chordata; class Mammalia; order Rodentia; family Heteromyidae; genus Dipodomys; species Dipodomys merriami. The sequence goes on along the minus strand of NW_027206068.1, from coordinate 45,694,220 downwards.
CCTAAGTAAACATGGTGGACAGACATACACATAGCTTTCAAAACATTCTCAGTGAAGAAACCAGTGGAGATAGGAGTGAAGTTCCAAATCTCATTCTTTCATTTTCCTTAACCTTCATTGCACTGCCTTCTATGTGTCATAATTCACAGTGAAAGGAAGAGTTGGCTAGTGCCATGGAAAGTATGGCTGGACAATGGAGCAATGTTCTAGGCTGGTGTGAAAATATAAACTGGGAAAGCGAATTCATTCCTATTACTTGCTGAAAACTACAAAACTTTATTATAACATGATGGAAACCGTCACAGTGGTTGGTTGTTTTTTTATTTAACAAATTTTTGTTAGTAGAGTCTTCCATGCTATTTGCCAGTATAAAATCATTGACCCTGGTTAGCAAGTCTACGAGTGGATATAGTTATAAATTATCAGTATTTTGCAAATGAGGAGCTGGGCCTGGAGTAGAAGCAGCCTGTCAAGGGTTGTCCTGCCTAGGAACCCAGGCAGGCTTCCTGGTCTATGCGTGGCCTTACTTCACAGCACTGCCTCCCCTTTATGGGGCCTCATGTTCCACAGTTGATGGCTTCTCTATGAAGGTAACCCAGTTGTCAGTCCTACTCTACAGATGAGGAAATAAATGTTCAAGACTCGGGGTTAAGAACCTGACTGTGATCCCAAGCAAAGTAATTTCGATCTTTAAACCTCTTTATTTTCGTCTCAGAGAGTACTATAAATAAAAACCCAGTGGTCCATGGTGCTCAGAGTACTATGACTCTGGAACCACAAGGCAGAAAATCCATATCCTAAGGACATAGTATTTGGCAAGCTACTGAGCCCACTAGACCTGCTAAGCCTTCCTTGCAAGTAGAAGAACCCCTTACAGGTGGCAATGAGGATTGTCAAGCATAATTCAGGGGAGGTACTTAGTACCGTTCACAGTATAGTACAAGTTCCCAGATAATGGTATCTATTTTTACAGCCACTGTATTTATTCCTGAATCTCCTAGAGGGAAAAAAAATTAGCATCTGGCAAAATACCTACTAAATAAACAACCTGTGTGGGGATTTGGCTGGGGGAGTGATCTAAGCCTTGGCTTGCCTCTACAATGCAGATTGGTAGAAATGGTGTTTGTGGCTCCAAGTTGTCTGGCAATTTTTCAGACAAGAGTTTCTAGGTGTGTCCAGTCACCACGGGATTCCTATCTCCCACAGATTAGCTCCCTCTAACACAAGTCTAGAAGTGTCAGGTTGTCCTGATAGTCCAACGAATCCAAGGTTCCCTCCATGGTGTCCTGTCTGCCTTGAGCTGTTCACTTTCCTTAGTCCATTTCACTTTGAAATGGCCCTAGGCTCCAATGGGGTAGGCAGCCCACCTCTGTGCTCCCAAACTGTACTTCCCTTTCCTGCTGTAGTCAGCTTTCATCCAGAGAAAGATGATATTGTATTTATAAATAGATGAGCCAAGAAATTAAATAGTAATCTCTTCATTTGTACCTTTTCCACTTGATATACATTCACAGCTTTTACATTATTTCTGTTTTTAACGAGATGTCTTAGTGAGAACTCTTTAAAACTAAGCCAATAACATGTTCACGGTGTGTTTATATCCTGAAATGTTTTTCACTTATTTTTGTTCAAAATAAATAAATATATTTACACATAAGCCCCAAAATAACAAGGAAATTGAAGCACATTTTTATCACCTCCTGTTCTCTTTTCCAAGCTGGAGCTCTATCCTCAGCTGTGGTCATCAGTCACTTTCCACATTCAGGAGGTTTCTAGTTTCTAGTGATTCTAAATCCAAAATGTCTCTTGGTTCCACCCTCTCATCCTCACTAGTATTAAGCTAGTATCTTCCTCAACTGAGGAAATCGTAGTTGACTCCAATCCTCCACAGTAATGTTAGTCCAAATTCTGTAACATGAATCTGATCATATCATGCTCTTGGGTAAGAATTTTCTGTGGTTGTAACTTGGCATTCTGACAAACCCAAACTTGGTGTGGCTCTCCAAGCCACCACAAGCCACCCTTCTCATATGATATCCCTGCTGCCTGCCTGTGACCTGCCACCCCCACCACGTGTGTGTATATCTCGTATTTTCCAGCCTTACCAAAAGCTGTGCCATTCACTCAATTGTTTCCTCCCTCTCTCTCTCTCTCTATTTCTCTCTCTCTCTTTCTCTGTGTACTACAGCTTGAACACAGAGCCTGGGCACTGTCCCTTAGCTTTTTTTTTTTTTACTCAAGTCTGGTACTCTACTACTTGAGGCACTGCTCTACATCCAACTTTCTTTGTTTGTTTGTTTTGTGGCTAATTGGAGATAAAAGTCTCACAGACTTCCTGCCCAGACAGGCTTTGAACCACTACACTCATATCTCAGCCTGCCGAGTAGTTCATTCTGGCATCGCCTTTACAGACTGTTTTTCCATCAGGAACTCTCATCTCCCTTGAGCAATCACTTCAGGCCACATTGCCCAAGTGTTTTTGCTGACCTCCCAAGCAAAGCTGTTACCCTATTACTCTTTTGTACTGTTTCTCCTACATTCAGCATATACTTTAGCCTGTCATACAGAAAGTGTTCCAGAGTATTTATCAAATGAGTGAATTGTTAAATATGTAGTCTCACAGTTTTTTTGAAAGTAAGAGCATGATTTAACCCTTCTTTGAACCCCAATGGTATGATAAGCAAACATCAAACATTGTATAAATATTACTGAATGAAATTTATTCCTATCACTGAATAAAAATGAGACAAAGATATACAAGCAAGGAATCATTTTAATGGGGTAGAAGATAATCATCTATACATTTAAATTCATAATTTCATTATCTAAACTATGAGAAGAGGAAATATTGGTATGGTTTTAGAATAAGCATGTTTTGTAATAGTGTAAGAGTTAATGTATTGACTTAAAATATTGATTTTTTTCAAGGTCCGGAGAGGTAAAAGGACAACTTCTTAAGTGATACTAAATTTTTGCAGATACTTTTTTCTCTAGTTGTTTGAAGGAAAATCTTGCTAATTGTCAACTTTCAGAGTAGACTCTGGACAAAAGTGAATTATGTAAGTTGTGCTGATCTAATCCAAGATAGTTTTCCTTTGCCAGGTTGTCTGTCTTTTCTTCCTGAGACTTACATGCATTGGGTAGCATAAGCAAGTCTGGTTTCTAGAATTTTATTGATAGCAATGTACAGAACATACAGATTTTACCTAGGGGAGCCATCAGATTTCAAGTAAAAATACTGCCATATATTGACCCATTTCAAAAGAAGGGCTTCTCAGAGGCTCAGGAGCTAGGCTTGTGGATGAATTAGTTCCTTGTGTTCATAACATTTGTGCTTTTGGCTTCAGGCTGAGGGATGTCTAATGCCTGTGACAACTTCTTCCTCCTTCTCCTCCCCAACCACAGACTGTTCCATTGGCTTCTCTGTCTCTCTCTTTAGTAGTTCCTGAAGAAGGTGTCATATTAGAATATGGGTCAATGGAAAATTACTGTGTTGAAGTAGTTACTGATTTAGTAGTTACTATCTCTTGCTTCTCTAGTTTGTCTTCAAATCTGGCTAGACATTCCTCTAGATTACCCCCTTCCTTATGGTTAACAGCTCACATATTAGCTAATCCTCTCATTCTCCATGAAGAATTAGATTCATTTTTATCATTCCCTAAAATTCAGTATAAATGAAGACCATGATTGATGACCTAGTATTTTTTCAATTATAGAATTTATCCATCCTATTCTTATTTTTATTCTTTTAATAATGATTTATTTTAGACACAAAAATAGAAAGTGGAGTTTTACGTAATTTCAAGCAGGAATAATATATCCCCCAAATCTAGTAGCTTTACATTTTTTTTCCATTCTTCTTCAGAGAATTTTCAATGACAGCAAAATTGTGATTTGATGGTTATCTAGAGAATCATTTTTACATCAAACTGGGCTTGTAAATTGTCTGTAGAAAATATCTAATTTGCCGTTGCTTTTGGAAAAAGCAATGTCTTCTCTATTAGTCACTGAAGGATACTAAACAGTTTGAATAATACTTTTTAAAATGAGATTTTATGCAAGCAGAATTGACTTTGAGATAAATGTGAAGTTCTGCAGGTCTCCTGGTCATTTACTGAAACTCAAAATTCTTTTACATCTTAACTCTTAAATCTATCCAAATCTATCAAAAGAATGTCTAAATAGAAACCTGGAAATTTTGTGTCCATAGTACTGAGATTTTTTTAAAAGTCTTTTTATATGTTTTTATTGTAAAAATAGTGTACAGAGGGGTTACAGTTACATGAGTAAGGTAATGAGTATATTTCCTATTGATCATTGTTACCTCCTCCTTTGTTTTATCCCCTACCATCCCTTCCCTCCCCACATCCTTAAAAAAAAATCTTAGATGATTCCTTGCTTATTCTTTTGGTCTCCTGGTCAGTTGCACTTCTGGTCAATGTAAATGTACCTGAAGCTTATCCACCTTCATCTCATTTCTCTCAGAGTGGCTTCACTTTGCCCCTTCACTCATGATTTTGTTAAGAGAAAAATGTTAAGCAGGAAAGGGCTTGAAAATGTGTGTACTATTCTTCGAGCATATACTTTCTATAACAATTCCAAATATAAGGCTGTCAAAATGGAAAAAGTTTTGTTTCACCTTCAGCAATTATCCTACATTTAACTAATAAACAAAGTCAATGAAGCTCATAGATAGGAGCCCTAAAATCTTGAATGGGCCAATGTTACATGAACTGGAAGAGTCCTACAAAGCAGACCTTAGAGTCTCTTGGTAAAACCTTGAAATAAAGTTCCCACATACATTAATCAGGCTCTGTTGTTACCATCACATGAAATATGATTTTAGGACTTGGTAACACTTCACAGTTGATTGGTTCTTTGTACCCAACAACTCATCTATCTGTCCATCCATCTTTTAAAATTCTCTCCCTGCTGTGATTCTGCGACAACTATTGTCATTTAGATGCTGATTCCTTACCACATTTCTGCTGGTGCCCATAGACATTGAAATAGGGGATATTTCTCAAGGTAGATTAATTGCATAAACTAATTGTGGGATGGAAGGATTTTTTTTGTTTCGTTTAATAATGTCTGTCCTGAGCCACAAAAGATAGAATATGACAGTACTCACATGCAAAAAAAAAAAAAGCACTTGTATTTATTCATGTGCTGAAATATGTTCATGCAAAGAGCCTTGGAAATATCTACACACAGGGAAGAAAACCCCAGAGGTAAGAAGCAGATAGATTCATGTGTGGAAGTAATGAAGAAAAACCTCAAATGCTGAGCAGAACCTAGAAGAGTGAGACATATTACATTTATGATCTTGTCCCATTATACATATATTTCCTGCCATAAATAAGGGAGCAGGAGTGATAAAGGCACAGCAGCACTTCCAGTTGAGGAAAACAGGTAAGGAATGAGACGAGAGGATCTGAGATAAAAATGAGATTGAGGGTTCACAATATGACTTCTAAGTTTTGTTCCATGTTCATGTGTTACACATTAAGATATTTATATTAAAAATAATGAGAATTAATGAGATTGAAGTAAGAACTGATAAGATTTGGCAGAAGAGAGTAACAGAAAACTCTTAAGCTAGCAAAAATTGGAAAGATTTTTGTTTTGTTTTTAATAACAATAAATAGAAGAGAGAAGACAGACTCTAGGGGCAAAGATGGGAGCTGAATCCCATGGTGATATCATTTGGGCAGCTGGGGGAGGAGGGAGGAGGTGAGGTCATTTTGAAAGCCATCAGCAGCTAGAACCATGTGAGAAGATTAAGTCACTGGGGATAAAAGGATCAAAAAAAATGCCTGAGGGAAACCCACTGAAATCAGAAAGATGCTGGGAATGTTTCCTGTTAAAGCCTTCTCTATTCTAGAAGAAATTAAGTATGCTGAGCTATGCTCATTCTGAAGGGGGAAAAAAAGGAGAGAAAATAGAGAACTTTCTCCATGCATCCTCCATGTTGCCCTAGAAGGACCATGTTCTCAGGCTTGTACCCCTGATCACAGAGCTAATAATCTCCAAGAAAGACTTAAATGGAAAGAAGACAGCTCTTTCCAGAAGATGGATGTCCCCCTTTCCCATCCTCCATTCTAGGGTCTTTGACTTGGGGCAGCATCCCACAGGCTGGCATTTGTCCTTCACTTGGTGGTTTTCTGCTGGTTTTAATGCCTTGGTCTGTTCTCATCTTCCACTTCTAGTGCTCCCTCATGCTGTTTGATATGTTCTAACCAACTCCCCTCTCTAAATCTACTCCTTCTTATTGGTGGTTTTCTAGGTCTAACTAAGCCCAGCATGTTTGTGCACCTGTGAACCCCAATTTTTCTCATTAGAATTTTTCTAGAAGCCAGATCAATTGCCATGAATCAAATGATATCCTTTTTGGCCTTAGTGTGCTTCTTATTAGTTTATTTTTAATAGTCTCATCATTCAAGTTTAAAAAGAAACTGAAATAGCCAGGCGCTGGTGGCTCATGCCTATAATCCCAGCTACTCAGCAGGCTAAAATCTGAGGATCATGGTTCAAAGCCAGCCTAGCCAGTCAGGATGTGGCACTGTGGTTCAAGTGGTAGAGCACTCGCCTTGAGCTGAGGGACAGTGCCCAGGCCCAGAGTTCAAGCCCTACAACCAACAACAACAACAAAAAAATACATGCAAGATCTAAACTACGTATTTTTGTGTATACATTGTAGATTGGACTTCTGATAACAAAATGTACATGTTAAAATAAAATGTGACTGAGGGACATAGGATACAGTTCCCCTCCATTAGGATTTCCAAGAACTACAGGGAGTACTTGGATTTCTCTAAAATTTTTCATGGCTACCACAAATCAATTATCTTAGAATAAGACACTGAATGCATCTGTAATTTTAGAGATTTCAATATCTTTCTCATCCAGGCTAAGTATACAATGTTTCCTGACCCTCTTATCCCAAATCCTGCCAAGAAAAGCCATGATTTGTAAATTGAAGCAATGTCAGCTAAAGCTTTTATTGGTACTTATTATCCAGGTCTCCGTCTGCTTTTAATTCCCTGACGAAAGAACTAGCTTGGCTTTTTTTTTAAGTCTGTCTTCTATTTTAAAATAAAAAGTAGCAGCTAAAAATTGTGACTTGAAGCCAGACAATGATTAGGTTTTGTAAGTTAGACTCCCTCTTCCTTATCCTTAGTGTATTTTTGGTTTGAAGCAAAACCTCTTGGGATTCTTTATGGAGTTAACTTGTCCCTTTTTTTCCGCCATCATGTTCCCCTTTTGCCCACTATTCTGTGATTTCAGCTAGTATATCATGCAAGTAAAGTCAACACTAAGAAATTGATGTTAGGAAAGTTTTTTTGAAAATAAGATGAAGATTTGATAAATGTTTTCATGTGTCATTTAATCCAGAAAATAAGGATAACACATTTTAAGAAAATGTTAAACACGAGTTGCTCATTTTTTTGTCTAAAGATGTATCTTTTTGCTAGTACAAAAGCACAGCAGATATTTAAACTCCACAATGAATAATATGATAGTTTTATGTAAGATAATTATCATATTTGAATTTTTTCCCAGCTTAGGGTTTTTCTTAGCATCCTGCCTTATAGATAGATGTGTCAGCTATTTTAAAATGTACATAATGCAGAGTATTTCTGGTTAAATATTTGCAAAATGCTCTCTAGTTTACAAAGCATTTCCATATTCATTACTCCAAAGCCACAAAGCAGTTCCTGGAAGAGTGTGAATTCTTTGTTCATTTCACAGAGCCACAGAGAAATCACACCTATGAACCAAGCTTCTGATGCCAGTGCTCTTTCTACCTTCTCTGTCCCAAGTTCTTCAGAATCTCACAAATGAATCTGTGAGTGGTGCTAGGTCAGCGTGAAAGAGAATGTTTCCATGAGATGGAGCAGACATATCTTCCAGAATATTTTTCATTCACTTAACTTCTTTTCACTCACCCCACCAGCTCATTACGCACTTGTGAGAAGCCTTTGGGTCCACTCATCTCTCTGTCACATTTCTGGGTTCAGCATTTAGCTTTTCTGTTCCACCTTGTTCTGGTGAATGTTCCTTTGAGATGAAATGACTGGTTGAGAGCCTGGACTCCTTAGGATCAAGTTTTCGAATCCTGCAATGGTAGAGTTGCAGCTTGGATCCCCAAACCAAAGAGGCTCATGGATAGAAATTCAACACACAATGTTTGGTAAGTCAGCCAAGAATCCTGTACAAATTGGCCTATAGTCTTAAATCTAGTGCTGTACTAAAAGGTTTTTGCTGAAAGAGGAAAGTAACAGAAGCCTTACAGCAAATAGACACAAAGGAGATATATAATAGGTACCTGTGGATGTTTGTGGTGAAAGATGTCTGTGTAAATACTCAGCTAAACTGGAGATGGAACCCATTCATTGAGATGAGTGGAAGAATCCTCTCTAAAGTAGCTTGAATGTGGAGAATCTTTGGATCCAAGGGCTTGGGTTGAACCCCAGAGATCAGATATTAACAAACTCCCAGCTAACCCCCTGGTTAGAAATATTTTCTAGGGCACCATCATGATCCAGCTCATAGCAGGAACGTGTCCAGTAATGATTTATCTATTTAATAAGAACATCTCATTTAAGGAGATAACTATTAAATAAGACAGATATCTGATTTGTGATTGCTTCTATATTTTTAAGAGTAAATATGAATTACATGAAAAAGTCACTTAAATCTTATGACTCCTAGAAACCATACTCTGTTGAGCATTACTGTAACTTTTAGTACCCATCAACGGTGCTTATATAGACACAAGAAAATAGAAAGCTCTATGGCTTAGACACTCAAATATTCTACATTTTTCATCATAATCAATATTAACTGTGCTAACCAGATCTCTCCTCTTAATAACACCCTATCAGTGTTTGTAGATCAACTCTACAAACTGTAGAGTTTGTAGAACTGAAGAAGATAGCCAGGAACACAAAGTTAGTTAATAGCTAGAATTCTTAGCAGCAAAAAAATCTGAAAAGTAGTTCATACATGTTCATTACAGGAGCAGTTGGCATGGAAATATTCTGATTTGCAGGTTAAAAATGCCTGTTAAGCCAGGCACCAGTGGTTTATGCCTGTAATCCTAACTACTCAGGAGTCTGAGATCTAAGGATCATGTCTCAAAGCCAGACCAGGTAGGAAACTCCATCTCCATTTAATCTTCAAAAAGCATGAGGCAGAGCTGTGGCTCAAGTGATAGAACAAGCCTCAGGACCAGTACACACACACAACACACACACACATACACACACACACACACAACACACACACACACACACAACACACACACACACACACAACACACACACACACACACAACACACACACACACATACACACACACACACATACACACACACACACACACACACACACACACACACCTGCTGAGTCACAATAAGTCCTTCCCACCCTACCTTTTTTCCCTTACTCTTGAGATTTGTCCACTACTTATAAATAGCCAATCCTTTTCAGAAAAAGATCCAAGTGAAACAAAGCAGGATTCATTACCATGTCCTACAAATACCTGTCATTTTATTCGGTGGTTTGCTATAGTTTAACATTATTCATAAGGACTATCACTGAGGTAATTTCTATGCCTCAATTTGAAGAAGATGTTTGCCAATCAAAGAGAGAATCTGGAATGGTCCAAATGTCATATTTCTCGTTTATCTCCAGAATGATATTTATATGCTTGTGGGAATGCATTAGAGCCTGTGAACTCATAAATGAGGAATGTTAGGAATATAGAACTTTGATACTTCTTGATAAATATGCAGCCACCCTTAAACAGGATGAAAGGAACTTTGCAGTTTAATAGTTTAATAGTAGAAATGCTAATGAAAATAGCAAATATATTATGAAAAGTTTATCATGTCCTAGCTATTCTTGTAAGCATTGGACACAAATATTCTCATGAAAATTTTCCATGGGGAGAATATTGTTATTTCCTCTTCATGGAAGAGGATTTTGAAGTTTAGAGAGGTTAAATAACTTTCTCAATGTGAGAATGTGGGCTAGGAAGGAAAGGTTGTCTATTTAGATTCCATTGGCACATACAGCTTCTTTTGCATTGAAGTGTTTTCTTTGTAAGCTTTTACTATAGAATCTTCTAGACTTATCAATTAAACCAGGTCTCCATTTAAATGTGGAATCTATTCAAAATTTGACTTCCTATTAGCACAGATTCCAGCCGTGTCTTTTTGGATGCTCTTTCAGAAATTCCCTCTTTCCTCCTCTCTAGGAGTTCCTGGGCTCACTGTGTTCTAGAGCTGAGCAGAGGAGATGGTGTCCTTGAAGCTACTGTACCATCTGTCTCCTTCCTTGTCTTGAGCCAACACAGATAGTATAGACTTCTATGGTGTATTGTTGAAGCCTGTGTCTGGAGTAAGGCCTTGTCTGTTTTCAGCTTTAACAGTGTTCTAGAAGCCTCAGCCATCTGCCCTTACTGATTCTCTTTCATGACAACTCACATTTCCTTGAACTTCAGTTTGGCTACTAACCCAGTACAACTCCCTGGGAAACACCCTCAGCTAAGTGTCTTTTTTTAAATAGGAGAATCTTTTAGATTCTTTCTCTTTGTACTTCCCAACCTTGGGAGATACTAGAGAACTAAACTCTATCCTTCTTCAACTCTATTGTTTTACTTTGATGTAGCAAATCCTATGCAGAGTGGAAACAAGCTTGAGAGGCAAAGCCCCTCGTAAGTTGCTAGGCAAGAAAAGGTCATTTTTCTCCTTCTTTCCCTCTCCCCCATCTCCCTCCCCAAGTTGTACAGATCATGTCCAATATATTCTCTTGTGAGTATTGCTGTTGCATAGGTTCCCCCTTTGTCCCCTTTTGTCTCACCATTTTGTTGTTCCCTGTCCCTTCCCTAGTTCAAATAAACATGTATGTAATACCCAGGGTACCAAAATCTAATGCAGTAACAACAGGGGATTAAACCATAGGGGGAAAACACAAAAGAAACAAGAAATCACATAATACATTGAGTTGCCCAATTTTTAAACTGATGATTCTCACTCAGAAGGAAATGAAAAGACTTTTCCTTTTCTTTCATCATTAGCCATGACCACCACCATAAAAATAAAAGCCCTGACTAAGCCTACCTACTGAAGTGGGAGAGAAAATTTCTAAGATCATTTATTATTGTTATCTACCAAAGCCTGGATTCCAAAGTACTTGTCTTGCTGCATACTTGAAAGCCCAACTTCTGAGTTTCAGTACCACTTTCTCTTCATACTTCCTTTACAACAACACATCAGCATAGCCTTCCCCACATCCCAGGCAGAAGTGTACCCTAGAATGGCCATGGAGATGTCAGAAGCATGGACGGTATGGTATACAGACAGAAGTTTCCAAAGCATTCCTCTCCTGTCCCCCAAGTGGAACACATAAATCTTTGTGATTTTTTCTGGTTTTACTTATATTTTTACACACTATAGTCACTAATAGGAGCTGTGATAAAACTAGATCCAGTATATTTAGTGAATAACAAAAGAAGCCAACATTGGAAATGGATATCCAAAAAAAGTAAGAAAGTAGAATGAGATGCTAAACTGTGAAAGTACACTGGTTGAGCATTTACTTGTGAGCCCTGACTTGCTAACTCACAACTCTACCAGCATTCATAACTTTCATCTTCATGAAACTCATTATATTCAAGAATCTAAAATGGCTTTTTTTAGTCAACTAAATCCGGATTCCCGTGTTCAGTGTTCTTCAGCTCCTTTCTCATTATACCTCCTCGGTCTGATCTCTGTGATTCCCAACAAAACCATGCCCACACTTCCAAGCCTCCATGTGGTAAGTACATACTCCTGCTCCTGTGCAAAAAGTCTTTCTGTCCCTTTCTGTCCTCTTTGTCAAATTATAGACATTAAATTCTGTAACCTGGCTTAAAACCCAGGACTTCCCAGAACCCAACTACTTGACTAATGTACTATGTCATTTGTTCTAATATACCATTCTATAGTTGTTCCAATACAGTTTTCTTTACTTCAGCTGTGCTAACGGTTCACATAGAATTTAAGAACACTTACTTGTCTCTGTGTCGCCCTCTCAACATGTGGTACATTGTGTTTTATCTGAGTTAAGTACTCAAGAAATATTTTTATTCAACCTACTCTAATTTATCTAGAGCATATTTTGTGATTCACTTTGGATTAAAATTTTTCTAATATTATTTCTATCCCATTCGAGTTTTCTATTATTTCATTTCATCAGACCACTGAATTTCAAGCTCCAAATTTATGTACATATCATTTTTGTAAGAGAGAACTCTACAGTGAAGAGCTTTAAGCTACATGCATGTGGCTCATGCCTGTAATTCTGCTACTCATGAGACTGAGATCTGAAGACAGTAGTTGGAAGCCAACCTAGGTAGAAAACTCTGAGGGATTCTCTTTCTAGTTAACCAGTAAAAAAGCTGGACTGGAGGAAAGACTCAATTGGTAGAATAACTGTTTAGAACATATAAATTCCTGAATTAAAACGCTAGCACTATATATATATAACAAAATATATAAATATAAATATATATTTATATGGAGATGTAATATGTATAGATATTTACATATGTACACATGCACACATATACATATATAGCACGTGTATATTATATAATAATATTCATATCTGTATAGATTATGTATATATATTCTATATCATCCTCTCTTTATCATCTGCACATTCTGTAAATGCCCTAATCAGCTCTCAAAATTTTAGTTGTACATTTTCAATGTTGACCATTGAGTCTTCCACTTTCATGCTGATTTCTCACGAAGGTATAAGAGAAAGTCTAGGAAACACCAAGGTCCCTTCATAGTCCACATTCCAATGGTGTCCATGTAACTTCACATTGTTCTCACAGTTCATGTGTCTTTATTAATGGCCCCACCCAGCTACTAGTCCCTCAGCTAAGGTTTCAAAACTTGATTCATAAGTTACCTTTCTTTCCTTGATGCAATCATCCATCCTATCCTATTGAGCCTTCCTTCAAAATGTCCCTTACACTAACTCCTTTCTCCTGCCTCTCACTGCATTTACCCTAGTCATATATGCTTATCACTGGGGATTAAACAAAAGATACCCTAACAGGTGTGCCTCTTTCATATCTTTTCTTTCTCCTTTCTCTTTCTCTTCCTTTGTATTGATATGTATATATGAATGTATGAACAGGTCATTTTCTCTTTCTTTCCCTTTCTCTCTCACACACTTTAATCTTAAACAGTATCTTCTAAATAGATCTCAGGGATCTGTTTGTGTGTTACGTATCCATCCCAACTCAGTGTTTTCTGTGACTTGGCCAGCCTTGTCTAAGGCTGGCCCACACTCCCATATAGTAAAACTGGAACTGCTCCTGTTCTGTAAGCATGCTAGCTTACAGCACCAGTGATAGAGATCTTGAAGAAATTAACTGTTAATGTGGAAAGAGTCCTCAGGGCGCCAGAAACATCTCCCCTGTCTGAAGATTTTAGAGGGCCATGAAGTAGACTTGTTTGGATGTTTGAGATGAAGGGATGGTCTGTATTCTCTTCAGATGTGTGTCTTTTCCTCATGTCAGTAATTAAGCTGTATTACTTCTACTTCCCACTGTAATAATTAAATGTTTGTGTGATTCTTCTAGGATCAGGGGCTAGAGTACCCTGTGTGGAAAGTAAATTAAATGGGACTATACTTTGTGACTCCAACTGGAACCCTTTGTTGCTTTCTTTTTTCTGGTTTCCTCCATCTATTCTAGTTAGAAATTGGCTCTTTTTACATTTTTTCTGTATAGCATTTTTATATGCTTGTCGGTCCTGGCCATTTTGAGAATCTTTTCTTTCACAAAAAAAGAAGTATGTTCCTTATTATCTTGCAGTGAATTGGGTCAGCCAGGCCTGGCTTGCTCTTTACACGTGTTATGTTATTCCTTCTCTGTGCAGAGCTTTTCCTTGAAACAGCAGACAAGATTCTGTACCCTCTTTCCTGCCCCTCATATCCTAGAGTAGGTTCTCAGAGGGTCAGAGTGACCCTTCTACGAAAAGCACTAGGTAGAGAATTAGAGCAATAGTGATAGCAATGTTGATCTGAAAATCTGGCTTTTTTGAGGAGATGTTTTAAGATATGAGTGTGTACATGTTTTCATTCTCTAGGGCAATGTTTGTGACTTTCACTATTTTCCTTTGACTATGGAACAAAAATTTATATTTGCAAAGAGAACATTCACTTCAAAGATAAATTGACCAACTATGTCAGCAACAAATCCAGGCTTAACCTTGTTTCAGCAGTGGCATTCAGGCTCATTTATGAAATGTACCTGTTACGCTGAATGCCATGGAGATAGAAAAATACAATACAGACCCCTCTTCAGCTCAGACATAGGGAAAGAGCAACAGAGACAGAGAGAATGAAACTGGGCCTTTGCTTCATTGCTTAGAGGTAAATATGTACAAAGGATTAGATGTGGTATTTCCTTAGACTCCTACCCCTTAGAATTTATGAGGGATAGGCTTAAAGTTCAGTCTAAATTGAGAAAACTTTCCACTTAACATATTTTCATTAAAATTTAAATACACAATCCAGATAAAGGAATAATCCTCTAATAACTAGTTACACGCAAACTTTCCTCTTCCATTTTCTAAAGAGTTAGCTTGAGACTCATGAGAAAGGTAATGTCTGCTGGAGTTTGACTCATTTCTGGTCATAACTGGAGAATCGAATATACCTGGGAATAGACCCACTTCCCTTGCTAACACCAGATCCAGTGTGCCTTTCAGCCCGAGAATGACTTGGTGGAGAGTTATGTGAGATTGTTCATAGTAGCCAGGCTTTCTGCTTTTTGGCTGAGACATGGCAAGAGGACATTTGAAGTTACTAATGGACACTAATGCTCTGCTTAAATTTAGTGAAGACAAAAAGGAAAATAAGCATTATGATGATTACCTTACATGGGAAATCTGGCAATACTGCTATGTTTGGAAAGATAGGTAGAAAGAGAGAAGAGAGAGACAGAGACACAAACACAGAAAGAGAAAGAGAAAGAGGAGGAGAAAAGAAAAGCTTACACACAAGTAAGTGCATGTACAGACACCCAGACATACATGCTCAGAATCATTAGCACAGCCACTTCTAGCATTTTCCTTGCCTATCTTCACACAATTAATACTCAGTGGGAAAACCAGAGTTTTATCAGCTCCATACTTCTACAGGACACTTAATGCAGCACCCCTTGCAACACTGTACTAGGTTCCCAGCATTTTATCCCATTCTTACATCTTCTTCCTTGTTCCAAAATAATCCTGGATTTTTAACACATGTGATGTTAGGCAAGTTTCACATCACAGACCTTGAGGAGCATCCTGTTTAAAAGCACTTAGCAATAAAAGGAATGAAACTATATGTTGTGAAATACAGCACCCCCAACATGTTTCCTAGGTAGCAGAAATTCTTACTGATTCTTATTTCATATAAATGGCACAAACCTGTTACCTTAGTTTTAACAAGGTTCCTTATAGTCGATTGTAGTAATACTAAGGGAAAACTTGCAGGAGCTAATAAACTAGCACTTCTTCACTCGACAAATAATTTAAGCTCCTACTATGGGCACAGCAGTGAGGATATAGTGTTGAGCAAGTCAGACACAACCTTTGCCTTTTTTAGCTAATAGGATAATACATAAATGTTCTACAGAAGAAGGCATAATTAGAAATTGTTACCTATTCCGTGAAAAGACTGTGGGAGCATACTTTGGAGAGATAGCCAAGGAAAGGGGTATGAAGGTGAGGACATTGCAGGATGGGAAAGGCCATTGGAATTTAAACAAAGTGCTATTAGATGGTTGTAAACAAGAGAGGGAAATGGTCAAGTTTATGGTGCTACATGTTCACTCTGTTCAATTGCTGAAAGCACACTGAGAAATGGACAAGGGAGGGACTGAAGGATAAGATTGAATTGAAGGAGAACACTGACAGGAAGTTAATATGATAGCAATGGTGATTTGTACAAGAGAAATAATAATCACTGTGGAGGAGAGTTGAGGAACTAGAGATCTGCTTTGGAGTTAGCTTGGGTAGAATTTGACAAATATGGAGAGGGGAGAGTCAAAGATAAGCCCTAACTCTTTGGCACAGTGGATAGAGATACTATATTGGGTAATGGAAAGAGAATTAGAGGCATATTTGTAATATAAGAACAGTAATTTAGTCTTTGGATATACTATATAAGAGACACATTGGAAGGATCTAAGTAAAATTGTATATGTAAGTTCTGAGCTATAAAAAGAGATGCAAGTGTTAGCATATAAGATCACTTTGCATGAAAAAGGATGAGATCCTTTGAAGGATTAGACTAGAAAGAAAAGGACTCTGTTTTTTCACATTTATGCCTCAGATAGAGGAGAAATCAACCCATAAAGAAAAAGAAAGAACAATTTTTTGGGTAATATGCTATTTCATTTAAAAAAAACTGAAAGTATTTACAAGAAAGCATCAATCAACTCTGAATTCTACCACTGTTGTATTAAGCATGTTGAAGATGAGAGATGTTTCTTGATTTAGCACTGGAATCCAACCAGCAGCCAGCATGAGCCACTAGACATGCGGGCAAGCTTAAGCTTCCTATCCGTGTGGGAGCAGTAACAGATAAAGAATCAGTCAGAACTCAATTGCCTATTGCTTTGAAAGTCACACAGTGTCATTTCTGCATTCTTTTCTATTGAAGCAATTATAAAGTCTCTCCAACATGGGACAGCAAATACTGCGATGGCCAGTTTTACAAGTATTCTCTACAGTTCTCTCTCTGTGTCTGTGTCTGTGTCTATGTCTGTCTCTCTGTCTCTCTCTGTCTCTCTCTGTCTCTGTCTCTGTCTGTCTGTCTGTCTGTCTCTCTCTCTCTCTCTTGAAGCAATGTTCCTGAGATAATACTATGCTCATTTAAGATGTGTATTGTTTTCCAGATCTGTGTGGTTGGAAATGGCTGTGGAAAGGGTTGTTACTCAGAAAGTGACCATTTCATTGCCATCATCAGGATATGCTTGATTTCTTGATGCTATTTCCATCAATATTTTCAAAGCCCAATCTCCACTTTCTTCCTTATAATTACCTCACTACCTCTCTTTGACCTCTTCCCAAAGGCCAAGTCCTGTCCAAACCTGGGCACCTTAAGGAACTTCCCTCCTGTATTCACACTTTATAACCTGACTCTCTGAAATTCTACCCCCTGGTCTTTCTCCTGCATCACCATCCTTTCCTTGGTGTCTACTCTTTTTTTTGGGGGGGGGGGGGAATCTGGTTATGGGGCCTGAACTCTGGGCCTGGGCGTTATCCCTCAGCTATTCAGCTCAAGGCTAGCGCTCTACCACTTGAGCCATAGCATCACTTCTGGCTTTTTATTTCTGCTTATGTGGTGCTGAGGAATTGAACCCAGGGCCTCATACATGCAAGGCCAGCGCTCTACCACTGAGCCACCTTCCCAGCCTGTGGTGTCTACTCTTTTCCCACCATATTAATATGTTGTGTATCCCACAGTTACATCCTTGGCCAAATGTTCTGCATAACATTAACTCTTCCTGGATAGTCTACTTTTACCCCTGACTCAACCACAGACCACTCTGAAGTCTTTGTCCCTAGTCCACTGCTCTCCCCATCCTAAAGTGTTCCTTTGCCTATAGTGCATCTCTACTTTATGTGGGGATGGGCCAAAAGTTCAATACAGTGTATCTCAAACAGATACCTTCTCCTGTGCCCCCATACCACCAGCTTGCCACCATACCTATAGAAGCTCACTTCAATTTCACTGACCCTAAGAAATATCTTGATGTAGTTCTTTCTCCATATCTTCCAACAAATGACCAAATCAACTGATTTTTTTTTAACCTTTAAGTAATTTCTAGATTTGTATATTGTGTAAGTATAGAACTCTGGCTCTTGTTCAGACCTAGATGTGCCTAGATCCTAGTCTCTACCTTGACTCCTCACTTCATGTCTACCTTCCATATAATCCCATGTGATCAAGTTCCGAAGTGACCAAAACAAAATTCAAGTCCAACCACATCACAACTCTCTAAAGTGGCTGCTAAGCCCACAGGATCAAGTGCAGGCTCCTCACCCTCCCACAGAGTTTCTGTGGTTTCCTTCTTGTCCAAATCTAGGGCCTTACCTCACACCACTTCCAGCCTCATATTTTATTTTGCAGAAACATCAAGCTGTTTCATTTCCTCTAAACAATGGTCTGCCTCTTATACTTGTTCCTTTGCTTGTATTGTCTTCACTGCAAGAAAACAAATTGAGGTTGATGCACTTGACATTGCCTCAGCCTTGAAAAAGAGAATATTCAAGGGAAAGGGTATGGAATACCACAGAAAGTAGGGCAGGATAAGTGGATGTTTATGACAACGGGTGATATATATTCAAACCATATTTTCTGCCGTTGGCTACTACCTTGCCTATTTGCCATGCAACATATCGGTATTTTTTTTTTTTTGCCATGCATACAATATAACAGAACTTTCCCTTTTCAAAATAAGCATGATAGACAAATGTCATTTCAAAATACGTACTTTATTATTCCAATAAAATTCTCTCCTTTAGCAAGTCTAGTTGACTCTCTTAACATTCATTCTGTCCCAAATAATCTAATGCATTACTTCTCAAAAGATAGTCCTTAGACCAGCTGCATTAGTATCAGCTAGGACCTTAGGATAAATGCAAATTCTGAAAGCCGCTCTCAATCCTTCTGAGTCAGGAACCCTGGAGTGGGATTCAGCAAGCTATACGTTAGTCAAAATCCTTTGTGTGATTCTGATACATCCCCAAGTTGGGAGAACCACTAGTTTGACAATCCTTATAATTCCATTCTCTGTACTACTGAGTTATCCATATATATATATATATATATATATATATATATATGGATAACTTTTTCTGGCCAATGAGAGGGAAAAGATGGATTGGGTGATAGGAAGCTTTTTGGAAAGTACCCTGTTCCTAAGAAGGACGCTCAAATAAAGTACATTCCTATAAAGATTGTTCCTATATTGTTATATCTAGATGTAAAATTCAGAAATTGCTGCTTCTTTCTTGGGACCATGAGAGGGGTACCAGGTAAAGATCAAAAACACCCTGCTGAGAAGGACACAGCTGGGATGGACAGAACCTGAGTCCTCTAGGACTTCACATGGAAGTAGACAACTGAGGACTTTCTCCTGTCTCTAGAATGTATTAGTATATACTCTGTTTCCTAAGTATCTCCTTCTGTTTTGAATCAGTTCATATAATGAAATGGATACATATGCTTAGTTATTAACATATATCATGTAAATAATAGCTTTCACTA
Organism: Dipodomys merriami; assembly: GCF_024711535.1. NCBI lineage: Eukaryota > Metazoa > Chordata > Mammalia > Rodentia > Heteromyidae > Dipodomys > Dipodomys merriami. The sequence goes on along the minus strand of NW_027206068.1, from coordinate 45,674,885 downwards.
TGACATTTCTGTACATGCATATAATGTACATTTGTCATATGTAGTCACTCCTCTTCTTTTTTATCCCCCTTCTCCCTTCCTTTTTCCTCCTCCACATCCGTAACAATTCCCCTTTTATTTTGTTGTCCTCTTCTCCCTATATTCCATATAGGTCTTTGTGAAAGACTTAGTTCATGTCACACAATCTCCAATACCATCTACTTTCCCTGCAAATTACATAATTTCTCTTTACAGCTAAATAAAGTTCACATTATCCTTACCCATTTGCCCATTAATGAGCACCTAGACTAATTCTGTAACTTGATTGTTGTAGATACTACAGAGATGAACAGTGGGTATACAAGTATCTCTTATAGTAAGCTAACTTTGGTCGATCCTTTTGGATATAGGTCCAAGAGTAGTATTGCTGGATCATATGGAATTTCTATTTTTAGTTGTTGGAAGCTCCTCCATACTCATTTCCACAGTGGTTGCACTAATTTATATTCCCACCAACAGTATTATAAAGTTACCTTTCCTCCTCCCCACCCATTACATTTGTTGTTTTGTTTTTAGGATATCCATTCTGACTGGGGTGAGATAAAATCCCAAGGTAGTTTTAATTTACATTTTTCCCTGATATTTTTCCCTAAAAATGTTGAGCATTTTATCATGTATTTATCAGCTATTCATACTTCATTTGAGAGGTGTTCCATTTTATTGCTTCTTTATTGATTGGATTATTTGCTATTTTTTTTGTTTTTTTGTTTTTGAAGAATTAAATATAGTAAACAGCTGGTAAAGACTTTCTCCCATCCAGCATACCACTTTTTCACTTTGATGATTGTTTCATTTGCTGTAAAAAGGTATATATTTCTTATACTTAAAAAGTCTTCCTTTGTTTTTAAAGGCAAAACAAGATGATTATAATTACTGACCATGTTACAAGGGTTCTTTGAAGCCAAGTGAAAACCAGATGTCATTCACTTCTAGAATACAGTGGTCAAGTTCACTTTAATGATCCAATAATGATGCTCTAAGCCTTTGGAACCCCAGGCTTCCCGAAGCATGGAGCATTTCCAGAGTCCCTGCCCAAACATTCTCAGGAAGTCATCAGGTAGGCTCTGTACTCCTAAATTCTACTGTAGCCATCACTTGTCAGTCCTCAGCCTCCAGGTTACTAGAATATTCTTCTGTAGGTAGTCTATTACTATCATATAATGAAAAATAATTACATCACAGATGTGTGACTCAAGGAATTTCTCAGACAAGTACTACCAGAAGAGACTTCTCCATAGTGAGTCTATCCCCATGTCCTAGAAGATATTTTCCCTCCTACACCTGGGAAAGGCATTGGAGGTTCACAGCAAAGATTAATATTTGTTTTGTCTAAAGGAAAGCAGTTTTAGAGGCATAGTCTACCCATTATAAGGCAATTAATATTCACTGTATGTTTGAGGTTTTTTTAAACTGTATTCTTTTGGTCATTTCTTTTTTTTGGTACTGATGATCGAACCCAGGATATTGCACTTGCTAGGCAAGTGCTTTGCTACTGAGCTGCATCCCAGCCCTTAACATTCACTTTATATTGCAGAATCCTTTGTTCCTTCAGCTCTCTGACTTCTATCTCCCTCCAAGGGTATGCTCTTAGCTTGATCTCTACAATACCTTAAGCCTATCCCCCAAAATAAAGGAGCAATTATTTTAGTGGTAAATTCAGACTTCACTTTGACAGAACTTTTCCTGTGTTCTCTCCTATTAAGATTATTAAACATAAGCTTAAGTTTGTGCTGAGACAGCACAGGATCAGTGTTCTCTGAGAACGGAATGGTGAGCAGTATAGATAGAAGAAAACATTTAAAAATCAAGCAGCAGTTGCTGCCATCATGCCAGGCCTCATGGACTTTAGAACCACAGGATCCCTTAAGTGTTGGAAATGGACTGATCTCATCTTCCCATCCTCAGATAGAACTCACAGATACCTAGCTAAGAGTAAACCACCTCTAGGGGTAGATCTTATCTTCTCTATTACTAATAGTCTAATATCCCCAGTTCAAGTTTCCTGGAGAAAGGACTTGATTGGCTGCTTCATCTTTGTCTTTTATGTTTGAGCAGAGCTTTCCCTACCAGATGACCTCACAGGTCAGGACCCACCCAGATGGAGTGACTCCCATGGGTCAGTGACAGTTCCAGGTCTAATCAGCTCTGTTGATGGAATAGAAGTAGAAGTGAGGAACAGGGTCACAGGGTGACCAACAAGCCACTCCTCCCCTAGAGAATATTCTAGGACCTGGCAGGGCTAGGACTGCAGTATGACTATGTTATACAATAAAAACTTTCCCGAGAAGGAAAACGGGAAGACTGACCTTCAATTACTGGTTTAGAACCACATTGGTTTTTGTTGTTGTTGTTGTTATCATAGCTGGCACTTGACTTCTTGAGCCATGCCTCCAGTTCTAGCTTTTAGCTGATTAATAGGAGCTACGAGTCTCTTAGATTTGTCTGCTACACTGGCTTCAAACTATATTTCTAAGATCTCAGCCTTTTGAGTAGCTAGTATTATAGGCATGAACTACCAGTGCCCAGCAACGTTGTCCTTTCCAAGCCTGAGTTTCTTCAGTCATAAATTCAGACAGACTGCTTGGTAATTGCTAAGAATCTTCTATTCATGGAAGGCCAGACTTATAAAGTATGTGGAGTCCTCTTTAGGAAAAAAAATTCTTTTTAATTCTACATATAAAGTTAAGTACAAAATCTTGGGCCCCTAGGGCTCAAGCTTAGTTACATTGTAAAGTTACCTCTGTTTTTATCCTTAGATTCTGAGATTCCTTTGAGGTCATTGTTTTGAATTCTGCTCACCTCTTGTGTTTATAGACTTTGATGAGCCATACTCAGGCTGCTATACAGCTTTAGTCTCAAAGAACTATGTTTCCCCAAAGTCCCTTAACTCTAGACTACAGGAAACTTCAGTGGTTTGAGAGGGCACAAACATATCACAAATTTGAAATGTATTTATGATATTGAAATTAATTATCATAATCCTTACGGAAATCCTTTTACTCTGTTACTGTACTTTTTTAAAAGTATACCTATGCCTCAAACATGGAGCCAGTCAGTTAGTGGTCAGTGGCCTTTGGCAGATACTTATTTAATATCTGGGGACAATTTATCACAGCAAGTATACCTTCAGGCTGTTGATGTTTTGCTTGCTTGTATTTATTGAATTTGCATTTTTGTTATTATCTTTGTGTGATAGCATACAATTCTTTTCACAACGATACATCAATAGCTTCAGAGATTTGTAGGGGGTTTCAAATTTGAGGCAAATATTAATGAATTAGCTCAGGATTGCTAACACAAATGTAAACTGAGAAGAGTAATCCATTAAAAAGGGAAAATTGATTAGAAGTCTGTACTCTTGAAAAACTGAGTTTAGTATGTTGTCTGAGATGAAACTCTATAAAGAGTAACTGCAAGAACTATGATGTTTTCCTTAATGACATGTCCACAGAATGTTTCAGGACATATTTAGTAAACTGAGGGTATGGATATTTCTCTTGTTGTTGTTGTTGTTTTTAAAATCAGAATTAGTCAAAATAATGTTTTCTCACTACATGAAGAAATTGATAAATTGGTTAATCCCTTTTGTCCTCAAGAAGAAAGTAGAAACTAGAGAAGCAGTATCTAGATTTTTCCCATTAAATATCCCACTAGCTTTTTTAAAAAAGGCACTTTTGCAGCATGTTGCATCTTTGAATCAATAGTTTAAAGGTCACTTGTCATTTCTGAAATAATGTAAAAACAAGGATTGCTTAAGAAGACTGAATAGTGGTAGACATACATTTTGTTGCATTGAGTTTATTCTGGGTCAACACCCAATGGAGAGATAGTTTATGATCTATTGTTTGGCTCAATTTACAATAATAAAGTAATAAACTATATAACAATGTTTTTCAAAGCCAGATATAATAAGAAACTGCATTAGATTATCTTTATCTCAGTCCTCCAAGTGGATACAGTCTTCCAGCTTTTCATGTGAAATGCCAATCAGTTGGCTAGAGACCTTAGAGTGGCCAGTTACAAATTTCTCCCTAATCTATTTGCTCAATAAGAGTATCTGAAGCCATTTGGTTAAATTATCTAATGGTGTTGCGTGGTCACTGATGACTTTAAATTATGAAGCAGACTCATAAATTTTAAAAATCCATCAGTCAGTTTTCCATAACAGTAACTAGTTACTGAGAACTGAGAATCACAGGTCAAAGCCGGCCTGGAAAAATAAATTCATGAGCCACTTATGGCCAATTAACCAGCAAAAAGTAGAGATGTAGCTCAAGTAGTAGAGAGCTGGTCATTAGGGAAAAACCTGAGTGATGAGGCTCAGAGTTTAAATCCTGGTACCAGCACCAAAACATTTTAAAAAATCACATAAAGTATGTAGCATAGATAATATGTCAGTGTGAATTTAGTGTTAATTTCCTGATGATGTACTATGCGAAGTATTTAGAAATAAAGGGACATCATGTCTGCAGCTTACACTTCATCAGTTTAGAAAGAAAAATGTATGTGTAGTGTTTCTGAAAATTGCAAATCTGACATTTGCATGATGTGAACCTTAATATATTATTTTGTAATATTATTTTAATTTAATATCAAAGCCTCTCATGTTACATATGTATGTTAACTTAGAATGTGAGAAAAGAAATTAAGCATTCAATATCTGAAAGCATAGAAGGAATGGCACCCAAAAAAGTAATATTGATCAATATTATAATGTATATTATACTAATGTAGTAAATATGTGTCCATTTGTAATTTTTGTGATTACAATAGGTGAATTGCATAATTCTTTGCAGATTTCATGAAACCTTTCAGATACAGGGGGACCTAACAGTGATTGGTAACAGGCATATTATGCATCAGGATGGTGACTGCATTCACTCTCCTATAAATCAGGGTGGAGGCCACCTGGGCAGCTATACTCCTGAATGCTTCTTGGAGTCGGACAATGGCTCCTCACATCTGCTGGCTGTCTGTGACTGTGAAATAAACAACTCCAGTGGCCATTTAGTCATCGTCATACTGGAGTCATGTCCCTGAGGAATCCCAGAGCAGTAAAAATTCAGAAGCTTAAATGTTTAACTTTCCCCAGTGTTTAACTTTTCTGCACAAGACAAAGCAAGGCTCACTGAAGCCAACTTCCTGTTCACCAAACACTCAGTCCAGAGTAATTGAGAGATCACACATGCAACTGTGAACTTTGTACTGCTGGAAGTATAAACTTCATGGAGCAAAAATAGATTCTGTGTTGATCCAAGAGCTTATATTCTAGCAACAAGCTTAAGGTAGTTAAAATTTTTTACATGTTAGATTCAGTTTTTGCTTGGACCCTTTACATGTGACTGAACTAGATGAAGTTGATATGAATCTAAGAAAAGTAGCACATGGCCTCTGTAGGATTTTCTGAGTCATCTGCTAAAAACAACTAAATAACTAGTTTTGTGAGGTTTTAAAATCCTCCAGGGGGCACCAGAACATTCCAGTGAAGTTGACCGCAATTCATTAAGTCTAGAAAGGCTAACTTCATTGCCTTATTATAATTGATTCCTCTACTGTAACTTATTAATGTCCATTAACGTGTGTTTTTTCCTTGTTTTATACATCTGCTCTTACAACCTTTGTGAGTTTTTGCAATGTTTTGCTTCTGTGAGGAGGCGGAGGAAGGAAGAGTTCATCTCTTGGATAAGTCTTTCGAAACTGGAGCCATGTCTCCTCTGGGTAAATAAGAAAGCTTTCAGCCCACTTTGAAGGAAGGATTTTCCAAATCTTCCTAATCTTTCAAGGGGAGGGGGGTTATCTTGAGGAAACTAAGAATTCCATTCACTTTCTCAGCCTAATGTTATGCATAAACCACCCTGTTATTACCATTATTAATAATAAACACAGTGAATGTTAGACAGGCACTTCATGGTCGATTTTTGGATGAATTTTATGCAAAAGTAAGGGGTTGCCAGGTTACTGCATAATATTACCCAAGTCTGGTCCAGGAGTACAAAATTCCAGCAGGCTTCCTGAGCCTGTCCCTCCAATTAGTGGCTACTTCATTACGAATAAAGAACCCTCATTACTGTGGGCCTTCCAGTGAAATAGGATCCCCTACCTCTTCAAATCTGCCTTTCTAAGTACAGACAGTTCCCAACTTACAAACAATCCACTTAAGAACCACCAAGGCATTCAGAGGCTGCTAGAGCCTCCTGCAGCTGCTACCCTGGGCCCCCTGCCCAACAGCCCCCTTGCCCAGCCCCCATGGCTGGCTCTCCTGGTCTGTTCAGGGAGTTCTGCTCACCACCCTGCAGAGGCAGCTGCCCACCTGCCCCTAGAACTGTGGGTTCAGTGAGGCCTCAGAGCTACCACTGGTTTTATAGTTGAGCTCAGCTACAGGCTAAATAAGCTTTTGTGGCCTTGCCTGGGAACCGAACCACCATTCCAAAAAAAAAAAAAAAATAGGAGAAGAAGAAGGAAAAACCTGTCTCTATGGGAAAATGTATTCTGCATTCCCCACAGCCAGCAGGCAAGCATTAGCATGGAGCTCATGGAGCTAGCATGGAAGCTGTTTGTCTACTCCTAACAAGCGAAGAAGAAAGGGCGTTTGGGGGTGTTCTGGGTTCTGGGTTCAGCCTCCAGCTCTAGCTCTAAACCCAATTTAAGACCTCAGCATGCAAGTCCTTTAACCTCCATGGATCTTACCAACATCATCTGCAAACAATAGGATCAGTGTAAATTAGTTATAAGCCTACTTCTAATGTGACTTCAAGTGATCAAGGCAATATCCTCCTTAAGATTTACCCATTCTACATCCATAGGCATTTTACTCAAGGCTTCTGCATTATGGCAGGCTCTTAAGTCTAGTGTTAGGGACACAGTCAAAGAATACGAATTCCAACAAGGCTGGAGAGAAGATAGATGCCTAAGCAAATGTTTATCAAATAAATGCTGTGGTTGAGATAAGCAATGAGGTTACAAAAGCTCTGAGAGTTGATGGAAGAGGTGACATTGGTCAAGATACCTTGTCCTCATAAACTGACATGTTAAATTGAAAAACTAATAAGTAAAATACAACTCTAAAAAGGAGTAATTCAGAGGATGGCATCTGAACCAGACATACTTCAGAAGAAAATGCCTCTATGGCTTACTCATCCTGATCATGATTTAGTTATTGCCCCTTCTCAATGATCAGGGCTGGTTCCTTGAGAAGTTCATCTTCAATGTCTGTTGTTCTTTGTGTTGTCATTACTTATACTAGCTCTTCTTCCAGACTAATTAGCTAAGTGTTTCCTGCAGCATCTAACCAGATCTAACATATCTGGAAAAAAAATCATAGCTTATTGTTTCCCATGAACAAAATGTAATATATATGATTTATAACACTACAAATATCATCAGTATGTATGTATGTGTATCTATCTCTGTGTGTGTGTGTGTGTGTGTGTGTATGTGTGTGTATGTGTGTGTGTGTGTGTATTATCTTGCTTAATCCTGACAATAACCTTGAAATGTACTGTGTTCTGTTTCCCAACCTGGAAATTAAGATGAGGATTAAATGACTTGCTCCAAGTTACAGAGTCAGCAAATTTAATTATGAATATTTGTGCCTAAATCTACTTGAAAAAGCATGCTATTAACCTTTTCACTCTAGGTAGATGGTTCTCAAACTTTAGCATGAAGTAGAATCACTAGAAGGCTTTTAAAAACATTGCTGATCCTAGCTCCTAATTAATCAGATCTATATCAGAATTATATTTCTATCAAGCTCCCAGGTGTCCTAGATATTGATAGTATAGGAAGCACACTAACTCATCAATGAAAAATAGGTAAATAAATAGGTGGATGGATGGAGGGAGGGAGGGACAGATGGATGGATGGACAGATGGATAGATTGATGTAGTCTGGTAGATAGGTGAATAGATGGATATAGTAAAACTTACTATTTGATTAAAGTTTATAAATCTATCCTATACTTTATACAGTAGTCACAATCATATAGTCACTTAAAATATAAGAGTTAAATTCAGCTAAAAATCAAAGTTAAAAGTCATTTCAAATTCAGACTTAAATACTAGCATAGAATATTGTTTCTCATACTATTATTTAAGTCTCAATTTGAACTAATTCTTTCATTTGTTAGGATTCTTTGGATTAAAATTGGGTTAGAATTCTTTTCCATCATCTTTTTTTCTTTTCTTTGAAATCTTAAAAATATTTAGTCCAAAACAGTGTGAAAGATACTTTATACATTTCCCCAATGTAAATCTGTCTTCTCTGTACTGCTGGGTATAAATTCAACACACAATAGGTTTTAATCCACAGTAGGTCATTAGACTTCATTTCAAGTATGAATTCTTTCTCTAAACATAAATGTATTTTAAAGGGATTATTTCTAAGTGCCCTGGGAAGAGAAAAAGGCTATCTGTGATTTTTAATTGTGACATGTTCCCCAAGGAGTATGCTTAAAACAAATCCACTCCCTCCACCCTCCCATCCTGGGCTGTTTCATTTCTTAACAAAATGACCTGCCATGAATTCAGCTGTTACTGTGAAGTAGAGAGTGGAGCCCATTCTCTGCTCAGCACATTGCATCTATCTGATAAAAGATACAGCTGGAGCAGAAGGCAGTGTGCCTTTTTCCAGTCCTCTCAGAGCCAGCAAATGGCAGTAGGCTGTAATATGCATCTATAACTTAAGACCGCACATTACTCTACAGGGACAGAATGAGATATGCATTACCCTTAGGAAATGCAAGCATTCAAAATGCACCTGAGCACTTTGCTGTTTGACTGGGTACCACATTTACCAGTCAGAATGCTCAGTGATCGTGACCTTGCTTGTGGAAGTTAAAAGCTCATTGATTTCTATATGCAGAAGATGCTAGCAAATTAACTCTTTTTTTTCTCAATGAGAACATCTTAATAAAAGCAACTTTCTGTGTTAGTGATCATATACCATATAATGTTTATGTATCTATCCTGTTTTTCAATATATCTTTATATGTGCCTATATCTCATCTTCCTATCAATTTAAAATTTCCTTGAGAATAAGGATCACTTAGTCATTTTACACTCACAACTACCCATATAGAGATTGACTTACATGATATCAAATACAGGATCTTGCACATAATTCCAAGTAATAGCATTAAACATCATGGTACTAAAGGATATTCTCAAATATACTCTCTCATATATCTTTATTTTTCCAGTTCTAATAACAAAAATTCAGAAAGATTAAATAATTGTCCCAGGGTTACAAGACTAAAAAGTCTCAGATCCAGGCCTAGAATCCAGGCTTTTAAACCGCAGGTTGACTTCTCTTTCTACCCTACCACAATGGAGTGGGGTTGATGCCTATTTGTTAGCTAATGTATAAAGTTCTATCAAAATTACACTCTCTGAAGAAACCTTCTCTTTTATATCTGTTATTGGGGTCTGTTCTGATTATGGCTATGTTATTGAAGTTTGGAGATAATACTATGCCTGTAGATGGGGTTAAAAATTGCCTTTAAGGGTACAAATATTTGAGGAATAATCTGCAAAGTGATATTTCACAGTCAAGATAGAATCTTCACTTTATTAGATAGACCTCTAGGAGCACACATAAGTTTAGGAATGAGCCTCTTCTTGACCATTGCTAAGCTTATCTTATCCCTCTCACTTGGGAGACCAGGACATAAAAAATAAACTTCACTGTATTTTTTTTCCAGTCATGGGGCCTGAACTCTGGGCCTGGGTGTTGCCCCTACGCTCTTCAACTCAAGGCTAGTGCTCCACCACTTGAGCCACAACACCACTTCTGGCTTTTTCTGCTTATGTGGTGCTGAGGAATCAAACCCAGGACCTCATGCATGCAGGGCAAGCACTCTATCACTGAGCCACCTTCCAAGACCCTTAACTTCATTTTTAAATCAATGTGTTTAGTTATAGTATCTTAAATCTGTTTCTCCTTTATTATGCTGTTGTATTGAGGAAAGTTGGGGGGAATTTCTGGCCCATGTCAATATTTAGGAGGCTGAGGGAGAAGGATGACAAGTTTGAGATCCGTTTAAGACCCTGTCTTTAAAAAAAAGTATGGTTAGAGGTTCTAGTCTTTTCATGACTGTACCATGGAAAGTTGGGGAAATGCCATGGCAAGTCCCTGTTCATGTTCATGTTTTCACTAGGAAGCTGGACACTAAAAACATTCATGATGGAAGCAATAAATGAGGGGATATGCCACCCAAAGATGTGATCTCCCCAGGGAGGAGATACTCATTTTTATCATCGACCTTAGGGTAACTGTGGTTTCCTTTTAAAAATAACTGTACTTCAAAAGTAAATATATGTACATCTGGCTCACACCTGTAATCCTAGATACTTAGTAGACTTAGATCCAGAGTATCATAGTTTAAAGCCACCCCAGGTAGAAAAGTCTGCCAAGACTCAACTTCAAAAATAATTAGCAAAAGCAAGTCTGGAGACATGGCTCAACTGGTAGAGCACCAACTCTGTGAGCTAAAGCATGAGGCCCCGAGTTCAAACTCTAGTACCTACACAAAAGTGAACATATAGAATTCTGTAAAGAACATATGTGAAAACTGAGTAGTATGAGGTAAATGACATCAACATTTAGATGTAAATATTATTACAGTCTCAAAATTGTCCAAGCACTGGTTTACTTTCTTGGCCACACTAAAATACTTAAAATGACAAATATCTAAGAATACATCTAGCAAAAGAAATATGGCATATATAGTAAATTTTTGAAACATTTCTTTGAAAAAATAGTCTTGCAAGGTAGAATGTATTATGTGTATGACTTAGAAGACTACATTTTGTTAAAATATCTCTATCCTCCAAATTATTATATAGGTAAGTACAATAACAATCAAAATCTTAATAGGAAATTCTCAAGATTTTTATAAAATTATGTAGAAATAGAAAGGACATGGAATAGCCATGGTAATCTTTAAAAAAATAAGAACAAAAATGGAAAAGATAGATTTCCTTGTCTTCCATCTAAAGTAATTGAGACAATGTGATACTGGCTAAAGAAAATCCAGAAGACCAATAGAAAAGACTAGATGTTCCATAAATAAACTCCACTTAGAAAGACATCTGATTTACATCAATAGCATTAATGCAAATCATTGGAAGAAATAAAGTCAATAAATTGTCTGCTTTGTTTGGCCATTGTTTTATGATATACACAGCTATCAATTAAAATATTATAGACTTTTAAGTCCAAAGACAAAATAATAAATATGTTATAAGAAAACAGCTGGATATTTCAGTGACTTTGGAACCGACAAAAATGATTTTAAACAGGACACAAAACACTCACCATAGTAGAAAACAAATTATACTTTATGAAAATTAAGAAAATCTATACATTAAAAGACACAACTGAGAAATGATAAGTGCAAAAATTATAGATTGGGTGAGGATATCTTTAACAGGTTTATCCAACAAAGAGCTTGTATCCAGAATATCTAAAGTCCTACAAATTGGAAAAAAGAAATTGCTGACTACCTAATTAGAGAATATGTAAAAGTATTTAAACAGGCACTGACAAAGGAGATCTTGAAATTGTCAACATGAATATTTAAAAGAACTTTGTCTCAGTCATCAAGAGAGTGGTAATTAAAATTCGCCAGTGGTTAAAATTAAAAGTGCTAGCAATAACCAGGGTTAATGCAACTAGAATTATCATACATTGAGCATACATGGAGCAACTAGAATTATCATACATTGATGATAAGAGTGTAAACTGGTAGAATTGCTTTAGAAAACTGTTTAACATTATCTACTAATGTAACATTATTGGGCATATTCCTAAATATGCAGGTTTGTATAACACATTCATAAGAATACTCACAGCAGTATTATGAATAATTGCCCCAGAGTAGAAATAAACAAAATGTCCATAAATAGTAAAATGGATGAGGTAGTTGTGATACCATTCATTTCGTAGGTGCTATACAACAGTTTAATAGACTATCATATTGCCATACTCTAGATGACTATTGTAGGCATGGTGTTGAGTAAAACAAAATGTCTTTTTGAGGAGGTTCTGACTTAGAGTGATCTATTTTTAGGGTGGTAGTTATGTGAATTCAACGAACTTAAAATTTATGAATCTGGCATTTGTTGTATTAGTAGAAACTACAGGTAAGTGAAACAGTAAAATGAAGAAGAAGAGTATAAGAAGCTGGAAGGGAAGGATAGAGTCTTAGAGTAGACATAAAAGATACCACAGAGTTAAATGAGTGTTAGAAGCATGATGATTCAAAGGACTTTGAAAAGAATAGGTTGTGTAACCAGGTTGTCTACAAACAAAAACATCTCCAACATTTCTTATTTCTTCATCATTTCAAATATATGTATGTTCTAGTCTTAAACATCAGGAGATCTTTTCCTGGGAAAAATGTAACAAACAAACAAACTAAAACAAACCACTCTCATTTTCCAAGGAAAAATATTTAGCATTTGGAAGCCAATTTAAGGAACTAAAATAACACTGAGAACATCAAAAGTTCACTGGAAAGTCAACTAGGCCTTCTCAGTTCTAATGATTACAACAAAAGAAAACATTGAAGAATTTTCTGGCAGTTTCAGGGTTTTCAGATGTATCCAGCCATCTCCACCCCAATACTTGTACAACTTTTTCTAAAATTCAGTGCCATTAAAACATGAATTGAGGGGCTGGAAGGTAACTCAGTGGTAGAGTGCTTGCTTTGCATGCATGAGGCCCTGGGTTTGATTCCTCAGCCCCACATAAGCTGAAAAAGCCAGAAGTGGTGCTGTGGCTCAAGCCTTGAGCTGAAATGCTGAGGGACTGCGCAGGCCCAGAGTTCAGGCTCCACAACTGACCAAAAAAACCCAAAAAACCAAAAACCATGAATTGAGAGAAATTCTTCAATACTTAAGAAATCACTTAGTATTGTTGTTAGCATTCTGACTGATGATCAGATTGATACTGGAAATAAATCTTTGAATAGTTGTCAATTTTCTATGGTACTGTTTATATATAGAAGCATAAGTCATTTACATTGGGTAGAATAGTTGGCAAGGTTATGGTACAAAGAGCAGCAGCCTTCCATGATTTAATTCAAAGCCCTACTCTTATATTCATTTTGGTGAGGTGGTTTTCCTCCAAGAAGTCATTTAGAGACTTGGTCTTTAAAACCTGTCTTCTACTGTTCACTGGCTGTGGAAATCCCCATCATTCCAGAAGGAAAAAAGCATGCTGGAGCATGTGTAGAAAAAATTTTCTGGGCTACATCTGGCCAACATTTTTGGTTTGGGGTTTTTTTTGGAGGGGGAAGGGGGAATGGGGGAGGGGACCCAACTTTTCCAGAGCAGCTGATATAGAGCAAACCTGGACTCAGCGGTTCCCCACAGGAAGGAGTAAAGAAAAAAGCTACATCAGTGTATCAGATCTTCATCATACACACACACACACAAAAATGTTTCACAGATTTAGATTAGTAGGAATTGGAAGCTGTGGGGCTAGCTTCCTTCTCGGTATACAATTACTGTGGCAGTTATTTGCTTTTAAAAAAAATCTACCATACCAAATGACAAAATGTCAGTCATCAGACTACAAAAATAGATGCTTTAGTCCCAAAGCTCAGGATGGTGTGGATTACTGTGTATCAAGTTAAAAATGATTCGATTTGCATTTTCAGTACCAACTGTCAGTACAGGAGCAACAAAATCAAGACCTGGTTCTTTCGCTGGAAATAGCAGTGACTGAACAAGGTGAAAAGGAAGTGGAGGTTTATAATGAGGCACTGTGGGGTTATAAACAGATTTGGAAGGTCCAGTGAAGGACCAAAATGTGACATCAACAACCTTGAAAAGGTAGGGAATGAACCCCCTTTAGGAGTTTGGAGGTTCCATGTGGTTTAGTTTTGTTGGGGACTAGAGTGAGACAGAGAGAAGCAGAAGGCAGATAAGGTGGTGAAGGGTGCACGCTCAGAGTGCTGAGCATGAGTTAACCTGATGTTTGGGGGATGCTTCATACGGTTCATGTACCCTACTCATTCCAGCTGCTGCTGAGCACCCACTTCAGTATGCATCCCATAAAGGAAAAGACCCCATTCATTCTGTACAGACCTTCTAGACTGAATAAACACTACTCTCCACTAATTCTGCTAATCAATTTGCATATTAGTTTATTGGGTGATTTGTGTATATGAGTTATAGTTACTTACAGTGACTAGCTATTAATAAGCATAATAAAACTGTTCTCTAATGTAAAATACAACTTGCATAGCCAAGAGACAAATTTTGCAGCCTTTCTCATGAATAAATTATCAAATAATAAAAAAACAAAGGGTATGATGACATAGTTTTAAACCTACAATATAATATAATATTTATGAGATAAAAGTAAGTGCAATTTTGTACACTTTGGGCATCAGCTGATATATGGGCTTCTTAGATGAGGAAGAAGTTGATAAAGCAGTGCCCTGGGCTCTTGTCTTGTGACATGAGTTGATACTTCCACTAGTGACCCGAAAGAGGAAGTGAACCCAGCCAGTTAAATTTCTGATAAAGAGTTGATTTCTTAAGTTAAAAACAGAAAATAAGAAAAACAATTCACCAGCTGAGTAAACATTAACGTTAGGAATGTGACTGCTGACTAAATTAATCTGAAAGGTATCTTCATGCTGTATTATAAATTTTGTTGTTGGGAATAATTTTCAATTTCAATTTGCCTTAAATATAAAAGTAGACATTTTGTTCCTACAAAGTACATGTAATTAGTGAAAAATTGTTTGTAGAGTCACAAACTTCATTAGCACATAATTGCACAAGGACTTTCATTGCACTTTAACTTGGACAAGTTTAGAAATCACAAACTTTCAATGTGTTAAAATATTTTAATGTAGCGGAGCATCAGTGGCTCATGCTTATAATCCTAGCTATTCAGGAGGCTAACATCTGGAGATCACCATTCAAAGCCAGCCCAGGCAGGAAAGTTCATGAGACTTTTATTCCCAAAACTAGAAATGGTGCTGTGGCTCAAAGTAGTAGAGCACTAGCCTTGAGCACAAATGCTCAGGGACATTGGTCAGGCCCTGACTTCAAGCCCCAGGACCAGCACAAAAAGAGGGGGAGGGGGGAGGGGGAAGGGGAGAAGGAGGAGGAGGAGGCGGAAGAGGAGGAGGAGGAGGAGGAGGAGGAGGAGGAGGAGGAGGAGGAAGAAGAAAAGGAGGAGGAGGAGGAGGAAAAGGAGGAGGAAGAAAAGGAGGAGGAAGAGGAAAAGGTTTTAATGGAATCAGTTAACAATGTCCAGGAGAAAGATCTGTGGAACAAGTGTTATCACCCCCATATGGGGTAATATAGAGTTAATTTTGTTGATCCAAAATTGGGAACTATTGGGAAGCCAAAATGAATTAATGAAGTGAACAGGGACTTTTATATCCTGATCCCAGCCCTGCCAGTCAAGTAAGCTGGTGTAAGTGACCTAATAGTTCAGAATCCTTTGTTTCCTTCTTTTGTAAATTAGAAATAGTAACAAAATTATGATAAGGATGCTACAAGGATAGAATGAGCACATGTGATATAATGTATATCTAATATCTAATCAGTACATTTATTAGGAGCAATGAGGAAGGAATGGTGTCTGAGAAAATCTGAATGATAATTCAGTGAAGTGTATTATGCACTCGGAAGAGGAGTATTCTGTAGTGGGAAAATAGGACTAGAGGAAGAACTTGTTCACTCATGCTAGTATTCTCCTTTCATCCAATTCGTGTTTAACATACTTGTTACCTGCAAGGTGCATAGCTTAAGCTTTGTGAAATTAAACAGTGTAGCTTCCATCTTCAGGAAGCTTATCAGGAAGAGAGTAACCTTGGAATGCATGGAAGCCTGGCCATAGTTTTGTGTTTGCATATTGGGCAACTGTATATTAATAAATTATTGTTTAGTTTCACCCACCATGACATATAACCCTAGCACCTAGCACCAATATTGCTTTGGAAGGAGAGAGGGAAGAAAGAAATTAAGAAACAGATAAGGCATTATGATAGCTAATGCATAAAATGGCCTTAGGTTTATGATGCATCACAGTAGCAACAAAAACTATTGTGAATGTGAAGTAAGCCCACTATTGGAAACAGAGGGCTTTAATGTATTTTACTTTCTTTCCAAGTGACATTGTGAATGCACCAGTAGTGAGTTAACTTTTCTTCATCTATCAAGATATTCTCAAGTACAAACTAAATGGTAGGAAAGCAAGATGAACACTGGTTGGTTGTTGACATACTGAATTAATTCACTAATGCTGTCTGCAAGTACTCAGTGAAAACTTTTGGTTTCCTGTTTATTTGTTCCTTTGCTTGCTTAGAAACATAATTCATAAATTTAAATATATTTTGTGTGTGTGTTTATCATCACCTTACTCCTTATATTGATGCTCAATCTCTTCAGCTATTTCTCAGATGCTTTTAACATTCCTCCAATGGCAGTCTTCTTACTTTCCAGTAGATGATAACAATTCTATCATCAGATGATTCTGTCTGTAATGCATTTATAATATTTTCCATCCTAACCTTATTTTTTTTTCTTTCTGGGTCCAGTCGTGGGGCCTGAACTCTGGGCCTGGGCGCTGTCCCTCAGCTCTTCAGCTCAAGGCTAGCGCTCTATCACTTGAGCCACAGTGCCACTTCCCGCTTTTTTCTTTTTGCTTATGTGGAATCGAACCCAGGGCCTCAGGCAAGCTCTCTACCACTGAGCCATCTTTCCAGCCCCCACCCTAACCTTATTATCAGCAACTTGTGAAGCAGTTAGGTTACTTGAAGATGAGGATGGTACATAAAGGCCAGGAGCAATGCTTTTTGAGGTATTCATTGCTTCTCACTTAGGCATTGTTCTTATATCTTTATAGTGCACAGAACTGGAAAATATGTCAGATTTAATCTTAACAATGAAAGCCAAGAAAGTAGATGGATTAAGTTCCCATTTTCCTTGCAGGCTCATTGAGAAAAAGTAGTTTGAAATTGGAATGTATCTGAAGGAACTTTTAAGGAAAAGTCAGAGCTCACTCCCCGATAGGAGTTAATGTGTACTAGTTATATCTAAGCACATCTACTCCCCAGATGTAGATGGATTCTGTCTCAGAAAGAACTCACGTATGCTGCCAGAAAGATCTGAGAAAGCAGAGATGCCAAAAATAGCTGAACAGGAAAATATTTTCCTATTTTTAAAAACCAAAACCCTGATAAAGTAAAATTATACTATAATTCTTGACCAAGTCTAAAACCAGTTACTACAGAGATGGCTTATAAATAACTGTAGGGAGAAGTGTAATCTTTCTGAAACAGAAGGATTCACTTGAAATCTAACCACAGTAAACACATTTCTTCTTCCTATATCTTGTATGTATTCGAGTATTATCTGTAGATAAAACAGAGAAGAGTGAGTTAACGATTGGACTTTTCAAAAAAGAAAGTCTGAGCTCTATTATGTCCATGAGGACTTGCTTTAAATGTTAAGAGAAAGGTTAAAAAAGATTTGTTTAAAAATAGGTCTTCAAATCCCAATTTAAAAAATGTAAAGTGGCTATCTTTTTTTTTTGGTCAGTTATGGGGCCTCAACTCTGGGCCTAGGTGCTGTCCCTAAGCTCTTCAGCTCAAGGTTACCACTCTACCACTTGAGCCATAGCACCACTTCCGTTTTTTTCTGCTTATGTGGTGCTAAGGAATTGAACCCATGACCTCATGCATGTAAGGCAAGCACTCTACCACTGAGCCACCTTCCCAGCCCCTAAAGTGGCTATCGTAATACTAAGCAAAAATATAATTCAGAATGAAGACTATTAGTAGAAATAAAGAGGAATAGTTAATAATAAGAATAATATGAACATTATTTGATAGAAAGGTTTTAATGAACCAAATTTTGTCTACATCAGAATACATGAAGCAAGGACTATAGACAAGTCTATATTAATAGTTGGTGATTTCAACACTGTTTGTTCAATAATTGATAGACAAAGTAGACAAATCAACAAGGCTATTGAAGACTACGTTGATCTACTTGATATTTCAGAATGTTCCATTCAATGTCAGAATATACCTTTTTCATGGGCACACAGAATATTCAATGCTTAGGTCCTAAAAGCAGGCCTAAGTAAATTATTTTTCTTTTTTGTAGTGGTGAGGATCAAACCCAGGGCCTATGAACTATACCACTAGTACCCTCAATACGTTTTCAAAAATTGAAATCATGCAGTGTATCCCCTACTAGCTACAACACATGTAAGCTATAAATCAATTGCAAATGTATGTCTGGCACATCTCCTAAATTTGGAAATTAAAAAGAAATGTCTGCACAAATAACCCACAGGTCAAAAGAAGACATCACAAGGGAAATTAGAGTATTTTAAAGTGAATGTAGGGAAAACTCAATATAGCATAATTAATGGAATACAGCCAAAGCACTGTTTGGAGGCAAATTTATACCACTGAATGTTACTATTAGGAAACAAGGATCTTAAATCAATAAATGTTTATCTTAGGACAGTTGAAAAAAGAGCAAATTAAGCCCAAGCTAGCAGAAGGAAGGAAATAATTAAAAGCAGAACAAATAAAACCAATAAAATAAAATAAACAAAAAATCACTTGTTCTCTGAAAAAATTAATTGATAATATCTAATTCAACTGATCAGGAACAAAAGAGGGAAGATATAAATTACTAATATCAAGATAAAAGAAGAGGTTACTATGGACACTACAAACATATAACTATCCAAAAGACAATAAATATTATGAACTACTTCAAGCAGACAAACTTGATAATTTAGGTGAAATAGATAAATCCTGGAAATGTACAAACTACCAAGCTTTCTCAAATAGAAACAAGGAACATGACAGCCATATACCTATTAACATACCAGATTTGTAGTTTAAAACTTTCCGAAAAGGAAAGTCTGGTCCCATATGATGAAATGTACTAATAATTCTTCACTAACTCTTAACAAAGTAGAAAAGGAATGAACACTTCCCTGTTCATTGGAGGAGGCTAGCTTTATCCTGATAGTAAAGCTAGAAAGCATTTCAGGAAAACAATACACAATGTTTTCATGAACGCATATAAGAAAAAATGTTACTAAAATACTAGCAAAAGAAAATGAATATGAGGTTTCTTTAGGGTCTGATGAAAATGTGCCAGAATTTATTTTGTCATGCATGTATGTATATGCAATATATACTAAAATACATTGTGAATATAGAAAGCTGTTGAATGTTTACTTTAAATGGCTGAATTGTATGGGCTATGTACTTGTTACAATATTACCAAGTAAATCTGGGTGCTAGTGGCTCACACCTGTAATCTTAGCTACTAAGGAGGTTGGGATCCCTTCAATGTGTGAGACTAGCCTGGCTAGAAGAATTCTTTTCACTCCATCTCCAGAATAACCACCAAAAGGCAGAGATTTTAAAACTAATAATTTAATTTAACAATATCACAAGATGCAAGATAATACTATAAAACTAAATTATAGTAGTAAATAATTGACAATTAAATTTTTAAGGAATTACAATAACAAAAATATGTGATTCCCCAAATTTAACAAAGTATGTTTAAGACCTAGTATTAAAACAGCTTGAGGGGAGGAGTTTGGCGTGAGGGAAAACAGAAGAAAATGAGGGAGTGGGTAATACTGATTGAAAAGAAATATACTGGGGCTGGGAATGTAGTTTAATGGTAGAGTGCTTGCTTGCACTAGCATGCATGAAGCCCTGGGTTCAATTCCTGAGTACCACATAAACAGAAAAAGCTGGAAGTGGCACTGGGGAATCAAGTGTTAGCTTAGAGCAAAAGAAGCCCAGGAACAGTGCACAGGCCCTGAGTTCAAGCCCCTGGGGAGAAAGCAAGAAAATAAGGAAGCAAGAAAGCAAGGAAGGAAGGAGAGAAGGGAGGAAGGAAAGAAGGAAGGAAGGAAGGAAGGAAGGAAGGAAGGAAGGAAGGAAGGAAGGAAGGAAGGAAGGAAGGAAGGAAGGAAGGAAGGAAGGGAAAGAAAAGTACTCATTACCTTCCTTTTCTAACTATAACCCCTCTATAACAAAAAAAGAAAACACAAATAAATTAAATCTATAAAAGTTGTTCCTAGGTATGTAACGCACTGCACACCCACTCCCTCACTCTATATACACAAATCACATACATATACCCACATACACACATGTGTGTGTGTGCACACACAGAAAAAGAACCAGAGGATAGAGATGAGCCTCAGTGATAGAACACATGCTTGCCATTCCTGAGGCCCTAGGTTTAATCCACAACACACACTGTCCTCAAGAAGAACAAAATGATAGGACTTAGCACTCTTGACATCAAACTATTAAAGGTGATGATAATCAAGACCATGTGGTATTAGTAGAATACTAAAATACAGGGGCTGGGAAGGTGGCTCGGTGGTAGAGCACTTGCCTTGCATGCCTGAGGCCCTGGGTTTGATTCCTCAGCACCACATAAGCAAAAAGAAAAAAGCCAGAAGTGGTGCTGTGGCTCAAGAGGCAGAGCACTAGCCTTGAGCTGAAGAGCTAAGGGACAGCGCCCAGGCCCAGAGTTCAGGCCCCATGACCGGACACCCCCCCCAAAAAAAGACCAGAATACAATAATAGAATAGAAAATCTAGAAGTGAACCCACATCTGCGTGACTTTTTGCTATAAATGCCAATGTAATAAAATGGGTGATTAATTCATTTTTAAACAAATGTGCTGTAACAACTGAGTGTCCATAGGGGGTAAAGCAAAAGTGAATCTATATGTATAAAATATATACCATATGTAAAATGAGCTTGAAATTATTACAGATTTAAATATAATAGCTAAACACATTGTTTCTAGAAGAAATAAAGGAAAACATCTTTTCCTTGAGTTAGAGAAAAGTTTATTAAGTCATAAAGAGCTCATACCATAAAAGAAAAACTTGGTAAACTGGACTTCACCAAACTTACAACCCTTTTCTATTCAAAAAACACTATTAAGAAAAATGAAAGGCCAGTTTCAGCCTTGAAAAAAATATTTCCAAATGTATGTCTGATAATGATTCACATTCAGCATATACAAAGAGCTCTTCTAATTCAGCAATAAAAAGACAAAGCTAACTTTAAAATAGGCAAAAGATTTGAATAGACACATTACTAAAGTTATGTAAGAGGCAAAGAAGTCATAGAAAGAAGTTCAACATCATTAGTCATTAGAGAAATGCAAGTTAAAGTCACAATAGTTGTGACTGCATATCCAGTAGAATGGCTAGAATTTAAAAATTGAAAATACCAGTGTTAATGAGAATGTGGAACTATTGGAACTTACATTCTTTAATTATGGTGACGTAAAATGTGAGTTATTTTGGAAAATGGTTTGGCAGTTTCTTATAAAGTCAAACATGCATACTATCAGATTCAGCAGTCTTATTCCTATCTACCTATCAAAAGTAAAGAGTGTGTCCTTGTGAAGACTGGTGCTAGTAAGTTTATAGCAGCTTTATTCAGAATAGCTCCAACTGGAGAGAATCCAAATGGATATGTAGATGACACTATATCCATCAATTTAGTTTTGCTCACATATTTTAAATAGTCACATTACTAGCCAAGTACCAGTGGCTTCTACTTGTAATCCTAGCTACTCTGGAGACTGATACTTGAAAGATAACAGTTTGAAGCCAGCCCAGGCAAAACAAAAAGTCCACACAACTTTATCTCCAATTTCCCATTTTGGAAACATGGCTCACGTGGTAGAGCACCAGCCAAACAAGCAAGCAAGCCAAGCAAGTGTGAGTCCCTTGCATTCCAAATATCATGTATGTAAAACTCTGGGAAAGAAAAATCTAATCCACAGTGACAGAAAGAAGATTAGGGATTGAGTGACCTCTCTGGAATTTGGGGGACAATTGAAATGTCCCAGGTCATGATTGTAGTAGTAGTAGCATGATGGTATACATATTTCAAGAACTCATACAATTGTACACCTAAAAGTATAGCTCAGTAGAGCTAATTGAAAGGAATGATGATAACAACATGATCAAAAACAAACAAAACAGTGACAGCATCATCTCCCAGAGTCCCAATGCATAGATACCCTATCTGCATATTTTCCCCTAGAAAACAAGGGGTCCTCTCACCACAGTGCACAAGCCTAAGCTAATGGCCCTTAGCAAGATTTCTGATGCTAATTCTCTTTTGCTTAAAGTCTCATCTAAACTATGGTCAGCATTGTTGAATAAGGGGTTCCTGACACAGCATCTAAGGATTTTGTGCAGGTCTTAGACTTAGGACACTGAGTCACTTGGTCAGTGATATTACTCAATGATCATCCATCTATAGGTGAGTGTAAAGAGCATGGATTGTTAAACCAGGTACATCCAAGTCACAATGTGATTCTTATATACTAGACAAATGTATAGATTATTATTTCCTTTTCTGTAAAAAAGAGATTTACCCCCCACACAAACTTTATGTCCTATAATCTGAGGTATATGATGTGCAGAAATTACAGTAAATTTTAGAAAAACAAATCATTGAAACATTATCATAGAAATTCTTAGAGCCTCACCTGGGAATTTATAAGAAGGCAAAATTTACCATCTAGATTCATTCAGGCTGGGTCCGTGTACCAGAAAGCCATGTTTGATTTACTGAAGCAAAGAGAGGAGTTAATTAGAATTGTCATGTGCCTATAGATAGGACAACTAGCTCCAGGAACTTGGGAGCTACCAGTGCTCATTTCCTGTGCTTTTTCTCTACACATTACTTCTATTTTTACAAACCCCCTTTTTGCACAAGAAACTCACAGGCCATTAGAGAAGGATGGAGACTCCTTTCTCTAGGTTCAGAAATCCTGGGTCTTGGGTCAGGGTCTTCCCCTGAGCCATCACCCATGGTGCATTGTGACTGTTTCACCTTGGGTTGAATACCCCATGCCAGGCCAGTCAGGGGAAGTGACCTACAATAAAAGTATGCTTGCTCCCATTTTTAATTTTCTTAATTTAATTTTATGGTAAAGCTGATGTACAGAGGAGTTGCCGTTACGTAAGTAATGAGTATATTTTTTGTCAAACTTTAAACCACATTTTCAGACGAAAGATAAATATTCTCCAAAAGAGAGTAAGGATATTTAAGGGAGACCAGAAAGTCATTCCTAAAGTCCACGTTAGGGTATACACATGTTCCATGCATAAGTGCACATATTTCTTTGCATAGTGAAGCATCAAAAATGCTCCTGGCATCAGTGAACAAATACAAACAGTAGACTATTATATTAATTCTTGAAAAGACTCATTAGTCTCAAACAAAAAGTTCCTCTTTTAATACATTCAGATATGTGACCTTCTGTTTTCTAAGAGACTTCAGATTGGCCTACTAAGTTCATCTCTTAACAGCCTCTTACTAAAAGGCAAAAGTAGTTGATATGTCCTATGATGTAAGAATTTTCCCAGAATGAAAATGTTGCCCCAGAGAGACATAGAGACAAACAGATCAAGTTCACCAGAAAAGGAATATTAAGAGCTGGTTGGGGAAGAAAGCCAAGAATTCTAATGTGATAGGAGGTATCCACAGAGATTGGTTTAGTAGAATCTGCTAGTGGAAAGCCGGGTTAGACAATAACATTGGAGTTGGGGTGGTCAGCTATTTAGGAGTGAGTCATCCTCTTTAACCTCCAACATTTAATCCCTCAACAAATTCTTTTTTAGTTCCTAAATATCTCTCAGCACACAATTCTCCATATCCAGGGTTGCCACTGAATTGTATGGCTACCATCATCTTCCTCCTCAACTCCAGACCTGTCCTTACTGCTTCTCCCTCTCTATTCCTCTCTCCACACTGCTGAAAATAGGAACCTTTTTTCCCAGCTGAAAATAGGATCCTATCTCTTCTTTACTTAAAAGCCTGCAATATTTTTTGACGGCTTCTAGGACAAAAGCTAAAATCCTGAGTACACCAGTAAGTCTATTCTTTAGGATGTGTTCTGACCCTTTGTCCTACCTCATCTAATAGTATCTTCCTGCATGTTCTAACTGCTAGCTCCCCTAGCACACCCTCTTCCCCCTGTCAGTTCTGTGCCTGTTATCCTCTCTCCCAGAGCCTTTGCACATGCTTCTCCCCGTGCTGGACTAGTCTTTCCATGCATATTTAATTAATCCTGCCCAGTCCTTGAAAATGTTGGTTGGGCACTATGTACTTGGACAGCTTTTGGTCAATTCTTGGTCAGTCATTCTTGTCAGACTGTATAGCTTTTCTTCTGAGCATCTCATTCAATCTGTAGTTATACTTTTCCTCAATATGAAAGTCCCCGCTGGACTGTCTAATCTGTGAGGGCAAAAGACATCTCCAATTGTGCTTATGCTATCAGCATAGACAAAAGACTCAGTGAATATTTGCCTAATGAATGAGTGGAGGAATCAGAACTATCTCCTGTAAGAAGATCTAAAAATAGAAGAATTGTTTTTGCTTTATTTTGTTCAAAAAGGAAATAAAACACTTAGGAAAAAAATGTAGAACTCACTCTCAGATTATTTGGTTGTGGAGTAATATGAAGACTTTTCCCATTGGATGGAGAAGCCAGGTTAAATTAAGAAGATGAATAGCTCTGGCTTTGCCATAATAGTTCAAGTTGGGGGTAAGAGGTAGAATTTCAGGTTAGGAGGAACAAGGACAGAGAAATACCCTGTAGTCTTGGCAATTGAGACATTACTGCTTTCTCTGGTAAATGGAATTTTTGTGGCCTGGGGAAGGCAAGACCCAGACTAAAGAGAGTTGAATATGCGCAGTCATTTCCTAGAGCTTGGGGAATAAAAAGAGAAAGGTGAGGTAACTGAAGTAAAATGAAGAAATGAACAAAGGGTGCATTTATTTGAATGAAAAAAAATTCAAGAGCCTTGAAACCACAAGAGCTTCTCGAGATGTTTGTGTAATTGAATATAATTTATCTGGGATTGAGAGGAATAATAATCAAAACATTTTTCACTTAAGTCCATCTGGAGGCCTAGGAAATTATACTCTTGATGGTGGCCTGAGCTCAGCTGTGCCCTTGTTGTCTTGTCCTCAGGCTGCAGGCAGGAACTGTGTTTTATAGAACGAGCATGGAGCACAAAATATTAAATGAATTTTACTGTATTCAACATGCCCAACAGGACACCATCTTCCTTGTTTGGCAGGGAGAGAGCTCAGCATTTGGAAACTCAGCAGTGCATTAAGTATTTTAATAATCATTGTTGACACACAAAACATATGGCCTTTCAGAATCCACTGTGTCAAGTGTTAAAGTTGTCTTCTAAGATTTCTAAAATTACCTTTTCAAACTTCAAGCAAAATTTAATCAGGGCTTGTATCAAACTGCATTCATTCACAAATCTTACGTTATAAGCAAAGGAAATAAATTGTCTCCTAGAAGATCAGGATATCAACTGGTTATTTCAGTGTCTGAGGAAGACTGAAATTCATACCTCTGCAAAAAATTACTTCACGGATAATGAGAACATATAGAACTTATGGAGTAGGATACCCATCTTCTATTTGCTTTGTAACTCTCAGCCATACTTTAAGACCCCTCTTCGATATTGCCTCTTTTCAGAGCCTTCATGATCTCTTCACTCACTGCTTCTATCACTTACTCATGGTCATAGTAACATGAAATGAATAACATTAACATACAAAGGCATAAAACAATAAGCATCTCTTTACTGCTCACAAGTCTATGGTTAGCAGGGCTGCTATCTGGGCACATATGAGTTATCGGACAGCTTGGGGGGGCAGGGAGGAGCTCTGTTAATGGCTGAGCTCCCCTGGATTCAGGAACTCATGAGAAAAAGTAGAAACACACTAGCACATAAACTTCCAGTTGTATCACATTTGTTTGCCTCCCATTGGCCATAGCTAAACCACATAGCCACACTTAGAATCAGAGTAGGAGGACGCTACAGAATTATAAGGCAAAGAAGGCTGTTAGTTGAGGCTTTAATGTCATCATCCAGACCCTCCCACTCCGTCTCCAGTCCTAATTATTCCCTCTGGTCCTCACTCTCCGGTCTGTTGTTACATTTTCCTCATTGTGCTGCAGGCCAGATGCTGACTTTTGACAGTCCTCCTCAAAGTTAGGTCCTGATGTCAATGTACATTCATTCTTCACTATTTGTTGACCACCTGTCATATTTCTTATTCTTCTAAAGACACTCCATGCCATGCCTAGCATTGGCCTGGATATAATAGGTGCTCAGTAAAGGATGGTAAGGGAAAAACATAGGAGGAGCCAACAATGCTTGATAAGAAAGGTACTCATTGCCTTGCTCATATAACTGTAACCCCTCTGTACAGTATTTTCACAATAAAAAAAAACTTATTTAAAAAAAACAAATGTGCATGTGAAGCTCACTCCCCACATGCCTTTTCTTTCCTCTCAGAGGAAGGGCTGAGGACAGGTGCTTTTCAGGTACCCAACTAGTGAGGCCTTTCTGGCTCAACTCACTGGTGACCACGGGGCGGAGGGAGGTGCGGTGGGAGGATGTCATGACAATCCTAGCTGCAGAACATTCTCCCCCTCTTCACCAGATTCCCACTTCTCCTTTCCAGAATCCGGGCACTCCCTCTGCTGTCTCCCTCCCTGATACTTCATTCATATAAATGGTTTTATAGACAGAGCTTCCAAGAGCTGAAATGTTATCTCCAATTCTTTAGTGGGAGTTGATTGTACTGCAGGATTATTTAGCTCAAGGTATGATCGGCTTGTGAAGAGCTTATGATTGCTGTTCTCTGCTCTTCCCAGCTCCACAGACAGAGGCTAGAGGGGAATTCTTAGGACCTTATTTATATCGATAACTCTAGATGCTGTGCCTATGGCACCTTTTCATACAGGATATTCCTTCTACCAAGCCAGTGTTAAATTGAGTTTCATTATTTCTCATTTCTATAAAGTCCTACAAGGAGGATGTATGTTTCTGAGTGAATCGTGGTTTTGAACTTCTTGATTTATCAGGGAATAGTGTAACTTCCTTGGGAAACAGAGTAGCATAGCTTTGGGATCAGTCAGGGTGACTTTGAGGGTCAGCCATGACTGAAACAGTGAGCCCTGGTCCTTAGGAAGACTCGGGCTCTTTCTGTGAGGGAAAGCATCAGAGCAGTAGGATAGAATAATGCTGATAGTTAGTAAGTCATTGTGTCAGTCAGTAAACTTATTATTATTTCTATTATTATATAACCCCCATAATGTTATAAGCTGTGAATGTGTTCATATCAATAGTAAATTATTTATATTAAATAATCTACAGGTTCATTTTCAGGAAAAAAAAACATTAATTCCAAAACTACTTTAATCAATAAATCCTTTTATTTAGAAAAATTTTAAAGGTTATACTTAAATATGGATTTCTTAAAATGGCCCTAGAAAGATCTTCATCCATCCAGCAAGTATGTTTAAAGTATCTGCTTTATATAAGGTTGACAAGTGATAAAATGGTGAACAAAATAGACTATCAGGCTAGAGTGGAGCTCAGAAATAGAGTATTTGCCTGCCATTCATGTGCACCTAGGTTCTATCCCCCACACCAAAAACATAAAACTAAAAATCAAACATATACATTTTCAAAACCACCTGGTATCTTATGATAAAAGATTATAATAGAAGATCATTACTGAGTCAGTTATTACTTGCATTCAGTTTCCCATTTATTAACTACAACTTCACGAATTATCTGAGATAAGTTAATATTTGAACTCATCAAGTTGAATACATTAAATATATACAGCTTTTTACCTGTTAATTATTACCTCAATAAAGTGATTTGAAAATAAGTTGCCCAAAAAGGGAATCCTACTACAATGTTGGTAGGAGTGTAAACTTGTTCAACCACTCTGGAAAGCAGTATGGAGGTTCCTCAAAAGACTCTGTCTTTGTTGCTATTGTTTTAAATGTGCTATGTGATTTTTTTTGTTTTGTTCTTCCCCCTATGGTATATCCCCTGTAGTCAAGGTACTTGATTTTGGTACCCTGCATCTTGTATATACATTTGTCTAATCTGGGAAGGGCAAGGGGAATAACAAAACTCTGAAACAAGGACAAAGGATACCCACAGGACAATATATTGGAAATGAGCTTTACAACTTCATGCAGTGGGGTGGGTGGGGTGTGGAGGGGTGTGGGCGGTAGGTGAGGGAACGGATAGTGGGACAACAACAAGGAAGGGAAGGGGAAACAATGATCAATAAGTAATGTAGTCATTGCCTTACTCATGTAACTGTAACCCCTCTGTACAGCATCTTAACAATGAAATAAAAATTTTAAAAAACAAAAAGAAGTGGCCCAAATATATTTGGGTGGCCCTGGATTAAAGAAGGGGGGAATTTTGACTTCATAATTTTCAAAGTAGCTGTATTAGATTTTCAAACTTGCTATTTTTATTATGAAATAATATATAGAATCAATATTTCCAAGTCTTTTTCTGGCCTCCCTTCCTTCTATGAATTACTAGACGGTTTAGGGATGGATAGGGAATTGCTGGCATACATATCAGGAAGAAAAATCGAGAAGTTTTTAGGAGGTAGTGTTTTAGGCTATGAAACTGCCTGAGATGAATCTTAGGTATGCTCCTGGAACAGAAGAGCCTTCGTGGAAAACAGGTAAGAGCCAATAAAGAATATAGATTAGTAAATAAGATGTGTCAGTGATTATTTCCTCATTTTAAAAAATGTTATAAAGGATGTTAACATTAGGAAAGTTGAGTTAAAAGATGTATGAGAAATCAGCTTCCAAATTAGCTTCCATAATTAGGATTTCTCCTTCCTTTGATTTTAACATTTGTCTAAGAAAAATATAACTAGAATGGTACATCTACTATAAAATGATAATTTTTCTATACTCTCATCTAGGTCTTCACAAAGTTACAAACGGATGTTGTTGGATCTTTTCATTTGTCTAGAATTTTCCAAGGTGTTTTTTTTTTCTTTATGTAAAAGACTTTCTATTAGAGGCCTTTTTTTTTCACCTACATATTTTAACTAGTTTGAGTGGCTCAGAGATTCCATTTTACTTTCCTAGGTACAGACACAAGTACGCCTTGCAAAAAAAAATTTTGACAAATTGAAGATGGATGTCTGTCAAAAAGTGGATCTTCTAGGAGCGAGCAGATGCAATCTCTTGTCTCACATGCTAGCAACGTATCAGGTAACAAAGTGCTATTTGTTTTCAATGATCAAAGAATGGAATGAGGCTTAGATAATATAAAACTGACATTTGCACTGAACATAAGGTTATGAAGTTCTGAATGTCTTTCTCATAATTTACTTGTCCCATTTCTGGCTTCTAGGTTCTGTGGTTTAATCAAACTGAGCTTAGTAGTAGCCCTTCCCTTGTATACAATGGAATTTACCACTTCTCTGCATTAACTTTGGGGGTCCCTTCAGTTTGGAGTGCCTATTCCCCTTTATCTGTGCCTTTCCAAATTCTGCTCTTTTTAATATACCAGTCCAAATGTCATATACCTCTCTCTCTAACTCCCTCACTTTCATGGTCCTCTTAAATATTATTTGTACTCATTTCTTCACCCTTGGTTCCCCAGGTACTCTGCACTATGTGCACCTTGTATTTCAGCCAAACCAAAGGCCTCCCCCAGCTCCATCAGCATTGTTTTTGTTTGTTTGTTTGTTTGTTTGGGTCCGGTCATGGGCCTGAACTCTGGGCCTGGGTGCTGTCCCTCAGCTCTTCAGCTCAAGGCTAGCACTTTACCACTTGAGCCACAGCGCCACTTCCAGCTTTTTTCCTTTTTGCTTATGTGGTGCTGGGGAATCGAACCCAGGGCCTTGAGCATGCAAGGCAAGCACTCTACCACTGAGCCACCTTCCCAGCCCCAGCATTGTTGCCTACATCCCATGTCATACTTTCCTTCTTGAGGGTCATTATTCAGTGTACTTGATTTTGTCTCCCCTGAGAGGCTCTGAGTTCCTTCAGCATGACATTTGTGTCCATCAATAATGCTATTGAACTCCACTTGAGTGTGGGATGTCAAGTACTGGGTGTTGTGGGGGATATAAAAATTAACACAACCAGATTCCTTGTTTTCAGAACACTTAACATTTAGGAAGTAGGACACAGGAAGGTCAGACTGTATTTCCCAAACCTCTAGGACAGAATAGAGTACACCAAGTGAAATAAAGTTCTCAGAAAGCCATTAGTGTTTGAAGAGGGAGAAATCAACTCAGTTGAATGATCACAAGGCTAGATTAATGATTAGCACTGGATTTTGGAGGACGGATTAGATGAGACAAAGAAAATGGAGAAGAGAGAGTTCCAGGTGGTAGGAGCAGACTGTGCCGTGGGAGGCCTTCAGTTTGGCTGAAATACAAGGTGCACATAGGGCAGAGTACATGGGGAACAAAGGGTGCAGAAATGAGTCCAAATTATATTTTAGAGGACCATGAAAGCTAGAGAGAAGCATACTTCTACAGGGCCCACAACTAGCTCTGGGCATTTAAAACATCAGTAGATTTCCTGTCTCTCTTTATAGACCACTCTGCTTCATTTCTGGGAGAAAACTTCACACACTATGGCAGCCGTCCATGAGAGCTTCAGAGGTTATCAACCTTATGAGTTCACCACCCTGAAGGTATGAAGGCTGGAGTGGCCATTAAAACACTTTATAAAAAGTCAAGATCTATTAAAGTATAAGCAATGTCTGTGACAATGAGCTTTATTATTTCAAGACCCCAAGTTCTAACAGGTCAGTCACTTACGTCTATAATCCTAGTTACTTAGGAAGCTGAGATCTGAGGGTTACAGTTTGAAACCAGCCTAGGAAGAAAAGTATATGTGAGACTCTTATCCAATAACCACCAAAAATCCAGAAGTGGAGCAGTGGCTCAAGTGATAGAGCACTAGCCTTGAGGGACAAAGCTAAGAGACAGCACCCAGGCACTAAGTTCAAGCCCCCTAGTATTGGCACGTGCGTGTGCACACATATGCGTGCACACGCGCGCACGCACACACACACACAGAATCATGCTCCTTGACAGAGTCTTTTACACTGCATCCCTATCAAATGCCATAATAACCCACTACATTCCACAGACGTTGAGCCTTAGTGCACACATTACAGGCAGGTGGATCTCTGGTGACCTCAAACCTTAGTTATTGGTCTTGCTCATTTAAAGTACTTGCTTGACTGCCTCAGTGAAGACTGTCCAAGTATCATAGAGTCAGTTTCTTTTAGATTTTGTGTTTTGGTATTATTAGAGATGGCATCGGGGCCTCATGCATGCCAGGCACCATTAACTATACCACCATTCCTATTTTTTAAATAGTCAATTCAGAAATACTTAAGAAAGTATAGTCTTTTCCTCTCTTCTGAAAAATATGTTATTCTGAGGATACCATCCAATATATAGTTGGATTTTTTTCCCATTACTATACAGTAATATTTTCCCACAGAAAAAACAACATGGCACTCAAGGACTTAACCACTCATAAAGAATATGGATGGGCACATTGTCTTATTCTCAATATTGAAACCAGATTGGAATTATTTTCTCTTTAGTGGTTATTGGATAAGAAAGCATATCAATAAGGAAGAGGTTTGGGGTTCCAAGAAGACTTCTTAGAATGGCAAGAGAACAATAGGATACTTTGTAACCAAGTCATATCTTTGAAGGAAAAATATCAAGCAAAAACTAGCTGAAGTTTGCCTTGAAATTGCCTTATTTTTCTGGAAATGTGTAAGTGTTTTGTACAACAATACATCAAAACATTAGAAAACTTTTTTTGCCTTAAAATGCTTCTTTGATTTTGAGGTATTTATGTCCCTGCAACTACAAAAGTACTAATCTTTATAGACCTTCCCTTAAATGAAGGTCCCAGAGGAATCCAAGAGAATTCACCTGTCCTGGGATGCACCTGACCTAGGACAGCTGGCCACGAACTTATTCTTCCTAATCCGCCTTGCCCCCGCGCATTGGTGCTCACTGACATGCTGCGTTGCAAATACATACTCTTATCAATTGTAAGCCCTGAAGAGGAAGGACCTTTTATTTCTTATTAGTCCTTCTTTATCCAGTCCAAACATTCTGCACACAATTAGTCAGCAGCTTTCGTCACTCAAGCAAAGTGTTATTATTGGTAGGGGCTGCATTTCTTCCCTGTGATCTGCTGCTTTCAGCACCTTCCGAAGTTGCCATCCTGGCCAAGGGAGAGTGGATAAAATCCTAACTTGCTGTTCACAATTATTTTCCCACCCTGAGCAGACTGTAGACTAACCTTTCATAAGGCATATTCTAGTCATCCGGTTTTATCTTGTATCTCGTAAAGAAGGTTGCTGTCTTCTGAAGGACAGTTCTACGTAACACAAGTTGTCTGGGTGAAAGATGAAATCGCACCTACCCTAAGAACAGTTCACAAGAACTTTATGAGTTTATTGCATATAAAGTACAACATAAATTCATGACATTGAAGTTGTGCCACAAGCATGGAAGAACCCATATGTGTGTCCCTGGCCTCCTGCGCTGAGGAAAATATGGCTCCTTAATTTTTGCCATGCTATTTTACCCTGCAGAGAGGATCAAGCTGATTATGTGAGAGGATTTCTGGGCAGTGAATTGAGTGAAAGTTTGACAGCCATGGCTCAGGATATAATTACAATTACTTTGAGCAGATGACTCACTATTACCTTTTATATCCCCAGAGCCTTCTTTAAATTATAGTTAAAACAATAGCGCATACTTTATTTATAATCTTAGTAGGAGTCATGTATCTGTTAATGTATAATGGTATTATAGTAATATTAAGCATCTATTAAGCATCAAATACACTATAGCTATTTATCTAGGTTTTCAGTATGACACACTAGTGTTTTCAAGCAGAAAATTAATTATTTTATATAGACTCCAAGATGACATAATCAAATCCTATTATACACTAGTCACTATTTGTTTTATAAATGGAGGTACTTG
The DNA here is from genome assembly GCF_024711535.1 of Dipodomys merriami. NCBI lineage: Eukaryota > Metazoa > Chordata > Mammalia > Rodentia > Heteromyidae > Dipodomys > Dipodomys merriami. The sequence goes on along the minus strand of NW_027206068.1, from coordinate 45,641,926 downwards.
CATATCAAATTGTCTGCCACCAAACATGAAAATAAAAACTATGAATGCCTTATATATCATGGTCAAGAATGAGGATATTTGAATTCCTTGTCCTCTTATGCCAACATTCTTTAAAAAATACATATCCTATATTCATAAGATTTTTATTTTATTAAGCTTTCTTTTAATACATGTAATTTGGGGATGGCACTGTCTACAATCATGGATATTTTGAAATTTAAATAAATGTTTTCAGGATTAATTTGTTCTCTGGGTTTACGTAAGCAAATAGCCCCTTAAATGCCTTTTGGGACTCTGACTGGAAAGAAAACATTGTCTTTGGAGAGAGTTGCCAAGCTCTGTTAATGAAAAGCAAGCCATTTGTTTTCTTTGCTTCAGGGTGTATTCTGAGTGTTGGTAATTGTGCCACTGCAGCTGTATTTCCTGACTGTTTGTTTTATGCTTGATGAAGGATGATAATTAATGTGTTAAACATTTGGTATATCCTGTTAAGAGGGGAACTTTTGCGGCTGAGTTACAGAGATGTATCTCATGCTGTTAAGTTCAAAGTTTTCTTCAAATGACTCGTTCTTTAAGAAGTACATAATAGGGTTGTTTTGCAGGTTTTTGGTTTTTGTTTTGATTTGTTTTGTGCCAGTACTCGGGCTTGAACTCTGGATCTAAGCACTATCCCTCAGCTTTTTCTCTCAAGGCTGATCCTCTACCAGTTGGGGCATGGCTCTACTTCTGGCTCTTTGATAGTTAATTGGAGATAAGTCTCATGGACTTTCTTACTCAGTCTGGCTTTCGACCTGTGATTCTCAGATCTCAGCCACCTGAGTTGTTAGGATTGCAGGCACCAGCACTCAGCTCATAAAAGGTTTTTTTACAGAATGATTACATTTCAGAAGCAAACTGAGCCTCTCCCTCATACAACCTGCAAAACTTCTAAGTGGTTGTTGTGATTTTGGGATTAAGTTATTGCATTGTTGCCTGGACATGATATGATTATATTGAATCTACCTATATGGACAAAATTCTTCATTATTTTATTTTTGTGATAGATTTTTGTAGCACTTGGCTATATGGAAAAAGCCTTGACACTTTAAAATATTTTTTAAGTAACCTGTAATTGTAACAACTCAGTTTTAAAGTGGAATTGCTGTTTTCTGATTGGTTTCCAATAAAAGAAGTACTCTCTTGATCTTATATTTCCAAACAACAAACACTGATTCCTTGCTACATACTTTGCATGAATTATCATTAAAGTATTAATTTTACACTGATTCTAAATCATCTGGGAATAATTTCACATGGTAGAAATTATCAAGTCCCAGGGATAGGAATAGAATGTTACTTTCCAGATCTTGGAAGCATTGTCCCTTTTTTGAGAGAGTAATTTAGACTAAGGGTTTAAAACATTTTTAAGGAACTAAATGAAATTCCATCTTATTAGGAGAGTAGTAGCCTGTCTTAAATTGCCAACCTTCGGATGTGGTTGTGTTTCCTTCATCCTTCTAGGATGTAACATACATTTCTCCATGGATGCAGAACAGGCACCAGCCCCAAAAGTTAGAAATAGCCTTTAAGAATCAATCAGAGGGCTGGGAAAGTGGCTCAGTGGTAGAGCACTTGCCTTGCATGCCTGAGGCCCTGGGTTCGATTCCTCAGCACCACATAAGCAAAAAGAAAAAAGCCGGAATGGCGCTGTGGCTCAAGTGGTAGAGTGCTAGCCTTGAGCTGAAGAGCTGAGGGACAGCGCCCAAGCCCAGAGTTCAGGCCCCACGACTGGACTCAAAAAAAAAAAAAAGAATCAAGCAGATTTTTCCTGGCAAACTCTATAAAGTTCTATTTGTGTCAGTGACCATTTCCTCCTCTGACAGGCTAGTGATGTGTTGAATTGGGCTTGTTTAGAAAGAAGTGGGGATTGGGTGATCAGTACTGGTGGACACACCCTCTGGAGACTGGTTGAGGGGGAGGCATATCTTTCTGCATTTGTATTTGTTTGTTTTGTTAGAGATAGGGTCTCATTGTGTAGCCCAAATGGCTTCCAGCTTTTGATCTTGCTATCCCAGCCTACCAAGTGCAGGGACAGATGTGCACCACCACAGCTCACTACATTTAGGGGTTGAGGGAGACTACTGGGGTCTAAACTTGCTAGGCATGCAGTGTACTGTTTAAGCTATGCTCTTTTTATGCTACTTGTTTTTTGAATAGTCTCAAATTATTCCTGGGCTAGCCAGGACCACGGTTCTATCCATACTTCCCATCCATCTGGTATGACAGGTGTGCACCATCATGCCCCAGGTCTTTTAGTGGTTGAGATGATGGAGTCTTAAGAACACTTTTTTTTTGGGGGGGGGGGCTGGGCTGCCTCACACCTCTGTCTTTTATCTCTGTCTCCCAAGCATCTGGGATTACAAGTATGAGTCACTGCATCCAGTGTCTATTTTTGCATTTTTAAAGACAGAGTGCTTGAATGCAGTGAAAAATGGCTAGTAGCAAAATACATTCCTGTGATGCAATCCAGTAGTATGGACAGAACACCAATTTTTTTTGTGTTCTCTGGTTCTAGGATAAAGCAAAACAAGTAAAGGCATAGCTCGGGAGCCAGCCAGATCTGGTTATGCCAGGTCTGCCATACATAGCTGTATGACAGTCGTGGTGAGAGAGGTGATGGTAATGAAAGTGTGGTGGGGGGGGGGTGGTGGTGGGGGTGGTGGTAAAGGTGGCAACAAGGTTGTTGAGATGGTAGTGTAAATGATAAGAGTGACCAGGAAGTGGTTAAGATGGGAGTGATGTGACATTCCTGGTGAAGGCTCCATTGACTTACGTAATAGATCCAGAAGTCAGCCATTGAGAGTAGACATACAGGACACATTATGAAGTAGCTTGGTTCAGTAGTCCGGTTTGAGTTACTGTCTTACCATTTTCATCTGAGACAGTTCGATTTATGTGAGTTTCATAAGCCAGGCTGAGAATGGAGTACCTAAGAAGTCTCAACCAGACCTGCCCAGAGGGTACCCAGCCCACTCCCTACTTGGCTTTCACAGACTCTCTGACAGCTCTGTTCCCAAACTTGTCCTACAACCCTGGGCCTGGCTTACACCGTTCCCACCAGGGAAGGAAGAGGGCTGGGCTCGCCTGCAAGCCAGAAAGGCAGGAGGCTTGCCATCTCTGCAACAGGGCTTCTTCTAACACATGCAATTTGGCTTTACAACTGGCTCTTGATCAGTGCCAAGATTTTTAACTCTAAGGAAACCTGAATTTGAAAACATAACTCTGAGCATGTTCAAAAATAACGGTTGAAACAGCTGTGCTCGCATTTCCGTTTTGCTCTCTTGTGGTGTAGGTCTCAGCTCTGTTATACAGAACATCATTTTTGAGACCCAAATGCTTTTGGCTTGAAAATTCAACAAAGCATACTTTTCTAAATTTTGTTTTTCTTAAAATTGGTGTGCCTAGCAGCTTTCTTCCCCCCACCTCCACATTTCTCAGTTAATCATTTGAACATTTCCCGACAGGTCAACATGGCTCTGTAGTTACTTGCTTTGAAAATAAAGCCATAATAGTTTTTATGAAAACTGGGTAAATATCCTCATGATTCTATTTTAGTGACTAGTCCCAACAAGGCAATTGCTCATGGCAAACATCCAGAATATCCTTTTAGACTTCAAATTTTCTCTGTGTGTCATTACTCTACAGGGCATTTAGCGAAGATTTTTGTTTTGTTTTGTTTTCCCAAACTACCCGGGGCCAAATCATTGGAAACAGCGATCTGGGATGCATCCAGGTCACTGGGGAGGATGGAATAATAGATGAGCTGACCAACGCCATCACTGAAATTTGAGGTGGTGTGGCTGACATTTGTTCATCCCTGCCTTATGGTGATTGGCATTAGTTCTCTAGGCAGCTGGTCACCCAGCCCTCATCCCAATGACATGGGTCTTTCCTTCTTCCAATTTTATTCTTTTAGGGGAAAGCAAAAATGTTACCACTGTGCCAGACCGTCTGCTAAGGGCCAATTGAAATAATGGCTAGGAGAGTTGGTCATACTAGATATGTGACTCTAATGTTCCCAAGTCAGTACTGTAATTAATAACACTGTTAGATTCAGCACGGACATACTGAAAGTACCATATTGTAGCCCCCAAATTAACTTCAGGATGTTAGATATCTTTGATCTTGTTCTCATTGTTTCAAATGAGTAAAGTGGACCTCAGAGAAGTCTAACGATTTGCCAAGGCCACATGCAGTGTGTGGTAGTTCTGGGGAAAAGTTTAGGCATTTTCCAACCTGCTATGCACTGTTTCCCACACTTACTTCTGGCTGTGAGGCAGGTGGGCAGGAGAAAGAAGTGCCACCTTTGAAAAGTACAACTATAAACTCCCAATTAAAATGAACACTTTGAAGTGTTTGTAGGTGGAAACTATAATTTCTCTGGCAGTCCCTCAGATACCTGGGAGCCCATGGGACTGCTCTCTTAGAAAGTGAATGGAATCTTTATTTCCTCAGCACTTCTCATTCAAAAGAGAGTTTAGGAAATGTCCTTGGCTTGGCTCTTCAAGACCTTTTCTTGATAAGTTATAGGATTTTAAAGACCTAGATTTAAATATTGCTTCTACTTATTTAAGGTTGAATGACCTGAAGCAAGTTACTTCACCTCTCTGAGTTTCCCATTCTATGTCAGGAAATCAGGCACACAGAGTTTATCCCTATTTTGTGAAAATTCAAAGAGAAGTTTAAACTGGGAGCCAGTGGCTCAAGCCTATAATCCTAGCTACTCAAGAGGCTGAGATCAAAGGATTGTGATTGGAAGCCAGTTTGGGCAGAAAAGTCCATAAGACTCTTATCTCCAATTAACCAATTCAACGCTAACCTTGAGCAAAAGAGCTCAGGGACAGCGCCCAGGTCCTGAGTTCAAGCCCCATGACTGGCCAAAAGGGGAAGAAGGAGAGATAGATGGGGGAGGGTAATAACTTCGGGATTTAGTATGAAAACGGAATACTGAAAATCAGACTCTCATTAAGATCTTTCTCAGTCAACCACACCAAAGCTTGTTTTAAGTGCTTATTATGAGCTTGATACTCTATAAAAGCATCCACTGTTTCTCTTCACAAATATCCCCCAAAAGGTATACTTGGCATACCTCCATTGTTCAGATAGGTAAACAGAGGAGCCAAAATCATATTCATATAACACCATTTGATTTATTTCCAATCACCATCTTTTTCCAGGACACCATGATACCTTCTCATTATCAATTTGCCATCCTATTTCAAAGTATAATATTGCGTGTTTTGCCTATCACTAGTGGCTTATGCCTGTAATCCTAGCTATTCAGGAGGCCAAAATTTGAGGATTGTGGTTTAAAGCCAACCCACTGGGGGAAAAAGTCTATGAGACTTTTATCCCTCAGTTAACCACCAAAAATGTGGAGCCATGGCTCAAATGGTAGAGCATTAGCCTTGAGCAAAAAGCTTATGGTCAAGGCCCCTCCCCTCCCACCTCTCTTCCCCCCACACACACAAAGATTGAATGTTGTACTTCTCATTATGATTACTTTTCTCTAATTTTGCCTGGGTTTTTGTTTATAGTACAATCCAAGATTACTTCTAGGGGCTGAGAATATGGCTTAGTGGTAGAGTGCTTGCCTGGCATGAATGAAGCCCTGGGTTCGATTCCTCAGCACCATGTAAATAGAAAAAAGCTGGAAGTGATGCTGTGGCTCAAGTGGTAGAGTGCTAGCCTTGAGCAAAAGAAGCTCAGGGATTAAAAAAAAAAGAAGAAGAAGCTCAGGGATAGTTCAAGCTCCAGGACTGGCAAATAAAAACAAAAAAAGATTACTCCTAGTCCTAGATTAATAGCCTTCCTAATATGGTGTCTTTCTATGTATCTGAGCGCCTGGCAGGAGTGGGGGAGAACATATGTGCTAAATGTCCGTGAATTGCATGGCTGGTATGCATTGTGGCCTCTGCTTTTTATTTCTCATGTGCTACTAATTATATAAACACAAACATATACACATCCAACTGAGTTCAGCAGCTTTGAACTATGCCTGCCTATTTTAAGCACTTTTATTTTCTTCTATTAACAATTATTTGGCACCTTTGTATGCATACGGTCTAATTAATGGAAAGTAGCATAAGAAAATTAAGTATCCTAATTAAAGATTAGAGGAAATGTTACTTAGTTGTCTGAGTTAGACATTAAATTTAGGTTATTAGCTTTGGCTGCTGGCCTTTTGTCTGAGAAATGTGTTTTGCTAAGTAGTTTTGCTCTCATTCAGATGCATGTAGCTGTTGCTTTTATTTTCCTAATACAGGAAGTAGTAACTCCCTTTATTATATTAAGCTGTTTCCGTTCTAAGACACTTCTGCAAGCTGGGTCTGCAGTTTCCTCTGTCAGGCCAATCTTATATATTGTGTGTTTGGTTCCTGAAACCATTTAAGCATTGATGGAAACTATTAGCATATCTGTGCAGCCTTCATAGAGAGAAATTACTTAGCCTAAAAACACTCTTTTACTCCATAGAGAACCTTTCCGTCTTAGATGATGCTGTGCGCTTTCTGCTATCACACATGATCTTCGCAGGCAATTTTAATACAGAGCCAAGAGGGCTTGGGGTTTCAAAATGAAATGCTTTGGAGTTTTCTTTTCTGGGCCTGGATTCAAATGTGGCTTCCATCAGCCAGTGACTGGAAATGGTTCCAACTGATAGCTGCTGCTTCAGTACAGAGGCCCCAGACCTCTTCTATTCATGTCTGAGCAGGTGTTTATGTCACACAGAAAATACTGTCACCTCTGACGTTTACGGATGATGTAGGATTAAAGGTTTTCAGATGACTGGTGGACTTCAAAATAATCTGAAGTATTCACCTCTTACCCCCTCTCCCACCCTTTAAGGTTTTAAGGTAGAGTGCTGTCTATCCTACAGAATGTCCGGTATCTGACTGTCACACCCAGGAACTAATTTGCCAGGAAGATGGGGAGCAAGATTTGCCCTCCATGACCTTCCAGCCTTCTCCTTAGCCTTCTTATAGTCTACCGTGTATACCATCTTTTGCAAGAAACAAGTTCCATGTGTGATGATGTTCTTTCCTTTCTGTTTAGAAGAGTATTTAGCCTTGTTAATTTGAGCTAAAAACTCTTGCTTCAAGAAATGATCCTTAAAAATGTCCTAAAATGTATCATGGTAATGGTTGCATAACTCAGTGAATATCTTATAAATTATTGATTTGTACTCTCCAGAAATGTTTGGATTTTTATGAGATGTAGGTTATATCTCAGTGAAACTACTGTGTGAGTATGTGAACATACACAGATTCTCCTTGATTCAGAATTGTAATATTTAATAAATAAGCTTACGTGCTCATATTAATTTTGCTTGAGGTTTTAAAATCTCCTCCATGTGATTCCCTTGAGCCTTTTAATTTCCTAGCCAAAAAGATCTTTTTTGTTTGTTTGTTTAACCTACCTACATCAGTTTATTAACCAACAAGCAAATATTGAACCCCTCTTGAGCTGCAGAAATCAAGTAGTTATAGGAATAATGGCGGTGCAGGAAGAGGAGTGATTGTCAGAGGAATTATTAATAATAAATTAAAGTAGCAATTGGAACTGCAGCCATTCTGTTGGGCAAGCACAATAGGATCTTAACTGTGATGGTGGTGACAGGGAGCCCACAATTGAGCCCCTGCTAATGGCCCAACTGGGGAAGGGCTTGAAAAGAAGGAATGAGTGGTTTACATTACAAAGGGATTGTCTGAGAGCTGCTCAAGTGTGGTCAGGAGGGGAGGTCAGGCTGGAGACAGCTAGGATGATAACCATGGAGCTGTCAAGAGCATCTTGAGGCTTTAGGCAAGGGCTGTGGCGGCTTGATGCAGCCTCTGAAGCAGACAAGTCCTAGCCCTGCCTGGGGTTGACTGTTAAAAATGGAACACAAGAGAAGATAATTGAGCAAACCTGGAGGCCTGGCTGGACTAGTGTCACAGAATCTAAAAGTGAATCCTGAGATTCACAGAACATTAGCCGCAAATACTCCCAGAGTTGGACCGGTCTGTGGGGAATAAGAATTCTTTAGTGTTTGTGTGTATAAATATTATACTGTGACTGGCAGATCAATTATACAGAGTATGTTCTTGACATTTGATGAACTGCTCATGACTATACATTTCTGAATCTCCCTTTCCTCTCTCACTCCTCCACTTTTTACCAGATGCTTTAAGATATATTTTAAAAAATCATGACTATCTGTAATCCATATACCTTGTCTCATATGTTCTAATACTGTCCTAGGTAGCATTTTTTTTCTCTTTCAGTCTAGGATACAAGCTGAGGATCATGTATAGCATTTAGTGTTTAGTCATTAGAGACAGAAACAGCAAAAGAGTGTGATGAAGCCAATGGGGCAAATATTCTCCTTGTGTGACCCTGCTGGCCTTTTTATCCCATCTCGTGAGACCTAGCCGCTGGCCAAGCACACCACAGTGCCCAGGGCATCCTCTTTGTTCCTCAAATAAACCACACTGTTCCAACCTTTGGGCCTTTGCATTTACGGTGCTCTCCTCTCTGAGAGTTACACAAGGCTGACTCTGTGTCAGTTAGCTCTCAGTTGAAGTGTCACTTCCAAGAGAAGACATCCTGTTCAATGAGATAATGACCCAGTCACTTTCCATCTCTGTATTTAAATTATCTATCTAGGTCCATCAAGAGCTGATAATTTTGTCTGTCTTGGTTGGTGCTCAAAAACTATTAGTTGAGTGAACATACTAACAAAATAGGGAGTCATTAAAAATGATAGGAATACCTTATAGATAGATATGTTTTAACTAAAATGTTTCAGAAATCTAATCAAAGGATATGTACTCAGAGAAAACCTTGATCCTACTTTAGAATATTGGTGCATTCATTTGCCAACAATTAATTCAACATTTTAATTTAATACTAAATGCTCAAGACATGCAATCATTCTATACTCCCCAGGTCTAATAATCTGACTATGAAAACCTATACAAATTCTATTGCTTAAGAAGAAATACAGAAGCTGGAAGCTGGTGGCTTACACCTGTAATCCTTGGTACTCAGGAGGCCGAAATTTGAGGCTCTCAGTTCAAAGCCAGCCCGGGTCAAATAGTCTGTGAGACTTAACCCCAATAAATTACTCAGAAAAGGCCAGAAGTGGTGCTGTGACTCAAGTGGTAGAGCATTAGCCTTGAGCACAAAGAGGCTTAGAGACAGAGTCCAGACTCTGAGTTCAAGCCCCAGGACCATGAAAATAAAAAGAGAGAGAGAGAGAGAAATACAATGTCTATAAAATACATAGATCTACTAATTCAATTTCTACCAATACTCTGAGCTCTTAAGAAAGAGAACTATATGAAAACAATTATCATTCTATGGAAATGGAATTATGAATATTTTTTACCTTTTATATTTTTCACAATTTTTCATTTGGTTCTGTTATTAATTAAAAAGTAGTTTTGAGAGAAAAACAATATGCGATAAATATGATTGGGTATTAATGAGATTGTAAAATGTTACTTGGAGTTCGAAGGAATTGGTTGCATTTGGCATGCTTAATAAAGCTCTGTGGAAAATTGTGGTAATTGATCTGTGCTTTAAAAAGACAGGACTTTTGAAGTTGCATAAAGAAAAGAAGGGAGCAACAAGCTCCCAGAAGACTGAAGAGACATTTCAGATTGAGAATCATAGTTCAGAATATCTTTTAGGTCAGCCAGATGAGTTTGTAGATTAAAAGTAGAAATAAATAAGGAACAATTATAATTTCTTGAAGTAAGAGTAGCATGAGGGCATGGGTGTTTTTGGAAAATTTAGTTCAGTATAGACTGAAACCACGCTGGCAATTAGCAGGGTAAGGTCTCTGTCCATCTGGTGTCCATGGCAGACTCCAAAGTCAGCCACAGCCCTACTCTGTGTGGACACAGCTTAACTGCATACTCACTCAGGCCTTAGCCAGCTATTACTCATCAATCTTAGTTTGCCATGAGATCTGCCAGTCTCTCAGTGTTATAAGTAGGAAATGAAACACATGAAGGAGGCAGACAGGTGAACGTCCAGAGGATGAAAATCTGCACTTTTAGTAGTCCTGAGAATAAAATAAGGATACATATCTTGAGATGTCTCCTTTGTATTTATAAATTTGTATTTTAATTAGGGCTGGAAATAGAGATTGTATGTGTGTGTGTGTGTGTGTGTGTGTGTGTGTGTGCTCGCACACGCGTATGTGTGTGTGCAACTCATTATACTTATCCAGCTGTTAAAGAAATATTTTTCCCTAGGTCTTTGTCAGTAGTATACAGTTTGTAGGAACTTGCTTTCAAATAATTATGTCTTAAAATATTTACTAAACCTTGAAAACAGTTTTAACTTCAACAAATGATGTGCCATAAGAAAAAAAAGACTGTTTTTAATCTAGAAATACTTAGATGCACCTGCTCTGTCCATTTGTGGGAGTTAAGTTGTCAGAATGTGTTAAGATACTATTTTGGGTTTTTTTAAAAAAGATTTTGTTTTCGGTTATTTTCGAAAGTGGTTTTTAAATTGCAAAACAGCAAACAAAATTAAAAATAAAATGGAATTGCCTCATCTTTAGTGGTGGAGGAAGCTTCTCCTCTTGTCAGTGTGTGGGCCGCAAGCAGAACAGAATGTTTATCTTAGCTACATGCTGAAGTTGGAAAATAAAGCTAGCAATAGCCAAAAGACCTTCTTTTGCACAACTTATCACAGAAGGGAAAACATAAATCTAGAGGCAACTCTACTCTCCTTTATAAGCTAGTATTTCTTGGATGGCCCTGAGAACATTGTTGCTTTGCTGTAGTAAATTGCATTTCTGTCCACTTGTTTGGTTTAAAGCCACCTCCCAAGACGTCTGACTCAAGGTTTGATTTCTGGGACCTGTGGCAGTGGAGTATTTTATTGGTAACTTTTCTCTTCCCCCCCCATCCCCTTTTTTCCTTTTCTTCTTTTTGTCTTTATCTTCTTCTACTTTTATCATTCCTGACTCATGATCAAGAGCTTACAAGACCCTATGAAGAAACTAGTGGAGAAAGAAGAAAAGAAGATTACCCAGCAGGAAGGCACAGGAGCATCAGTGCAGGAGCCCAGTCAGTAAGTCCCAGGCCTCTGCTCATGGCTTCCCACATCCTCACTGGCCAAGTCCATTCGAGTACTCCACCCAGAGTGACCATCCCCCTTCCTGAGAACCATGGCTGGTGGCCTCCAAAGTTTTCACACAGTCCCCCGCAGTGCCTGGCTCCCTGTCTTGTGTCTCAGCCCCCGATTTGTGGATTTATGAATCCTGTCTGGTCCTGTGGTCACTCCCACTCACAAGATGCTGTATTAGACAAGAAATCCCTGGCTTTTCTTGTAGAAGCTGGCAATTTAGGAAATTGCCTTGGTAATACACATCAGACTGAACTGTTAGCCTACAAAAATGCTGGGTTGTGACATTTTTGTCTTCACTGCTCAGACTGTTTTCTCCTCTGAGAATTGGAGAACAGGTCCCAGTGCAGGAAGTGACTGCCCCCCCCTCCACGCCTTACCTCTGTGTAAACAAAGCAGTCGCCTGGGTCATTAGAAACCTCCCTGTGAACTTTGCAACACCAATGGCACACAGTTCCTCACCCCATCCAACAAGAAGGAGGGTTAAATGTGAATTGGTGAATGCGTGTCATTTTTCTATGGCAATGTAATAGCTCACAGGAATGCGATTGCTGTTTGAACTGGCCTAGGAAAGCAAAATTGCCACTGACCTTGGCCCCTTTCACTATTACTTCTCTACACATCACAAAATTTAGATGACCATTTTATGATAGAAATAGACTTATATTGTTACCATACTTCTAAATAAAATTTCAGATATGTTTTTGTTCCATAGAAATATCTGCTACCAATATTAGCACTCTCTGTCTCTCCCTCTGTCTCTCTCTGTCTCTCTCTGTCTCTGTGTCTCTGTCTCTGTCTGTCTGTCTGTCTGTCTGTCTGTCTGTCTCTCTCTCTCTCTCTCTCTCTCTCTCTACCTCTCTATTCTCTCTACTCTCTTTCAGCAAATATTAGAAAATTCTCTAGCACAGAATGAAGACAAGTTCCCATTGTCTAACAAACTCCAAAATGTGATGTGGATCCAACCTGATTGGCTCTTTAAGGGAAATGTATTTAACTTATTCCTGATAAGAATAATAATGTTAGACATCCTTTAGTGAGCACCTACTAAGTTCTTCTAGGCCCAGTGCTAAATGTTCTGTGTAAGCAACTCATTCTCATGCTCACCCTGAATGTTCATTATAGGCATTTCCCCAGTATGTAAAGGCTGGAGGAGAGGCTTATGGATGTTAAGGGTCTGATCCATGTGTGGTAAAAGGCTGAGCCCAGAGTGAGGACCAACATCTTCTCTTTACCAAATGAGTTAATACAATCAAAATCAAGCACTCACCTTTACTCAAAGGGAACCAACCATAAGCTTCTCAACTTATTTTCAGATTTCAAGTGTTTTAGTAAATTATATTTAAAAGCTTAAAAGGCAAGTTATGACACAATCATAAACTAGCTCCTCTGGAGGCTGAGATCTGAGAATCCCAGTTCAAAGCCAGCCCAAGCAGACAAATCCAAGAGTCTCTGATTTCTGCTTACCCAAAAAAGCTGGAAGTAAAGATGTGGTTCAAATGGTAAAGTGCTAACCTTGAACAAAAAAGTGAGAACACAGGCATAGGCAGTAGAGTTCAAATACTAGTTCTGGAAAAACAAAAGCAGCAACAAAAAGCTCAAAAGGCAAGATAATTTAAAATGACAGTAAAAAAAAATTAAAGGAATTTTGTTTAGAAATATCAGGTAGAGATGATCTTGGTGCTAGAAAATATATACCGTGTAAATGATTCTATATTGATTGTTCTCTCTGCCCACTGTGTATGTTGCTGTAACTGTAATAATAGTTGTACTGAAAACTAACCATCGCATAAATATAACATTTGCAGAATGTGGTGGCTAACCTTTCTTTTTATTTTAAGATTAATTTCATTAGAAGATGAAAACCAGATCAACGAATCCTCCAGTTTTAAGAGTAAGTTGTGATTTTTCAGTTTGAAGTGAATACAATTTATGAAGTACAATTTGATACTCAGTAGTCCATTCATTTTCTTTTTTTAACAAATGCTTTCATTTGCAGTTGAGAAAAGACTGTATTAATTTATCCTACAGTTTCAAATGTAATTGTTTAAACATTAATGATGTCAGCCCTACAATAAACCCTATAGCATTACTGAGAGATGCTGTATATTTTGAAGCAGAAAAATGGCAGCCACCTTTCAGGGAGCAGCTATAAGTAGGACCTGAAGAAAGGTATTTCTTTCCACAACAGCTTATAAGGCTGCTGCCATTGCCTTGACCAGTCCTAACTGCCACATGTGCTGTGGAGATATTCTTAGGAAGATAACTTTGCTGTTACGTCAGACTGTGTAGACCTTAGGATTTGTAGGTTAGTGTTGGTCATTGTTAAAGAGGTCAATAAGACTCCAATTCTGCTCTGTCAGGTAGCTCTTCAGCCTGCTTGTAATTAGTGTTACCTGGTCTCGCAAGTGAACCCCAAGAAGGGGGGTCAAAGCATTAAAAAATGGCACAGTTTGAGGAGAAGGGCTTCCTGCTATGCTATCTCTTGTCTTTTGCACTGTCACATAAAGGGTGAGGGTAGATGAGAATCATGGTGCCAAAACTTTCACCCTCAGCCCCAAGACCCTCAGAGCTGCAGGGGAGCATTTTACAATTGTTGTGAACCCTCTTAAGCCAGGCTCTGCGGGGAACACATCCATCCTGCCCTGTGTAACCCTGTGCTTAGGCCGCCTTTTCACAAGATGGCAGGCTACAAAACAGGTGCTAGAACCTCCCCTCTCTACCATCCTCTTCTGTCCTGTCTTCCAAACCAACTGACACTTCCCCTACTCCATTCATCCATTTGCTTTTCTGATATCATCCTTTTAACAGAGAATAAAACAACAGGAAAAACAGAAGCAGCTCACTATTTTGCCTTCAGGGCCTGGCTTCCTGTCATCTGCTCCTGCTTGTGTGTGCCTTCAATACTCGTGGACTTGTCCATTTGTTCAGCAGATGTTCACTGAGGGCGTCCTCTGCCAGGCACGGCACTGGGCTCCAGGCAGATAGTGGTGCCACACATATATTCAGATCCTTCCAGGATGGTGCTCACAGTCAAAAGGAGAAGCAGATGGTAACCTAATAATCACACAGTCAGGCAACTCCAACTTTGGAGAGAGTTACCCCGGGAAAGTACAGGGCTCTGAGCCTCACCTGTTTTAAGGGATGGGGCAAAAGCTAAACCCCAGTTCTATTACAAGATTGTCATTGCAAAAGAAGCAGCCTAGGCAATAGTTTGTGAGCTAGGAAGGATCAACCAAAAGTCAGAAGAGCTACATTGTGGAGCACAAGAAGAGAACAAGTTGTGGAGAGGCTGGCTCTAATCTTACTACAGGCCATGGAAGAGCTCTGTCTATATAGATCTAAGCCTCTACCCTCTATGTCCCTCAGTGAGCCTACATGTGAATCATAAGTGTTTGGGAAATCAGGGTTACTGGACAGAATAAATTTAGTTCTGTGTGGGATAAAAAGGTAAACTCTAGTTGATAATTGTATACAAGTTACAAATCTCTGTATATTTTACAACATATGCATATACAGGAGAAAATGCCTACTTTCTCTTTCCTTGTACAGTATAATTGGGTGTGGTGTGTGCATCACATTTTAAGATTGTAAATATGACTGTCACCTTGTTTTAAATGCATATATACACAGGATAGAATCTAGTATACTGAAATGGCCTCTGCCTTTTATTCTGTGACCTATAGGAAGTCTAATTAACGCATGAGCAAACCAAATTTTAAGGCTGTTCTATTGTATGAATATACATGTGTGTTGATACACACACAATTTTTTTACTTTAGAGCAGATTTAGTTCACAGCATAATCGAATGCAAGGCAGAGATTTCCCATGTACTTCGTGAGCCCACAGATGAATAAACTCTGCTTCTGTCTCATCCTATACCAGCATATGGTATATTTGTTAGAATCCATGAGCCTAGGGTTCATTCTTGGTGTTGTATATTTTATGTGTATTAAAATGTAAAATGATGTGTCCATACCATTATAGCGTCATAGGAAATGTTTCCCCTGCCTTCCGGTGCCCCATGCTTCACCTGTTCCTCTCACCCTCCCCCAGGCCCTGGTCTTTCCACTGTTTCCATATTTTTGCCTTTCCCAGTATGTCATATTCATCCTTTTCAAACTGGTTTCTTTCATTAAATAGTCAGTTATTTCCATTTTAACCAGGTCTATAAAGTTAAAGGTTATTATCAATATCATTATAGTCAGGAGACTTGTTGGTCTGCATCACATAAATTTCTGAGATATCTACCAGACAAAGCACAGATTCAGGGATAATTTTGCCTTCATTGAGAGCTAACTGGAATCAACCATATTCTTCTTCTGCATGAGTGAATTTTTGGATGCTTTCTTGTCCTGAAGCTGTATATCTACCCCACACTGCAATCCTATATGAATATGAACCCAATCAAAGTCACTGATAACCAATTACATATGTTATATTACAGCTGAAGATAGAAAAAATATTTTATCTGCCATAGACAAAAGCTCTACATATGATTCTTGTTCAGGTAATCTAGATTGAGGAAAATAATCCATTTTAATAATTTAACTCAAATTCCATAGGAAATGAAACTAACTCCTAATTCCTTTTTTTTCCTCTTCTCTAAAGGACCTATAAATGAACTATTAGACATGAAACCTGAGGACGGAGGTAAGAGTTACACATTTCTTTAAAGTTAATAATCTGTTTAATTTCAAATTCCTTTTTTACATGCAAGAATGCAGTATTTATTGTTTTAATAGCTTTGCATTTGTAAGCAAAACACTTTTAGGTGAAAGTCCTTATAAATGACCTTAAAGGGCTGGGAATGTGGCTTAGTGGTAGTGTGCTTGCCCTGCATACATGAAGCCCTGGGTTTGAGTCCTCAGTACCATATAAGCAGAAAAAGCCAGAAGTGGCACTGTGGCTTGAGTGGAAGAGTGCTAGCCTTGAACAAAAGAAGCTCAGGGACAGTGCCCAGGCCCTGAGTTCAAGTGCGAGGACTGGCCAAAAAAAATTAAATAAATAAAATAATACCCTTAAATATGCACAGGCACATTTTAGTATGTCTAGTGTCTGTTATTGTTACTATATTTAATTTCATAATGTTCAAACTACCAAAGTTAAAAATTGTGCTAAAAGTCATTTAATGGTAGGAAAAATGACTTTCTGAATAAGATAGATATGAATTTGAATTCTGATTCTATCATAAATGGCCAATATGTAAACCTCCTAAACCTTAGTTGTTTGTGTTTATCAAGTGCAACAGAAGCAACAGTTTTGCTGGGTTATTGTCAGGATTGGAGAATGGATATGTAAAGGATATTTTGTGGTTTCTGACCATTCTTGAAATGGTGACCGGTACAGACAACAACAATGTTGAATAAATGGTTTACTGTGCTAAATTGTGAAATTTGGGAGGAGACTTTTTCTAAGTCCTCGCTAAGTTCATCAGACCTAAAAATTCCTCATTGAAGGTCTCCTCAAAGAGAATCCAGAGCCATGGGTGAGACATATGTGGTGCTTTGTGATCCAAAAAAACTGAGGGAATTCAGCTTGATCAGAGCCTTTGCTCCCCATCATACCAGTGGTTTCCTTTTAGTTTAATTTACCAAGAATTCAAAATACCTTTGTAATTCTGAACCAAACATCAGAGCATCCCTATGCTGGTGACTGACATTCTGCTCTGGTCATATGGATTTCTTACAGAAGAGAAACTGGCCAAAACCACCTTGTGGGACTCAGTTAACTAGAACATGACTCAACTCAGTCTAAGCTTAATATGTCTTTTAGGCAGACTTTATGTCATAGTGACAGATACCTGAAAGAAACAATTCAGAGGAGGAAAGATTTACTTTGGCTCTTGCTTTCCGAAGTTTTAGTGTATGGTTGGCTGGCTCCACTGCTCTTAGGCTTGTGGCAAGGCAGAAACATGAGGAAGGGCATGGCAGAGGAAAGCTGCTCACCTCATGGCTGCCAAGAAGCAAAGAGAAATAACAGGAAAGAGCAAGAGCCAAGACATACCAATCAAAGGAACACCTTCAGCGACTCACTTCCTCCAGCTAAGCCCCAATTTCCATAGTTCTACAACCTCTCAATTGTCTACTCAGATTTTTAACCCATCAATGGATTAAACCATTGATTAGGTCAGAACCCTTCTTTTCTAGAAATGCCTTCACAGATACACACAGAGGTGTGCTTTACCAAACTCCTAAGCATTTTTCAATCTAATCAACATAAACAACATCATAATATGGATTTAATTGACAGTATGAGAGGAAGAAAGTATTTGGCAAATAGAAGACAATTATTATTAAAGACTTTTTAAAGGGCAATGTTACCACACTTTGGCATTAACTTTCCAGGATTTAGGAAGATAAACTTGAGAGCAGAAATCTGCTTTTCTTATTAATAATATTATTGCCAACTGAATACCATGCAATATTTCATGAATATCTGCACATTTCAACAAAATAAGTAGCCAGGCACTGGTGGCTCAGACCTATAATCGTAGGTACTCAGGAGGCCAAGATTGGAGAATCATGGTTCAAAGCCAGCTTGGGCAAGAACGTCTATGAGACTCTTACCTCCAGTTAGCAGAAAAACCTGAAAATGGCATTATGGCTCAAGTGGTAGAGTGCTAGCCTTGACCAAAAGGAACCCAGGGACATCACCCCGGCCCAGATTTCAAGTACCTAGAAAAAAAAAAGAGTTTTCTGTAAATATGGATTTTATACTAGATAGTAAAATGAACAAGTAAGCAGTTAATAAAGATTGCTATACATGGCCTCCATTTTTAAATTGTTATTATAAGATGATGTACAAAGGAATTATAGTTACATAAGTCAGGTAATACGTGTATTTCATTTGGACATTGTCACCCTTCATGGCCTATATATTTTTTTTTTTTTTGGTCCAGTCGTGGGGCCTGAACTCTGGGCCTGGGCATTGTCCCTCAGCTCTTCAGCTCAAGGCTAGCACTCTACCACTTGAGCCACAGCGCCACTCCCGGCTTTTTTCTTTTTGCTTATGTGGTGGTGAGGAATTGAACCCAGGGCCTCATGCATGCAAGGCAAGCACTCTACCACTGAGCCACCTTCCAAGCCCCCTATGGCCTATATTTTTACAAAAATGTTTATCCCTTGGTTTTGGCATATTTTAATGGAATATGGATTTCTTACAAATTATGTTTGAAGTAGGGAAATATTTTAATCCTACCAAAATGATAATATCACTATCCAGTTTCAGCCACTATTAACATTTAACAAATGTGTTTATAATCATATGTATACTTCAGCTTATTTCCATGGTTAGGTTGATACTCATCCTAATCCCTAATCTTTTTTAATAATATTTTTTATTGTAAAGATACTGTACAGAGGGGTTACAGTTACTTGAGTAAGGTAATGAGTACATTTCCTATCGAGCATTGTTACCCCCTCCTTTGTTTTTCTCCTACCATCCCTTACCTCCCCACCCCCCCAACTCTTCCCTCCCCCCACCAAAGTTGTAAAGTTCATTTTCAAAATAGTGTCTTGTATATCTCATTTTTACAATGGGTCAACCTGTATCCTCATTTCAGCATTTTGTTATTTCCCTTCCCCTCCCCAAATTAGACAAATGTATATACAAGATACAGGCACTGGAATCAAATACAGTGAAAACAGGGGTTACACCATGGGGGAAGAACATACAAGACAAAAAAATCACATAGTACGTTATAAGTACATTATTAAAACAACAGCAAGAAAGAGAAAACCTCTTGTGTCCCTATTTTGGGGTTCATTTTGCTTAGCATCATCTTATATGGTCATGTGTACATAGCTCTTGGCCTTTTCTGCTTGTCCTAGACATATGCTAGTTATTGCTGATAAGGGAAACCATGGGACTTATGTTTCTTTGGGCCTGGCTTACTTCACTTAATATAATTTTTTCGAAGTTTTTCCATTTTCTAACAAATGGAGCGGTGTCAATCCTTTCTGATGGAGGCATAGAATTCCATTGTGTGTGTGTGTGTGTGTGTGTGTGTGTGTGTGTGTGTGTGTGTGTGTGTGTGTGTGTGTGTGTGTGTGTGTGTGTGTGTGTATCACATTTTCTTGATCCATTGATCTACTGAGGGGCATCTGGGTTGGTTCCATATTTTAGCTATGGTAAATAATACTGCCTAATCCCTAATCTTGTCTATATAATTAGTTATTTGATTTTTTATCACCCTATTTAACTTATTAATTTCTTAAATAGGTGGTACATTTATATGGATTTTAAAAAATAAGGTTATTATAAAAAGAAAAAACTTGGAGAGCTAGTTCAAGTGGTAGAGTATCTGTCTAGTTAGCAAGAGGTGTTGAGTTTAAAACTCCATCCTGACAAACAAATTCTCGTTCTTGTTCCTGTTCCCTAACCCCTCTCATATTTTGATATTCATGTCCCCCAGGATAGCCTTCTAAAGATTCCATACTCAGATACTGCAAATAGTTGATGTTCTCCTGTTTCTTTTCCCTCCCTTCCAAAATTAAAAAAAAAATCATGGCTTTTAACATGGATATTTAATTTCCATTTGGTAGTAATGGTATGACACTAACCCAGTAAACCACAATTCTTCACAGAATTAAATACAACTGTCTGACATAATTGGCTTACTTTCATAACCTTTCTCAGTAGCATGGGCCAAGATAGGTTGGAGTAACATTGACATCTTCCAACACATTTACAATGTCTTTTCTATCTCATTGCTTATAGTTACCATCTTTTGTTAGTCTTGTAGAATAGCAACTTGTGTCTTTGCAGAGAATTTAAAGATCTAGATCTGAATGTGTTCTCCCATTAACATGCTTGTTCTTGGGCAGAATAATGGAGTTACAAATCTTGTCCCCTAAGTACAGTGTCACGCACTATGTCCTTTCCCTTTACCCCTGCCCTTTATCCTCTGTCGGTTTGAGCAGTACTTCCCCACTCAGAGCCTCTTCTGAATTAAATATTAATGCAGCTAGTAGAAATAGTAGAAATATGCTTTCCTATTGCATAGGGAACTAGTGACTGAAGACAATACTCATTAATTTGTTGGCTTTGAAATGTGTGCCCTTTGGAAAGCTGCCAGAGAGCCCAAATCCTGAATTGAAATACTGATTATAATATGTAAAACATAGTCAGAGAAATAAAAAGAGCTTAATCCAGGGATGGTTGACTTTATAGGACGTGCAGCCTATAAACTCTGGCTCCCTGCTGCTTGCAGGCCTGGTTACTCCCAGTGGTAATTCTTTTGAACAGTAATGGCTAAGCTGGAGTACCATGTTATCACAAAGCAAACCACTTATGACAACAGGAACCAGTGTCCAGAAAATCACTCCAATCCACTGTCATAATGAAATTCACTTTCTTCTACTAAATGGCAATGTAATGGAAACCCACATTTGAGTATAGTTTATAAAAAAAAAAAAAACATTTTACGTGAAATAAAACAGTACATTTTGAGATACTTGAAAGTGGCACTGAATTTTCCTGCGACCACATGTGACGATTCTACTTCAATTCATGAGTTATATAACATGTACAGGTCTTTGTGTTCCTTCAAATTAGACCAAGAAAAATAACATATAACTGAACAAAAAAAATGTTAGCATAAAACAGACAAGAATTCAATGGACTCACCAAGTACCAGTGGCTCATCCCTATAATCCTGCTACTCAGGAGGGTGAGATACACAGAATCACAGTTTTAAGCCAGCCCAGGCAGAAAATTCCTAAATAACCAGCAAAATAGCAGGGCTGGAGGTGTAGCTGGAATGGTAGAATACAAGCTGAGCAAGCAAGACAAGCAAGCAAGGTCCTGAGTATAGCCAGTGCCAGAAAAAAAAAAAAAAGAAGGAAAAAAGAAAAGATGAACTTAACTCACCTAAGTCTTATCACTTTTTCTTACTCAAAAGATCCTTCTCTAGAACAAGGTTATCTAAGCCAATTAAAATGTTTTCTTGTCTAGAGTACAATAACATATTTGTCTTCTATGACTTCCTTGGTTACTATTTGTAAATTCAAATACTGACTATGGATCAAATGACAGCTCATTCAGCGTCCAGAGATCTGGGTGTAAACCTTTAGCCCAGAGCAACTAAACCCTGTTACCTCCCCAGTTGACTGGCTCCTCCTGAGCCATTCAGACCTGGCCCCTGAAGTCAGCCATATATTCAGGCTAAGGCTAGATTGCTTCCTACTTGTAAGTGATACTTATTTCCTTATATATGTTCATAAACTTTTCCTCCTTCTGCCTCACAGTATTCTCAGATGTGCTACTAGCTGTGATTCTTTTCATGAAACACGTTTTTCCCTGGTACTGGGGCTGGAAACTCATTTCTTATATTGCTAAGTAAGTACTCTACTACTGAGCCACATCCCTCACCCAGTAATGATATACTTTTAAAATCAAATACTGTACTTAAACATCATGCAGCCAGACTGAAGTATTCTATGTAGATTTGTCCCTAAAAAGATGAAGCCCTTCCCCAGATTTCACATTTTTCTCAGTAAGATTGCTAAAATCTAATACTGAAATGAGAGAGCAGAAACTTAAGAACCGTCAACAAGCATTTTGGATTTTTGTTTTGTTGTTGTTATTTTTAGAGACAACATAATTGAGTTGTTGTTGTTTTCAAAGAGTTGGTAGGAATGAGAGATGCCTTCTCCCTACCCCATCTGTTCCTGTTATAATTTGTGTCTTTTTTTTCTTTCTTTACTTTTCTTTTTTTTTAACAGGAGGGAGTTTTTAGAAGTAGCATTCTTGAATTCTGAAAAAGTACAGTTTGTTACCAGAGCTTTGTGTGATGTAAAGTATTTTTCTGGTTAGCCATTTTTGTGAGGTGGTTTCCTCCCCTCTTCCCCTACTCTCGACTGGGTGAGGGGAGGATTGGGTTGGTGTTTGGGGTTTCATCTATGCTGTGGGGCATGTGGCCTTTAAGATTAGTCATCCTGTGGGGAGTAGAGGCTGGGGAGAAACCCAAAGGAGGGAGTCTTCCTGTTTCACACATAGTGGAGGTAAATTAAGTGACATTTATCTGTTGTCTTCCCTGTGCTCTTTTATTTTCAGTCTATAAGTGTGTCTTCTGCGTTCCTAATTTATGCTGAGGTCATGAAATTCAGTATGATCTAAAAAATACTAATCTGAGTTGTCACCCATTTCCTACACACTGCTCAAACTTCAGAGCTTCCTCTGTGTTTAAGTTTTCCCCAGACAGAACTCACTGTTTAAGGATCAGTTCTTCTAGGAAATGTTTTCCTAAGTCCAAGGCCATGGGCTGGGCTGCTTATTTTAGAGTCCTGGGCAGTGCGTGGGGAGTGGATCTGCTTTTCCAGCAGCAGAATGCAGCCTTGGTGCCTGCACCTTGTGGTGCCGCTTTCGGAGCCCTCTGGCCTTAGAAGGCTTCAGGGCAAAACACCAAAGCCACTATATTCGTTTGAGATCTTAAATACTTTTTATTCTGTGTTAGTTCATGTATGAGATCCTAAAAAGTTTCTGAAGTAAAGATGACTTGAAAAATAAAAAACACCTTAGGTCTGGTTTCCAACCAGATTCTCCATAACTAATAAATAATAAGATGTTGGGTGTAATTTTTTCTTATCTGTAAAATAAGTTGGCGGCAACAGTCTCTAAAATCCCTTTTGATTAGGAGAAAGCAGATTCCCAGGCAGGAAGGTATATGTGAGCAATGGTAAGCAAGGGACCTTTGCTGAAATGTGGACTTCCTGGATGGTGATGTTTGATAGGTGGCTGGAAGAGCTGCATTAGAACTTGGCTGTACAAACTGTGCCCTCCCCCCTTCACGTGGTGGCTCATGCCTGTAATCCTAGCTACTCAGGAGGCTGACATCTGAGGATCATGGTTCAAAGCCAGCCCAGGCAGGAAAGTCCGTGAGACTCTTATCTCCAATAAACCACTAGAAAACTGGAAGTGGTGCTGTGGCTCAAGCAGTAGAGCACTTGCCTTGAGCTGAAGAGCACAGGGACAGGGCCCAAGCCCAGAGTTCAAGCCCCATGACCGACTTTAAAAAAACAAATAATAACAAAAAAAATAACTTGACTGTACAGATTCTGAATACTACTCTCAGGAGAGTTAGTGTTCAATTGTCCAGTGGGGCACCCATGGAAGCATTTTGAGTAATAATTGCAGCTTAACTGAGCAGAGGAACATGATAGAAGGCAACTTCCCCCACCCCCAAGAAGGATTCGTTATTAGCGTAGGAATGTGGAATTGAAGGCAGAGATTTGGGGAACCATGAGAATAGATAGATAGTTTTTTGGAAGAAGCCATGAAAGGGAGATGTGACAGTTTAGGATACAATGTTAAGAGCCAGTAGAGTCGGAAGAGGTGCTGAGAAGGTACTGTCAAGGTCATTGAAGGCCATCCAAGAGAGCCACTGCACGGACAACATTTTTGGAGCAAGCCAGCAGTGCAAAATGTTACAGAAGTTGAAGCCTGAAGAAAGGGAGTTGAAACCGGCCTTTGGTGTCTCATCTAAACCTGTAAGACAACCACTTCATTGTGATGTGGGGGCAGGAACTTAATTCCAAGCAGATGAGGAAAAAAAAGTAGAACATGTGGCTGGGGAAGGAAGAGGAAACCAGAACAGTAACTTGAAAGGGCAAGAGAAGCACAGCAGAATGTAATGAAGGTGGACTGTTGTTAGAATGTGCATGCTCAGGCCAGAGAAAGAAATGTTGGGAAATGAAAGAGTAAAGATGCTGGAGTTGAATAATGGTATGTGGACAGAGAGTGCCAGAAGGAGAGGGTACAGAGGAGGCTAACTCAGAAAGGCAGATAAAATGCATGAAGGGCTAGTGAGAATATGGGTGCATCATGTCTGTTGGTCGTTACTTTTACAGTAGCATCTGTAGTTGATTATCTGACAAGAAAGTAAACATGGAAACCTGGGAAATACCTACAAAGAGAACAAAGAGGCTCTGAGGAGCATCTGCAGGGTTGACTTTGCTCATTCTTTAAGCCAAAAGCAGAATGAGAGTGTCCCACAAACCAATAATAATCTTTGTCTCCATGGCTGAAACCTCTGATATGTAGTTTTTCCTAAGAGTTCTCTCAAGCAGCTTGTCATATCTCTCTGTGTAAGTCTTCATTTTCTGTCAGTGGAGTTTAATAATTTTCAAAGAAAAAGATAGCATGATTTGATTCTCAAGCACCTACTGACATAGAGTTATGTCTCAAGTCTTGACTTGTCTGGTTACAGACCTAAGCCTGTCCTTTTCTACATGTAATTAAGCTTTTCTTACAAGTTATATATAGTAATTTCAGGCATCTTAATTATCGGTGTAATAATTGGGAGGTTTCTGTGTTTTATGGTTCAAGTCAGTGCCAGTTTCATTGAGTTTAGCTAAGTAATAAGTTCTCTTAGAAGAGCAGACCTTTACTGTGCAGTCTGTTTTAACTCTCAGATAATTGAGATGCTAAATAATAGACCACATTCAATGGCTGACCTGATGATAAGCAAAATCTGTATCAAGAATTAGCTATCAAGAGTATGGATTCCTTTTACTTTGTGTGACTAAATAGATGAGTTTGATGGGATACAGTATTAGTCAGGAATCTTTTGGTTCCAAGGATAGAAACCTGTCTTGTTACAAGCTTTTTTAAGGGTATTAGTCCATGTAACTAACCACACACAGCTATAGATTGGCTTTAATCAAGACTAGATCCAAGAGCTTAGACAGTGTTGTTAAGATTCTGTCTCCAGAGCCAGCTACCAGTGGCTCATACTTGTAATCCTAGCTACTCAAGAGGCTGAGATCTGAGTATTGCAGTTCAAAGTCAGCCTGGACAAGAAAGTCAATGAGACACTTAACATCAGTGAATCACTGTGTCCCAAGAGGTAGGGCACTATCATTGAGCACAAAAGCTCAACAACACTTAGGCCCTGGGTTCAACCCCAGGATTGGCTCAGAAAACAAATTCTTTTTTTTTTTAATTTTATTTTATTTTATTTGTGAACATACTGTACAGAGGGGTTACAATTGCATGGGCAGGATAATGCGTACATTTCTTACCAAGCACTGCAGCATCCTCCTTTGTTTACCCTTCACATCACTTCCCAGCCTCCCCCCTCCCCCCCCAATCCCCATCCTTCTCCTTCCCCCGCTTCCCCCCCCCTCCCCGCACCGACGTTGTAAAGCTCATTTTGGACATGACAACTTGTACTTCTCATTGTTGCAACAGGTCCACCTGTATCCTTAAACAACTGGTTTTTCCCCATCTCCTCAACAAGTTATACTGACATCAAATATACTGAAAGCAGGGGTTATACTATGGGGGAGGGACATACAAAGCAACAAAGAGATAATCTTATAGATGCATGAGAAACACATGCATGAAAGAAAAAAACATTAAAATACATATCTAAGGGTTCATTTTCCTGACATCACATTATCTGACCTTTTCTACTTGACTCATACATATACTAGATATTGCAAATAAGGGAAACCATGGGACCTATGTTTCTTTGGGCCTGGCTTACTTCACTTAATATAATTTTTTCCAAGTTTTTCCATTTCCTAACAAATGGGGCAATGTCATTCTTTCTGATGGAGGCATAGAATTCCATTGTGTATATATACCACATTTTCTTGATCCATTCATCTACTGAGGGGCATCTGGGTTGGTTCCATATCTTAGCTATGGTAAATAATGCTGCAACAAACATAGTTGTGCTGGTAGCTTTAGTGTGGTCTTGTTTGTAAACATTTGGGTAAATGCCCAAAAGTGGGATTGCTGGGTCATAGGGGAGTTCTATGTGAAGTCTTTTGAGGAACTTCCATACTGCCAGAAAACAAATTCTATCTGTAGCTCTTCAAGTTGTTTCTGTCTGTGTATTGTCTATTTTCACTCGAAGCCTCTAATTTGTATCTTTGGATCCTGAAATCCCAAAGAAAGAGAGTCTCTCTTCCATTGTTTCCATATAGCAAATTCAGGGAAGCCTCCAGCACATGCCCATCCCTCAGCTAGTCATGTGGCCTGAGAAATGGGGGATGCTGACCTGCCACGGCCACATAGCCACTTGGGTAGAAGGGATTCTAAGACCTATCTTGCAAGGAGTACATGGAAAAGGTGTTTTTGCTAAGCTGAGGTGTATTCTAAATACCCTAGCGCAAAAGCTAAACAATAGAAATAAAGATAGAACTTTTATAGACTGTGGTTATTTTTGAAGGACTCCAGTATCATTTGCTGTCACATGTATTCATGGTGCTCTTCTCTGGATAGGCACCTAGATTCCAGCAGTGAGGCTTCCCCCAGGGCTGGACTTTACAAAGGACCGAAGGCCCACAGTCTGAAGACACTACAGAAGGAACACAAATCACCCCTAGGGCTCACTAGAAGCCATCCTCTTAGGATCTGCTCATTGATTTGAACTGGTTCCAGTTAAGTGGGTTTGGTTTGCTCTTCATCTGGTTTCATTCAAGACAGAAAGTAAACCATAAGAGGGGGGTTGGGGCATCACAGTCCTACCTGAAATGAGGAAGCATAGAGACCAGAAGGGTTCACCTAAGAGATGGAAGGAGAGGATGCACAAACACATGGACCCAGGATACGACTCACATAGCTGCTTCCTGCGTGTGCACAGGAGGGCTGCCTGTGCAACCTTGCCAGCCCTGCCTTCCACACTATGCATAGCCTGGGGTGGTTTCTGTGCTACCCTTTTCCTCCAGCACTGTCTTAGTAGAAGCCTCTTTACAACGCCATTTTCCTCATCTTCTCACCCCTAGGCTATGTCTCCGTAAAAATGTCTTTGATAACACAAACAATAAAAAAATTCTTAAATTAGACAGTCGCCTGATTAAAGTGATGTTTTGCCACTATTTTAAAACCACAGTGATATAAGTGACTAGACTTTTCTCCCCTCCCTGATTTATAGCCAGTCTGCTTGGCACATCAAAAATCCCCTTAATCTTTAGATCTTTATGTAACGTGGGTGAAAATAGATGTAGTGAAGCAGACACCACCACAAAGCTGTATTTTTTAAGCCTTCATTACTAGTTATTGTAAATATATGTGTGTATTTGAGGAAAACATGATCATCTCACTTAACATGACAGAATTATAGTATAACTCCAAAAAAGTATGAAACATGATTTTTTTCCCTCACCCCACGGGCTTAAGAATAAAAATGTTTACAGTTTGCAAGTGGCAGTTAAATACCACTGCAAATGATAAAATAAAAATGGTTAATACTATCAGTTCTTGGCTCTCAAAGTACGTCAAAAACTCAGTGAAAGGGTCAGCTACAAGATTTCTAAAAGCAATGTCCCCATTCTGCTTATATTTGATACACAATATTGTGTCCATATTCATATAAGAGGATGATCTCTTCCTTGAAGCTTCCTTCCACGTAGCAATGAGTATTAAAGTGTTCTTTTAGTCTTGGTAATAAAACTTCAAGGTGGGCCTCAGCGATGCTATAACTTTAGAGATGAGAACATGGAGGCTTGGTGGGGATGATCTCTATACAGCACGGAAGAATTGCCTGGAGATACCCTTGAGTTCTGGTGCCCATTTTCTACCATCCGTGCTAGGTCCTGGCATATGAAGCTTCCAATCCAGATCAACCCTTACTTTACCTTCATTTCCCTGTTACTCTCTCACTACTACCTTCAACTACCCAGACCTACCCACCTTCCTTGGCTTCCTACAGCTGTGTTTCAGCCAAGTTGCCTGTCTTCGGGCATTGCTGGGCCTCCGAACACATTCCCCTGGGCAAGGGTGTGGTGAGCTTTTCTCCTCAGCCTGGGTGGCAGGAAGGGCTGCCACCTGGTGTGTTGGCTGCTACAGGCCAGGCCGTGTGGATTGAGGGCTTGTGTGGGAAGATTCGGGAAGCTTTACAAAAAAGGAACTAAGATCTCCAACAAGCTTTCAATCAATCCTGGCTTTCTTTCAGATCTGAGAAATGTTTTGGTAAAATCTGCTGTTTATGTTAAGGAAAAACCCACACCCTAGAACTTTTCAGGACAGTTCATTGTAATCGAATGCTGCTGAGTAACTGGGATGACTTTGGAGGAAAGGGCACCAAGGAATGTGACATTAATTTCAATTCTGAAATCTGTCAGAAAGACTATAATGGAGCCAGGCACTGTGATGGCTCATGCCTATAATCCTAGCTACTAAGGAGGCAAAGATCTGGGGATCAAAGTTCAAAGCCAAGTTGAGCAGAAAAGCCCATGAGATACTTATCTCCAATTAAGTAGCAAAAAGCTGGAGGTAGAAGTGTGGCTCAAGTGTTAGCCTTGAGCAAAAAAGCCAAGTTGGAGTGCAAGGCTCTGAGTTTAAGCACCAGTACCTGCACACACACACACACACACACACACACACACACACACACACACACACACACACACACACACACACACACACACACACACACACACACACACACACACATACACACACACACACACAAAAGCAAGGAAAGAAAAAGAGGTTATAATGGGATACATTTATATTTGGATGAACTTTTTCTTAAAAATAGCTAGCAGCCAATCTGTCCTAGTTCGGTTCTATAAACAATTACTGATGCTCAAGCCCTGGGAAGTCACCATGTTCTGTACTCTGTTGCTTCCTCAGCTTGCCTGGACCCAAAGGCAGGACCCCCAGAGCCCGAAGGTGCTGAGAAGGATGACTTGCTGCTGTTGAGTGAGATCTTCAATGCTTCCTCCCTGGAAGAGGGAGAGTTCAGCAAAGAGTGGGCCGAGGTGTTTGGAGAGCATCGTCTGAAGGAGCCAGCACCCACAGGGCCCCCAGGAGAGCCAGACCCAAAGCTCCCATCAGGCTCTGGATTCCTTCCTTCGCAGCTTTTAGACCAAAATCTGAAAGACTTACAGGCCTCACCGCAAGGTACATACTACAGTGACTGAAATTAGCTTCCTTTCCTTATTCATTCTTTGTTCTTCGTTTTCATTCAAAGGCAGATTTGTTCCTTCTGTTGTTTTCTGTATTTTTATTTTATATTCAGTGTCTTTCCCTTTTTTTCTCTTCTGTATTGTATTTTTATTTCCAATCCAGTGACTTTTTAGCTGAAATTCCTGAATCATATCCTAACTTTAATTTATTCAAATTAAGACCTATTCATTCTGATAATTTCCCCCAAGGTTAACATTTTCATTAGGAAAGTGTTAAAAGGTTGGCTTTGGGTCATATTCTCTTCCTTTGATTAAGGTTTTGTGGGGTGTTTTTTTTTTATTATTGGTGCCAATATTTGGGCTTAAAAACTCAGGCTTTTGTACTCTCTTAACTTTCTCAACAACTTTGAGGTTGTTGCCCTACCACTTTGAGCCACAGTTCTACTTCCAGCTTTTTGGTGGCTAATTGGAGATTAGAGTCTCTCAGATTGGTATGCTCAGTCTGACTTCAAACTGCAATCCTCATATCTTATTCTTTTGAGTAGCTAGGATTATAGATGTGAGCCAACACCTGGTTTCATTAAGGCTTTTTTTTGTGTGTGTGGCATACAAGTGGGGCTCAAATTGCCTTCATGATTATGGCCCTGTTGCCTTGGCCAGCCCTTCCTGGTCATCCAGCCTGAGCTTTCCCATTTGCCACAAAGCAGAATATCTCGTAGCCAGGTAAACATTCCCTCTTTCATACGGACTTTCATTCCCTTGGCCCTTGAACTTTGGGTTCAATCTTGGTTTTATATATACTTATATATACTTATACTTGCTTTCTCCCTCCTGCCCCTACCCCATGTGTTCCCCCAGCATTTCCTGAAACAGAGGCAGAGAACTTGAATAGTGTCAGCCCAAAAAGTGTTTCCACACTGACCAAAGG
Source organism: Dipodomys merriami (assembly GCF_024711535.1). Taxonomy (NCBI): domain Eukaryota; kingdom Metazoa; phylum Chordata; class Mammalia; order Rodentia; family Heteromyidae; genus Dipodomys; species Dipodomys merriami. The sequence goes on along the minus strand of NW_027206068.1, from coordinate 45,611,970 downwards.
CAGTCGACACCACTAGCAAGGAAGGCTTCAAAACATATCAGGGCTTACAGCAGGCCACACACTGGTTGGTTTAAAGTACAGAAAACTCAGGTGAAATGTACTTTAGAGTTTCTAAACAGGCAGACCTCAGGAAACAAACTATTTCCTTCTATCTCAATACTTTATTTTCCTTGCATGCAGCGTGAATTGTTAAGACAGCTATTACTATTAAGAAATTCTCAAATTGTTCTGTTTTTTCTTTCTTGTGAATTTACGCTATCTTCCTCATAAACAACGTGTTTATCTGGCACTTACAACTAAGAACAAACAGCAGAGCCAGAATGATTAAGTAATTATGGGCTATTACAACCTTGGGTCTTTGGAGATGAGGTCATAGATTCAGGAGTTGGTGGGCAAGACCAAAAAAAAGAAAAAAAAGAAAGTCTTACCCCTTTTTTTTAATGAAATCCCTGATTCTTTCTATCTTCCTTTGTGAGTTCTATTTTGTCACCCTCTCATGTGTTAGAATAATGGAGGTAAGAGTGTGGGGATAAGTGAAATCCAGAAATATTGTTCCACCCCGGGTTTCACCCTGGGTTTCACCAGCTCCTATACTGGAGTGTAGACTGTGAGACTGCCAACTGACTTGAGTTTCACCCCACCCACCTGTGGTGGAGGTGCTAAGGGACGTGGGAGAGTTGGGAGGCCAAAGCCTGAGTATTCAGCCCATCTCCTTGGGGCACCAGAGTCTCTCCAGCTGTGTAGTAGAATGATCCTCATTCAGGCCTTCCCCAAGCTTTGGAGACATTAGAGCCCTGCTGATGCTAGGCGCAATGGTGGCTAAATGTCAGTTGCTGTGAAAGATTGAAGGCAGAGCTCTTCTCAGGACCTGCCTGAGAACCATCACAAGGCAGTGGCCATGGGACTTTGCACTTTAGCCTTGCACCATGTCTAAGGGCCAAACAACACATGAGGCAAAGGAGGGAGATGTTCCAACAGTGAGAGAGAAATACAAGTATACTATGGAAGGAGAAGGAAGTTCTTCAAAGGGAGGCCATTTATTTCTCAGTGAAAGAAACCCTCTGGAGTTTGCAAGTCTAATGCCTTATCAGGCTGCTCACTTATTAGCGAGTATTTACTGGGTCTTTCAGCATGCCGAGGTATTGGGGAGACATCTGCAAACAAAACAGGTAAATCTCTATGCTTTTCCTGGAACT